>NC_141760.1:3462500-3808395 GCF_982258835.1 Parasteatoda tepidariorum
TCTTCGGAATACTGCTTACTTTTCAAAATTGCTTCTTTCAGTTCCGATATTGTGACCTTTTGTGGTAATGTTGCGCCAATTTCTTCAGCGACGAACAACAAATCTTCTTTTTTAAATCCTTTTGCTGCTTGAAACATTGTTTCGAATCGGAAAAAATGTCCTGTCGCGGACGCCAGAAAATGTAAATTGCAGCAAACAAATAAATTTCACGGACGCCTTTTTAATGTTATTCAAATGAACTACTAGTTCTACAGATGAATAAACAGATACAAATTAAAACTTAATAAACATTTATTAATTCTAAAGCAATCTCAATTTAGTGATATTTTCAAAACCTAACTAATTCGAACACTAAATAATCAACACAAAACATTTTAAGAAGGTTGCCAACATAAAAACCAAAGTTAAAGAATAAAAATTAAATGAAAGCAGCAGCAGTCAGAGTCACGTGACACCAACTATAAAAACATATTACAATCTCTAACAAACATATTTTGATGGTATTTTTCAATAATCCAACAAAACAATCCATCAAAAACCAACATGGTTTGATGGTATTTTTTGATGGTCCAACACAAAAAATAATCAGGAACCAACATATTTTGTTGGTTTCCAACTTACATTCCATCAAAAACCAGCTTAATTTCTGCTGCCACCATCAAGACTGACCATCACCCCATGTTAGAAAACCTACGTGTGTTGATGGTTTCCAACTTAATGTCACAAAAAAACCATTTTATTCTTTGGTACCATCAATATAGACCATCACTTCATATTAGAATTTGGAACAACCTATATTGAACAGATATGAGCTAATCCAACTTTGCTCCATGGTTTAACAAAACACAAATGAACGAATTCCAACAACAATCATACTAATTCTTGATGATCATACTATTCTACTAATTCTTGAATACTAGCCATTACCCATATTTCAGCATGTTTGTTGGTACATAAAAAACCAATATATATTGCTGTTTTCATTATGGTGAACCACTAAGTACATCGTAAACAAAATTGGCTGGTTACAACCATAACTTTTCGCCACAATCCATGTATTTTTTAATAAGCATGATTCGAACATCTTTATGTTAGTCCAATTTACATTTGTAAATAATATATAAAAAATTTTTTTTGTATGGAATACTATGTCAATATCGGCTATGATTATGTAGAAGTTTCATTATAATATTGAAATTAAATTAAGCAAAATTAAAGCTTGAGACTCTAATCATTTGGCGGACCCTAACTTACAGAAAGTTTTTTCTTACATTTAAAACAAGATAGCATTCCATAATTTATTTTTAATTTAACATTAAGATTGAAGAGGAAAACAAATTTCCTATAGTTTATAAGTACAATTTACAAAAAATATATAATAGATTTCAAAAAATAGAATTTTGATAAATAAAGACAAACATGTAAATTGAAAACATTTATTTAAATACATTTATAGTACTTTTAATAATTTTTTTTACATATATAATCTACAAAAGTATTTGACATACATAAATGTTGAATTTCAATATACAATATTGATGAACTTTATTCCCATAAATTCTCGAATTATAACTGCAAAATAAAAAAATCAAATTAAAACACATTAGATAAACAAATGACAGTAGCTGTTTGCTTATTTTTATGCTGAAAATAATAACAGGTCTGCCAGCTTATACGCATTTTAAAAAATATTTTATAAAGTGGTGGACATTTAAAAATCAAAGCTTTAAAAATTTTTGTTAAATTTGCCAACAGCCTTAAAACAAAAGACCTATTTTAAGCTACACAAAAAATGTCAGAATGGTTGGATGGATTCTAAGATTCCTTGAAAATTGCAAACTGTCTGAAAAAGATAGGAAAAAGGGTGGACTAACTCTGGCTGAAGTAGAAAATGCAGAAATCAAACTTATAAAAGTTATTCAAAATGAAGCATTTACTGCAGATTATATAAAAAGCTTAAAATCATTGAATGTCTTCAAAGATGAAAAAGGAATATGTAGAATTAAAACAAAATTGACAGAGAGAAATGATACCGAGAATTTTAGATTGCCTATTTTGCTTCCAGAAAAACTTATGTTGGTTGATATGATAATCAAAGAGAAGCATTCGAAATGTTTACATGCTGGACTGCAAATTTTACTGTTCAATTTAAGAGAAAATTATTGGATTATTAATGGACGTCGAGCAGTTCGTCGCATCCTCAAAACCTGTGTTAGATGCAAACGATATAATGCACGAAGTATAAAAACTGTTCCCGTAGGTTTACCTGAAGACAGAGTTAAAGAAGTTTCTGTTTTTGAAGTGGTCGGGATAGATCTTGCAGGACCTCTTCATTTAAAGGAAGGTGCGAAAAGTTGGATTGTCATCTACACATGTGCCGTTTATCGATCAATACATCTCGAACTGGTGCAGTCACTTTCAACTAAGACGTTCCTTTTGAGTTTACGAAGATTCATTGCTCGCCGAGGAAGACCTCACATCATCTATTGTGACAACGGGAGTATTTTTATAGGAGCTGAGAATCTACTTCAGTCCTTAGATTGGAAGTCAATTGAAGCTGAAACATCAGTATACAAAATTGAATGGAAATTTAATCCACCGTCTGCACCCTGGAGGGGAGGCTTTTGGGAGATTATGGGGAAATTGGTAAAAAATATTCTTCGAAAATTTTTGGGGAAAGCATGCCTTTCATACGAAGAAATGTGTAGCGTTCTATGTGACTGCGAGTCAGTTATCAATTCAAGACCTCTTACATACCTCTCAGAAGATCTGGATGACTTAATACCTCTTTCTCCGTCCATGTTTTTACAAGAGATCTCGACGGTGGGAGTACCTGATTTAGATCAGCTGGATACAATAGATCTTAAAAAACGCTATAGGTATCAACAGACGTTAAGAGAACAGTTGAGGAAAAGATTTCGCTGCGAATACCTAGCGACACTTCTTCAACCACGCAAGAAGAATAACTATTATGATCTAAAGGTTGGCAAGATTGTGTTAATCGAAGATGACTTAAAGAAAAGATTACACTGGCCGATGGCTAAAGTTATTACCGTCTATCCTGGTAAGGATAAAAGGATACGCGTGGCTCGACTTAAAACAGCACATACCGAGTTTTTGAGGCCAGTGCAGCGGATTTATCCGCTGGAAATACGTTCGACACCAAATGAAGGTTCAACTCCAAACGAAAAGCGCAACTTCAAATGAAGGTGACAAGTATAATAATTTCTCAAGTACCTTACGAAACATCGTTACCACAAGAATTGGCCGAACTGTTAAGATGCCATCAAGATATTTGGACACATAATTTTAAATTTATATTAGATTTTTTGTTATTTTGATTATTGGAATACACATAATCAAAAGGTGGGAGCGTTACGTCACTCTCATAAGATGACGTCATTCATTTAAAGTGTAAATATTAATAACTTGATATTAACCTGTGTATATATGAAAAGTGTGAGTGGCAACAGAAAGAATGTTGTGCTAGATGTGTTCTACGAAAATAAAATGGTTGCTTTTGTAAATATGTGTACGCAGGTATTTCTTGTAAATATAAGTTATTTCATTGCTGGATAGATCGGGAGTAGTAGTAGCCGATGTACGTGCTACGGAAGTGACGTCATCACTCAAAGTCAACCGGAGCTTATTTCTGCCCCAACCGGAAGTTGCTTATTTCTGCCAAACCGGATGTTGCTTATTTCTGCCAAACCGGATGTTGCTTATTTCTGCCCGCCTATTAACCGGAAGTTGCTTATTTCTGCCCGTGTGCTTATTTCTGCCCGTCTTAAATCGAAACTTCGTCTGCAGCGTCATGGGGAGCTTATTTCTTTTTTTCTTAAGCCTAAAATATTTTTAGTTTCGGTTTCTGTTTTTATTATAGTTTCGTTTTTCAAATATTATTTTCATTTATTACTTTTTTGAGGGTGGCAATACATAATTTTAATATTAGTTTCTTGCGGTGGCAACACTCATAAACTTTGTTATTTGGGGTGAAATATTGTATATTATGAAGTAATGACGTCATCTTTTGATTACTTAATACATAAATGATATCATGATTTTACTCTAGTGGCGCCATCTATGTGGGGATGATGGAAATAAAATAACTTTAAATCTATTTTAATATTTAAATCTGTTTTATTATTATTTATTAAATATAATTAAGGCTGAGGATCGAACTCACGCCAATCAAAAAGTCTTCGTGGGTCAGTAGTTGGATATCATAACCACTGACCCTCGAATGCTTGGTTAGATATGTGTAAATAAGTTAAACTTTTGTATTCTGAGCACGTGTATAAATGAAAAGGATTTTATATCGATACCATCCTGCAGTTTCATCGATATATTTTCACTTGGCAGTTATTAAGTAATTATTTCTGCCACTCGAAAGGATATTATAACTTTCTCTGGAAGGCAACGGTACTGATCATACACGTGTTAATTATTACATAATAAATAAATGATATCATGATTTTCACTCTAGTGGCGCCATCTATGAGGGAATGTTAGAAATAAAATAACTTTAAATCTATTTTATCATTTAATTTAAATATAATTATTACTGAGGATTGATCTCATCATGTGGTGATGATAAGAGATAACGATAAATAGAGGTGCCGAGAGGTTTATTAATACTATAAAATAGTATTCATCGAGTTTTTAAAAAATAATTAAGGAATATCTTTTTTTAATCTTACGAATATATTTATCCTAAAATTTATAAATGACGCATGTTAATGAGAGAAGAAAATTTTGTGCAGTTTCATAATAAAAATGAAGGAATCCTTCATATAGAACGGTTTCAAATTATTTAATTATAATATTCGTATGTTAAGAGTATTATTTTATATTAAATATTTCTAACTTAACATAAATTGAATAAATAATTAAATTTATAAAAAATATTTTTCACAATTAGTTCTATTTTATAATATTTATATTTTATGTTTTTGAATTGTATTTAACAGTATGAAATATGCTTAAAATTAAGTATTACGAATGGATTTACATTTTGTCCAGAGTGTGTGGGGAGGGGGAGGAGTCGTACACTTGGAAGGGGGGTACAATTTTAAAAAATTAGAATGAAATGCAATTATTTCAAATGATTATTTAATTAATCTTATTTTAAATGAGTATTAAATTGACTTCATTTTTAATGATTATTTAATTGATCTTATTTATAATTATTGTTTAATTGATCTTATTTTTAATGATTGTTTAATTGATCTTATTTTAAATTATTATTAAATTGATCTTAATTTTGATGAGTATTTAATATTTTTTTTATTTATTATTTAATTGGAAAAATAACGAAGATGAATAAAATAACTCACGGGAGAAACGAAAAACAGCTCAGGTACAAGATAATACAAATTGAAGCATGTGCGATTTTCCCACGATACCACCTTTATATGGACCCCCCATAGGTTCCTATGAACAAGCGAAAACAAGATTTCTCTCTTGCAATCCCATGAGTCATCGAATATCAAGTTATTGTTGCGAATACTAGTTAAACTTCTTTTGGACTGTTCTGACGTCATAATGGAAAGTCAAGGAGTGCTTATTTCAGCCCGCCTGAAATCGAAACTTCGTCTGCAACGTCATGGGGAGCTTATTTCTTTTTTTTCTTAAGCCTAAAATATTTTTAATTTCGGTTTCTGTTTTTTAATATAGTTTCGTTTTTTAAATATTATTTTCATTTATTAGTTTTTTTGAGGGTGGCAACACTTATTATTTTTAATATTAGTTTTTAAGGATGGCAACACTTAGAAACTTTGTTATTTGGGGAGATATTGTATATTATGAAGTTATGACGTCATCTCTTATTACGTAATAAATAAATGATATCATACTTTTACTCTAGTGGCGTCATCTATGTGGGAATGTTAGAAATAAAATAACTTTAAATCTATTTTAATATTTAAATCTGTTTTATTATTATTTATTAAGTATAATTAATGCTGAGGATCGAACTCACGCCAATTAAAAAGCCTTCGTGGGTCAGTAGTTGGATATCATAACCACTGACCCACGAATGCTTGGTTAGATATGTGTTAATAAGTTAAACTTTTGTATTCTGAACGCGTGTATAAATGAAATGGATTTGATATCGATATCATTCTACAGTTTCATCGATATATTTTTCACTTAACCTTTGACAGTTATTAAATAATTATTTCTGCCCCTCTTAATGTTATTATAACTTTCTCTGGGTGGCAACGGTACTGACCATACACATGTTAAGATTTGACGTGTTTTGTGTGATAACACAACTACTGGTTACAGAGCGAGTCATTCTGATAACATATAACAAGCTAGATCTTGGGCTATGACGTATGTGTTGAATTCAGTTCCTTTCACTTGCGCTGGTAAATAGTTAAGCATGTGACAGTTTAACATTTTTCTGATTGGTTGTTAGAGCTACATTTTCATGATTTGGCAACTAGAAGGATAGAGTGACTTAAATTCCCTAACCCCCTCTTATCTTAGTATTTCACTTGTTGTGTCTCGATTAAGTTTTTGAATGTTTTTCAATTCACCAGGTCGTTATGGACGGTTATTTAAAGAGAAAACATGCTGAAACTGAAGTAAGTACTATTGATTTCTTAGTAATTTACTATGCTTTTTAAATTTATTGTTAATAGAATTGTTTTATTTTAACTTCTAGCACTAATTCGTTTTTAGGCAGAGCATGTGACAAAACTTAGTTAACTTTAAAAATTTTATAACTACGTTATTTTTATTATATTGATGATAAATAGTATATTGATAATGTTAAATAGTATTATTCATAAAACTACTGAGATGCGTTAATCTGTATCTTTAATTAACCAAGAGAAAGTAAATTGTTTCGCACATTTTAATTAATTATTTTAATTTTATTAATAATAAAAATTACTCATCTTCTTAGTTACAAATTAGGAATAGTTATTATTTTTTTTCATTACGTAATCTAAATAAAGTTAATATTTGTTAAATTAACTTTCCATTTGCTAAAATTTATTAAGTACGCTTACTGTGAATATTAAAAGTATTAGAATTAAAGGTATATTAATTTTAAATCAATAAATATTAGTTTATACGATTTTATTTTTATCCCTATCGTTTGGATTTACGGCTATCAATGTTGTCATTTTTGAACCCAAAAGACAATGAAACTCCTAGATCTTGAGACAATACATGTCTTCGAAGTGGACTTTGTGAGTACCCATGTTATATGAGAAGGAAAACTACGAAAACCTCCTACTCTTAGTCCGACGACAAATAGTGGGATTGGTTTCGTTAAACAGTATCCTGTGAATGTACAGAGATTAGAGGAAAACTTAAGGTTTTAATAAAATAAATTTTAATAATTTAAAAAATACTATATGAATTCTAATGGTGTCATCTTAAAATGTTAGAAAGAGACTATATTCATAACTCTTAGTTTTAGTTATTTTTTAACATAAATACAGTTGATATAAATGACTATAATTATTATTTACCTATTCAATATTACCTATTATTAACCTATTCAATAAAAAAAAAATACACCCTTTAATAATTAATACAAAAAAGTTTTCATTAAAACTAGAAAATTATTACAAAAATATTAAAAAAATTTTGAAAAACTAGAAATTTTTTACAAAAATAAAATTATTTTCTGAAATATTAGAAAATCTCCCTCAGTAATAAAAATATTTTCTAAAAAACTAGAGCATTTTGTAAAAAAGAACGAATAACGACATATTTATATTATCAATTAAATTTCCTTAAAATTTCAAATGAATTATTTTAAATCTAAGAAACATGTAATGGGAATTTTTGCCGCTTTAAATTCATTTATATTAAAAACATATTCGTTTTATTATAATTTAATATTATAATAATGCAAATAACTTACTTTATTTTCAAATTAGGAGTTAATTTAAAACTAACTATAGCCTTTCTATTTGAAAGTATATATTTAAATGATACTGATTATAGAACTTGAACATGTTATCTATTTCTCACAAAATTTTACAAAGATAATGTCTGTCCGGGACGTTTTGGGCTTATCCACGTTTTATCAATTAGTCATAATAACATAGTGCTTCATACTTGTTATAGAACGTGGGAATAAAATTATTTCTTAAAAAATTGTTAAGAAACATATGATGTATGCTCGCAGAAGTGATTGGGTGAAACTTTGAATAAAATGTTATTTATTTTATTAAAATATATTTTGTTTTATAGATCATTTTCACATGTGAAAAAATTTATATTATCAAGAAAAAATTACACTCTTTAATAATTAATACAAAAAGTTTCAGAAAAATGTATAGAATTTTCTGAAAAACTAGGAGATTTTAGCAAAAACTTTCATATTTTTATAAAACTGACAAATTTTTAACAAAAAAAGTAAAAATATTTTCTTCAAAGAGAATTTTTTTTTTTGTAAAAGCATAAATATTTTTTTTAAAGATCGAAATTTTTTAACAAAAAGTTAAAATTTTTAACAAAAAGTTAAAATTTTTTCTTAAAAGATCGAAAATTTTTCTAAAAACATAAATATTTTCCTACAAGATAGAAAGTTTTTACAAAAAGACAAAATATTTTCTTCAAAGACAAACTTTTTTTGTAAAAACGTAAATATTTTCTTAAAAGACAGAAAATTCTGTTAAAAAGTTTTAAATACTTTTATAAAGCTAGCAAAAAGTAAAAATATTTTCTTAAAAGTGAACGTTTCATATTTGTTTTTGTAAAAAGGTTTATTTTAGACAGAACTCAGGAGGTAAAGACTTTTACTTTGCAAATAAATTCTTAATCGTAGTAATCAAAAGGAGTTATGAACATTATCATAAACATTTTAACTGTGTGTTGTTAATTATTTTTCTTGGTGACTCAAAATTTTCTTTTTTTTATTGTAGGAAGGAAACAGAAAAGGATTCTCAGCTTTAGTCATTGATTTTGAAGGTTTTCAACTTTCTTCAGGGACATATATTGTCAAAGAACTTGCTTTTCATGCTGTAAAAGGTAATCCCATTACCGGAGTGTGTACATTCCAACCACCGTTCCCGTTTGAAGAACTTCCAACACAACAGAAAATGCAATATTCTTGGATAGTCCGAAATATTCATCAAATAGATTGGAACCAAGGAGAATTACCCTACATTAAATTTCATACAAGGCCGGATTAACCATTAAGCACACTAAGCACGTGCTTAGGGCACCAGAGGATAGAGGGGCACCACGAAGCCTAATTAAATGTTCGCAGTAAATTTTTTTTTTTTTTTTTTGAAACATTGATAATAAATTTATTATTTTGAGCTTCCATTTTAAGAGTAGATAACAACCATTTCTAAGTACGAAATTTCACATAATAAAAGAAAAAAAAAACAAAAGATGTTTTGTATCAAAAATTTTCGGTCTTATAATGAAATTAGGTAGTGAATTTCTATGCGATAAAAGCTCTATTTATTTATCCATTACAATGATTCCATAACATACTGCTCCGATTCATGTTTACAGAATATTTTTCGCAGTTGTAGAAGTTAATACTCCAGAAATTTGATATTTTTATGAAAAAAAATTTGATTTACAAAATTTTGATGCAATGGTTTGATGATGTAAAAAATGTGATTTTTGATGTGAAAAAACAATCTATGTTGTGCATGTTTGCAGTTTCTGCGCATGTTTTTATTTATACTACATAAAATATTTGCTTATACTATATTTTTAATTATATTCTCATTGCAACTGGAAAAGAAGCCATCAAATTACGTAAAGGTTGTGTTGCAAAAATTTATTTCAAAAATTTACGTCAAATAATTTTTTTTATTCACTAAATTAAGAAAAAGGAGCTGTGTTTAAGTATCATTTTTCGAAATTTCTTTGTGGAGGAGAGGTTAAATTTAGGAAAAATATGACCACACACTTCGCATCACTTATGATTTTTTTTATCTATATATATCGAATAACGAAATTAGATTTTAAGATTTAAAATATATACTACGTAATATGAATGCAAGCAGCTAGTTTTTGAATAAGGAAAGAATTATAGGTTCCTTAGTCCTTAGAGTCTTGTATAAATACAAATGTTATAAAAGTTGAGCACAAAAAATGTGTAAATTCTCAATGTGAACCGGATGTTCGTTGACATTGAAAAATACGTTAAGAAGAGTACCCATTAAAACTAATTTAATTTTGAAAGCAAATGTAAGAAATAAGTAGCAATAAAATAAAATTTTTAATCATTGAATTTTGTTTAGTGCAAGTAAACTATATTTTGTGCATCTTATAACGAAATTTGTAAAAATTATAATTAAGAAATAAGAAAAGTACTGAAAATTTCAAATTAAAAATAAATAGCAAATTTAGGAAAGATACTTTTATTAATTGAATTTTAAAATATGCTTAATAACTAATAAGGAAAATCCTTAATGATAATGATTATATATATATACAATATATGTGTGTAATTTCATCAACTTTTATTATGATGATAATTTGAACATGTAAATATTTTGAATATAATAATATTATTTCCGTCACTAAAAAAAATTTTTAATAGTTGTGCTTAATTTTTACTTGTAGCTCGTGTGTAAATCAGATTGAAATAAATAAATAATTAGTTAAGGTATTTCCATTATCCATTAATTTTTTCTTAAAATAAAAATTGGTCATTCTGCATAAACGAGTGGGAAAAATATTGTTGTTCCCTGTTATTTTATTATGAGTAATAGACTTCTGGGAAACGTGGTTCAATTTAACCTGATCTTGCTAACCAACCTGATCTTGCAATTTAACCTGATCTAATCCAGTAAAACAACAAAATCTGTATGTTGCCAGCATTCGATTCCATGAATTCGAAGGTTCCTGAAAAGGACCACCGTGATTGTCACCAACATATGTGTTAGAATACAAAGCTAAATTTTCTGAGAAGAAACACTTTAAGGATAAGACAAGCGTAACCAATTGATTTACTACAGACAGAGAACATCCTTTCATCTCAGATATCTTTATAGGGGACTCATTCCCCCTTCTTTTTTTTTTTTTTTTTTTTTCAAAAGAAAAAAAGGTGCATATCTCAGAAAATTCAAATTGTCTTCCTTTCGAGGGAGCAGTGGCGTATCTAGGGTATGGCAGGTATGGCGAGAGCCATGGGCGCAATATTTGAAAAGGGCGCAATATTTGAAAAGGGCGCAAAATCAACCAACACCAACGCTTCTTTTTTTTTTTTTTTTTTTTTTTCAATTTTTCGAAATATTTTGATATTTTGTTTGTTTAAAAAAAAAAAAAAATTTACATACATACAAATAAAAATTTTAAAAACAATAATACAAATTTTAAAAAAATAAATAAAACATTGAAAAAAATCATTTAGAAAACTCTCCAGAATGCAGAATAAAAACTTCCAATGATCCGATCCTCAGATAAATCTTTATTTTTCCAGTACCACAAGCAAAAAGACAAGATAAACATCTCTTCATATCACATTACCAGGATGTAAAAGGGCAATTATCCGGGTATGAATAGAACACCTGCAGGCAGAGAATAGCCCTTTGGTGGTGACAGAGGGCAAAGAAATGTGAAAACCATGGGGTGGGAACCATGGGAGGTTTTGCCACACACGGTGGGAATGACTGTCACAAAACATTTAAATACTAAAAATAGGAGGTGCCTCTGTTGCTTAAACCAATGGTAATACTTAACAATGAATACACCCCATCTATTCTTTTTTTATGAAAAAAAAAAGACAGTCATAAGTGTATTTTAAACGAAGTGTTAGGATTTTCTTATTATCAGGGATTAAATTGTAAGTAATCATTTCTTATTTATGAATATGAATTTCTTATTATGAATAATGCTCACTTTATTATTTCACGTTATATTTTGTAGCGATCGATATATTTTCTAGCAATGCTCAACTTTCTTTAAAATATTTTATTGAGTGGTAATTAAAAACGAAACCATGCACAATTTAAGATAATTCTGGAAAAATTTATAATTTTAACCTGGAAAAAAATTATGTTTCACATGATTTTTTTTAATTATTTATTAATTATACGTAGAAAGGGAAAATGGTTTTACATTAAATAAACAAAGAATCATACAATAAATATAACTACACGGAGCAGAGCAAGTTTGCATCTCTGTATATGTAGATTGAGAGGGGCGTTTACTACATTATAATATTTTGTTTTTGTATATAATTATTTTATTAAAAAAATCATTTAATATGTCCAATGATATTTTGGTAGCAAAAAGTGAACTTTGTGTAATTAAATGCTCGTTATTGTATTATTATTATTAAAAACAAAGTCTTAATGGAAAAAAAAAACGAATGTTATACATGTTATAAATGTTGGAAACATAATTTTTCAAGTTTCCTGAAAAATTATTGCAATAAGTAAACATTTTTGCGTAAATTAAGTAGCATTGGCTCTGTTAAGAGTGCCAACTACAAAAAAATAAATTTCTTTTCATTCATTAAAAGATTTTAGGTTTAAACACTCATAAAAGTTCAATTTATTTATTTTTAACTAATTAATTTATTTTTTAATGTATTTATTTATTGAATGAATGGATTAAGGAACGTATCTGTTAATTGCTCAAACTGATTTTCTTTTTTGCTTTCAAGTCACAGAAATATTATTCACACATAATTTTAATTTTAAATTAATAACTTAGGCTCAAGTTTATTCGGATAATGGCTTTGTGAAAAAAAATATCGATGGTTAAATCCTTTATTTTATATATTAATTATTTGTTGCTTGTAAACTGAAGTTGTATTTTAATGTAAAGGTTTTCGATTGGGTAAATTTTTAACCGCTTAAAATTTTAAACTTACTTATCACCCCAGACAATATTTAAATTTTAGAAAAATGTGTGTGCATCATTAATTGTTTAAACGAATAACCGCTAAGACAAAAATGTACGTTATTAATAATTATGTATTTGACCATCTATGTGTTTGGATTAAATTTGATCATATGAATTTTAAATAGTTATTTCTGTAAACGTGCATTTCGTCTCTATCTTTTTTTTTTTTTTTTTTTTTAAATATATTTTCACCTAATTGCCGCTTGAGTGCAAAATTTAAGAAACGACATTTTTTTTAACTAAGGTTTAACGTAGTAATTTGGTCACATAACAGCCTACTTTGGTTTTAATAAACAGTAATTATAGAAATTTCTTTGAACTATTCAAAATATTTAATAATAATATTACATTACCTTCCTTTAAAAAAACATTTTGTCCCCACGAAAAATAATATATATTTTTTTAGGTAATTCTTTTAGTAATTTTTTTATCATATCTTTTATGGATTTTTTTAACAATACCCTTGGTACAGTAGCCATGGCTATATTTGGAAAAATAAGATTATTGTAAAACAGTTTTTATTTATTATATTAATTCAGAATATTTCTGCTTAGAATTTAAGTTTTTATCCTTCATTTTATTTATTTATTTATTTTGTGAAATATGCGAAAATTGTGTGACAAATATGAGCAAGAGAAATTAATGTGTGTTTTTAACATTTTAATATTAGTGCAGATTTTCTAAATGTGTTTTCAGTTATTATTGTACTTTTGTTTGTTTTTTGTTTATTTACATAAAAATAATATTCTATTTAGTTCAAATTTAAGGGAAATATATTAGGGGGGAGGAGTATCATCATTACGATGCACAGAATTTCGACCTGTTTTCTAATCTAACCTTCTGGGGAATATTTTGAAGATCAAAAACCTAAATTCGATAAAAAATGTGTTTATTAAGGGGAAGTATGTTTACGTTTTCATATTTGATTTTATTGCTCACGTTACTGTATGTACTAATTTTTCAGCTTATTTCTATGGGTTTAAAGAAAAATAAAGTAACTTACAATTTTATCGTAATATTTTGTAATTTAAAATAAAAGATTTAACGTTTTCCTATCGAACCATTAAAATTGTAATAATGCATGATTATCTGATACTAATAATTAGGATTATCAAAATTAATTCTTTTTCTAATTTGCTTGATGGGTTCCTACCACCTTCAGACTTAAGTGTATAAAATGAACAAACAAGAATTAAAGATAAGAATTTTTAATTTAAATATACAAACTTTTTATTAAACATATAATTCTTTTGAATAGTTCCAAGTCTACAATACGATTTTTAAAAAAAGTTTTATTATCCTAAAAAAGAAGAAAAAATGCGAAACGAAACTGAAATGTCTAGACTTTAACTGCCTTTATTTTCCTTTTAAAAATTTCAAGCACAATGCCGGAAAAATATGTACATAGTGGTTTCCATTTTCTCTAACTACTTTAATATTAATTATTAACAATATTATTAAAGAAGGTTTTTCCTGAATTGTCACTTATAATCACCCGAGTTTAGAATATCGATGGAATATCACAAGGATTTAATTTTTTATCTCTCTTAGCTAACTTATTTTTGCACTATTATGAAAGGAAAAAAAAATATACTCTTAATATTAAATTTAGTTTTAGATTTATTGATGATGTAATTATCTTTAATTTTCAAGGTTATACAATTTTATTAAATAATATTTACCCCGAAGAATTCATCTTGATTCGTAATCATGATGATAATATTAATTTAAATTTTTTAGATTTGGGTATTATAGAAGAAGAAAATATCTGCTTTGTTGATTTGAACGATAACAGAAATGATTTCAATTTTAATATAAATAAACAAATTTCTTAGAATTCTAATATTTCTAAAAATATCTATTTAAATACCATTTTTAATCAAATTAATAGAATTAAAAGAACATGTAGTAATGTTTATTTATTAAAAAAAAAGTTTTTTTTTTTTTTTTTTTTTTTTTTTTTTTTTTTTTTAAAGTGGCAAACTCTTTAAAAATTTGATAAAAAACAATGGATACCCAACTTAAGTAATAATATTCTATGTGAAATTATTGAGTTAATTGTATGTCATTATAAATAAGTTTATTCAAAACTTCTTGGTTAATTTATATAATTTTATAATTTATATAATGTGCAAATCCATTTCGGGCAATTTCATAGCTAAAAATATGTGCAAAGCGGCAAATCATGTTCCTTTCCCTGTTATATAAATGTTATTTTTCTAAAATCATTAAAATTGTATGACTAAATATCAACCTTAATTATCATAAACTTCTTTAATTATCCAGTATAATATCACCTTGCGCACATCCATTTTCAAGCCAATCTTTGGTAACTAACAAATTAAACGCGCTTCAGTAAGAACGCGCTTTAAAACAAATCCCTCTATTTACGCTTTTACCTCAATTTGCGTTTCTGTTTTTATATTTTACAATCTGACAATTTTATTACGGAAATATTTTAAATCATTCTTTCAAAATTTTCCCGTACATGTAAGTTCATTTGAATTAGCTACTCGCTTTATAGATTTTGTTGTGTGTTTTGTTCAGTTTTTTCTTTACATTTCATTTTCTGCTTTTTGCGTGATATTTATTACTTAATGTGTTCTATTTTGTTTCAAAAAATTTTTTTGAGTGTTCCTCGCACTATTGTATTAATCCTGCAATATTTTTTGTATCAAATAATGTATTATTGTCACTATTTAATCAAGAGTTTCGTATGTAATTATGTGTAGATGCTTTTTTGTTATTATTTATAAGTATGTAATGTTTGCAAAATTTAATTACATTAAGAGCGTCGTTTTTTTTCCCAATGAATTGTAAATAAATTAACTAAATTGATTATTTGGTTCATTTATTTTTAGAAACATCCTGCAATATTCTTTGCATGAAAGAATGTATTATTGTCAATATTTAATCAAGAGTTTCGTATATAATTATGAGTAGATAATGTTTTTAATTTATTATCTGCTAGTATGTAATGTTTGCCAAATTTAGTTATATTAAGAGCATCGTTTTCTTTAATGAATTGTAAATAAATTAACTAAATTGATTACTTGGATCAATTATTTTTAGAAACTTCTTGCAATATTTATCGTATCGTTGTTGTTGTTGTTAATTTACGTCGCACCAGAGCTGCACAATGGGCTATTGGCGACGGTCTGGGAAACATCCCGGAGGATGATACGAAGACATGCCATCACAATTTTGATCCTCTGCGGAGGGAATGGCACCCCCGCTTTGGTAGCCCGACGACCTGCGCGCGAAGTCGAGCACTTTACTGTAGCACAGTTTAACGAGGATCCAATACCGCACACCCTCGGTCCCTACGCAGACTGATCCAAGTGGTCACCCACCCGCACACTGACCGCCGCCAGTGATGCTTGACTTCGGTGATCTGCTGGGAACCGTGTCTTATCGATCAGTCCACTGCGGGACTTATTTATCGTATCAAATAATGTATTATTGTCATTATATAATCTAGAGTATGTAATTATGAGCAGACATTTTTATTATTATAACTTAGTATAATATGGTTGTCAAACTTATCTGACCTACATTGAAAGCGTATTGTTTCTAATGACTTGTAAAAAATAAATATATCAAAATGAATAATTTAATAACAATTATTTAATTTATAATTGCCATAACAAAACGTAATTATTTACTCTGTGATCTTTAATAAATTTATAATATCACGATAATTTTACTGCTTTGATGATAATAAAACATAATTACTCTTAAAAAATCAACTTCTTTCAGTTTTAATTTTCAGCATCCAGTTATGTTACGGTTTTCTTTAACTCAGAGCAACATTTGTGTGCGCGTATTTTTGTTCAAAATTATATTTGTAACACTTTATAATATTTTTTTGCTTATATAAATGAATTTTTAGCATTTTATTGATACAAACACAATATATATATATATATATATATATATATATATTATATATATATACATGTGTGTGTGAAACAATAGAGAATAAAAATATCTTAAAAAGGGCGCCGATAGGAGGATTGCCATAGGCGCCATTTTCTCTAGATACGCCTCTGCGAGGGAGGGGGGGGGGGGGTAGACATACAAATAAATGGTGACTTATAAGATTGAAGAAAGTGGGAGGTCTAGGAAAAGAAAAGTTTCTTGATTGACATAATTTTTAACCAATAACATTATTTATGCTACAATCAGTAACTAATTTCTCGTATTTACACACCCCCGTGTATACGTGAATGCACAGAACGTGAGTGCACTGAATCCTACATGAATGCACAGAAAAAGTTTATTCTACTAAAACATTATTCTAAACTATTGCTTTTGAAAGCATGCTGTAATAGTGTAAAACTGATGTTGCTTCAGGTAGTAGCTAAATCCTTCAAATAATTTTATCAATAATTATTATTTATCGATCAATATTGATTTTGTCTAAATCAATATAAGCGAAGAGTTTAATTTTCCTATAGTATTATATTTTAATAATAAAAAATTAAACTTAAATGTAAAAATAAAATTACAATTATTAAAAATTATATAATTTTTTTTACATTTAAGCATTCTATTACACAATAATACTCAAAAGCAATAAAAACAAATTTCAAGCTTTTGTTAAAAATACAATGTGACATGTTTTTTAAGAGGGGCTGCCGTATTATAAGTTTTAAGAAGTAATTAAATTTTTTAAATGAATGATCTTATCGAAATAAATTTCATTCTATGACGTTATAATTAAAATAGTTATTCGATTTAAAATGAAAATTTTAGGTAACAATACACAAATTTTATTTTGATTTATTTTACGAATTTGTCTTTAAATGTTGTAAAGAATATGTAAAATATTTAGTACATAAAATTTTAGTAGGCAAAGTAGATTTTAGTTGGTTTAAGATAAATATTGGTTTAATAAAATTACATACATATGATTATTTACATTTATGATTATATTTTTCCAAACCTGAAATTATTTTCTATAAAACTTATGTGGTATTATGTACGCGTATGCATACAGGAATAAAAAATATCGTAACACAAAAAAAGTGAATAAATTAAAAATGATGGTCTGTTATTTTCTACTGATTATTATTTAAGTTCAGTTTTTATATTATATTCATTGTTGCTATATTTATGTTTTTGTTTTGTATTATAAAAACACGAATGTTCTGAATTTGTAAATGAAAATCTGATCATTGAATTTATAGTTATTTAAAGTATTTTGTTTATGTATTTATTTACTTATTGAGGACAGAGTGTTTATTTACTGTAACAGCTTTTTCAGACCTAAGTTTCTGCTATCACTTATGAGAATTTCAAGTACAGGTTTAATGCAGTAGTTTTAAGTGATTTCTATCATTTTTTTCTAAAAGGTCATTTTTTTAATAGTCAAATTAAGATTTAATTGATAGTAATTTATTACTCTTAAGCTCCTCTGTACCTTTGACTTTGACAGGTCAACTAACTACGAGAATGTCCTAAATATAGAACAAAATATAGTAATAATTTTATTAGATAATTAGTTCTGTTTTCCACAGATTAAATCTAGAGTGAGTTGTTATTATGGAATAAGTTCATTTCAGATTTTTAATCCAGATTTTATAGGATCATTAAAGATAATTGTTGTATTTATAAAATTACTCATCACTATTTTTCCCCTCTTCCTATCATTATTAATATATTAGGTTTAATAAGGAAAAAGGAATAATGAAAAGCATTATTATTTGTAAAAGTTATGCTGTATTATATACAGTGCGTAAAATAAAATAAAAGTAAAAAACTTGAATAACTCTTGATTTAATGATCGGATTTTAACTTACTAGATCTCAAAGGGTTTGAGGGCCAAACTTAAAATATGTTAATTAGTTGGGGCAGAAGTTTTTTTTTTAAGTTATGAAATCCGGCAAACGTGCTTCCTCTACCTACATATATAAATGTTATTGTTCTTGAATTTGGATATTTGCTTCTCAAAATATTGATGGTATTCACAATATGGAAATTAAGATCCCAAAAGTTTTTTTAGGTTGAAAGTTTGGACTCTTTTATTCAATTGCAGGTTTCATGCATTTCGCCATGTCCCGAGAATTTTTGAAACGAATTGAAAAAATTTTGCAACTATTAATAAAATTCATTAACCTAAAAATAATTCCCTGTCAAAAATAGTTTTTTTTAAAATTATTTATTATTAATGGTCGGAACAATTTTTAATTTAAAAATATGCAAATTTTATATAATTTTAAAGAATATTTATTTAAATGGTAAAATATAAAATTTGAACGAAATCTGTCGAAAAGTTCTTGAGAAATTAAATGTTAAATATATAACTTTTTTAAAATTGAATAATTAAGGTTTATTTGATTGATTTAGTACACATTAAATTTTGTATTTTGTCATTCAAAATGACATTTGTTCAAATTTTCAATTTAAAGTTCTTTCGACTATTCTGTTAATAAACAAAATAATATAAAATGATTAATACTTCTTAAAAATTATTTTTAGAATGAACTATTTTTAGGTAAATGAATTTTATTATTGTGAGCTAAAATGTTTTAGTTGGGTTGAAAAATTCTCGACATATGGCTATTTATTTCGAGAGTCAAGAATTCGAATCAATCGAAAAAAAAGGCATGCCCTTTTTAGAAAAAGTACTTGTCTGTTTTTTTAATTTAAAGTATTTTGAGTCTTAGTATATAAAAGTTCAAACTTTCGATCATAAGTTATTCGAAGTGTTTGCTTTTTTACACATTGTACATACACACAAACATAAGTTATTTTTTTAATATTAATTGAAAAGTTTTCAATTGATTCTATTTTAATTTTTTTATTTCATTTGAATAAATACTTTTTTTTACAAAAAATTTTGATTTTATATTTTGAATTAACTTGTGACTTAGTACTAAATATATTTGATTTGTTGAGGAGGGGGCACCAAAATATTTTCAGTGCTTAGGGCCTCAAGAGGTCTTAATCCGGCCCTGATTTCATACTATGTTGACTTTTTTGTGTGATATGTATTCACATATCTATGTGAAAGGACTCGAGAAACGGAAATTTTTAGAAATTCTAACCGGCAGAGTGTTTTACAGTTTAGAAGATTTTGGCTGTCCGAAAGTAGATGAACTGATACCAACTTTTTCATCGTGCACTATACATTCACCAGATTTTAAACATTGTGCTCTCGTTAAGGCGAAAGCATTTGGACGATTTCTACAAGACCTATAAATAGGACAAGCACTCGGAATTCAACATAAAGCTGTTCCTGGAAGTAATATAGTAAATCTTATGAATGACTTTTTTGCGAAATAGAAAATCAGCTCCAGTGGGGAGAAATGTATTTTTAAAACCATTAAACGATGTTCAATTACCAGCAAATTTAGATGTAAATAAAAAAATTGTATAGTAAAAATAAAATTTTTTAGAAAGCTGTAATGTATGCTCGCAGAAGTGGTGAGGTGAAACTTTGAATAAAAATGTTATTTATTTTATTAAAATATATTTTGTCTTTATTGAGTATTTTCACAGTTGAAAAAGTTTATATTATCAAGAAAAATTTCACCCTTTAATAAATAATACAAAAAGTTTCAGAAAAATATCTAGAACTTTTTGAAAAACTAGGAAATTATTACAAAAACATAAATATTTTCTTAAAACACAGAAAAATTTTGTTAAAAAGTTTGAAACATTTTTATAAAACAAGCAAATTTTTAACAAAAAGTAAAAATATTTTCTTAAAAGAGAAATTGTTTTTATAAAAACATAATTACTTTCTTAAAAGATAGAAAATTTTTAACAAAAAGTTAAAATATTTTCTTAAAAGAGAATATTTTTTGTAAAAACATAAATATTTTCTTAAATGATAGAAAAATTTTGTTAAAAAATTTGAAATATTTTTGTAAAACTAGCAAATTTTTAACAAAAAGTAAAAATATTTTCTTAAAAGAGAAATTGTTTTTATAAAAACATAATTACTTTCTTAAAAGATAGAAAATTTTTAACAAAAAGTTAAAATATTTTCTTAAAAGAGAAAATTTTTTGTAAAAACATAAATATTTTCTTAAAAGATAGAAAAATTTTGTTAAAAATTTGCTAGTTTTATAAAAATATTTCATATGCATTGCAATGATACAATACAAAACACTTACCACAGTTTGTCCACAGACTATATCGATATAGTAATATTAAAATAAACGAATATCTATGCAAATTTTATTTACTAGATAACTTAAGAAATGGCTCATTCCAAGTGAGATCATTCAAACTAAAATAAAAAATATATATTTTTGCCGTCTTGTCCCAGATTTTCATGAAAATTTATTGTAGAAAAGTCTTAGACACGAAACGGCTAAAATAATTTTTTTTCAGAATTCTTGGACCAAAGCTATGTCAAGAGCACCATCTTTATAGTACAAAATTATGAGAAGCCAAAATTATGAAAATTGGTTAATATAAATAAATATAAATATAATAAGAAAATTGGTTAATATAAATGGTTAATATATGCTTATATGTTAAAAATGCCTATATCTTTTAATTATATAGCGTAAACTTCTTTATAGTACAAAATTATGAGAAGCCAAAATTATGAAAATTGGTTAATATAAATAAAAAAGATATAGGCATTTTTAACATATAAGCCACCGTCTTCAGTTTCGCCATTTTCGTAAATCGAATCATATTTCAAAATGGTGCTCTTGACATAGCTTTGGTTCAAGAATTCTGAAAAAAAATTATTTTAGCCGTTTCGTGTCTAAGACCTTTCTACAATAAATTTTCATGAAAATCTGGGACAAGACGGCAAAAATATATATTTTTTATTTTAGTTTGAACGATCTCACTTGGAATGAGCCATTTCTTAAGTTATCTAGTAAATAAAATTTGCATAGATATTCGTTTATTTTAATATTACTATATCGATATAGTCTGTGGACAAACTGTGGTAAGTGTTTTGTATTGTATCAATGCAATGTATATGAAATATTTTTATAAAACTAGCAAATTTTTCTATCTTTTAAGAAAATATTTATGTTTTTACAAAAAATTTTCTCTTTTAAGAAAATATTTTAACTTTTTGTTAAAAATTTTCTATCTTTTAAGAAAGTAATTATGTTTTTATAAAAACAATTTCTCTTTTAAGAAAATATTTTTACTTTTTGTTAAACATTTGCTAGCTTTACAAAAATATTTCAAATTTTTTAACAAAATTTTTCTATCATTTAAGAAAATATTTATGTTTTTACAAAAAATATTCTCTTTTAAGAAAATATTTTAACTTTTTGTTAAAAATTTTCTATCTTTTAAGAAAGTAATTATGTTTTTATAAAAACAATTTCTCTTTTAAGAAAATATTTTTACTTTTTGTTAAAAATTTGCTTGTTTTATAAAAATGTTTCAAACTTTTTAACAAAATTTTTCTGTGTTTTAAGAAAATATTTATGTTTTTGTAATAATTTCCTAGTTTTTCAAAAAGTTCTAGATATTTTTCTGAAACTTTTTGTATTATTTATTAAAGGGTGAAATTTTTCTTGATAATATAAACTTTTTCAACTGTGAAAATACTCAATAAAGACAAAATATATTTTAATAAAATAAATAACATTTTTATTCAAAGTTTCACCTCACCACTTCTGCGAGCATACATTACAGCTTTCTAAAAAATTTTATTTTTACTATACAATTTTTTTATTTACATCTAAATTTGCTGGTAATTGAACATCGTTTAATGGTTTTAAAAATACATTTCTCCCCACTGGAGCTGATTTTCTATTTCGCAAAAAAGTCATTCATAAGATTTACTATATTACTTCCAGGAACAGCTTTATGTTGAATTCCGAGTGCTTGTCCTATTTATAGGTCTTGTAGAAATCGTCCAAATGCTTTCGCCTTAACGAGAGCACAATGTTTAAAATCTGGTGAATGTATAGTGCACGATGAAAAAGTTGGTATCAGTTCATCTACTTTCGGACAGCCAAAATCTTCTAAACTGTAAAACACTCTGCCGGTTAGAATTTCTAAAAATTTCCGTTTCTCGAGTCCTTTCACATAGATATGTGAATACATATCACACAAAAAAGTCAACATAGTATGAAATTTAATGTAGGGTAATTCTCCTTGGTTCCAATCTATTTGATGAATATTTCGGACTATCCAAGAATATTGCATTTTCTGTTGTGTTGGAAGTTCTTCAAACGGGAACGGTGGTTGGAATGTACACACTCCGGTAATGGGATTACCTTTTACAGCATGAAAAGCAAGTTCTTTGACAATATATGTCCCTGAAGAAAGTTGAAAACCTTCAAAGTCAATGACTAAAGCTGAGAATCCTTTTCTGTTTCCTTCCTACAATAAAAAAAAGAAAATTTTGAGTCACCAAGAAAAATAATTAACAACACACAGTTAAAATGTTTATGATAATGTTCATAACTCCTTTTGATTACTACGATTAAGAATTTATTTGCAAAGTAAAAGTCTTTACCTCCTGAGTTCTGTCTAAAATAAACCTTTTTACAAAAACAAATATGAAACGTTCACTTTTAAGAAAATATTTTTACTTTTTGCTAGCTTTATAAAAGTATTTAAAACTTTTTAACAGAATTTTCTGTCTTTTAAGAAAATATTTATGTTTTTTACAAAAAATCTTCCATCTTTTAAACATTTTTTTTTAACTTTTTGTTAAAATTTGTTAATTTTATAAAAATAATTCAAACTTTTTCACAAAATTTTCTATCTTTTAAGAAAATATTTACGTTTTTACAAAAAAAGTTTGTCTTTTAAGAAAATATTTTATCTTTTTGTAAAAACTTTCTATCTTGTAGGAAAATATTTATGTTTTTAGAAAAATTTTCGATCTTTTAAGAAAAAATTTTAACTTTTTGTTAAAAATTTTAACTTTTTGTTAAAAAATTTCGATCTTTAAAAAAAATATTTATGCTTTTACAAAAAAAAAATTCTCTTTGAAGAAAATATTTTTACTTTTTTTGTTAAAAATTTGTCAGTTTTATAAAAATATGAAAGTTTTTGCTAAAATCTCCTAGTTTTTCAGAAAATTCTATACATTTTTCTGAAACTTTTTGTATTAATTATTAAAGAGTGTAATTTTTTCTTGATAATATAAATTTTTTCACATGTGAAAATGATCTATAAAGACAAAATATATTTTAATAAAATAAATAACATTTTATTCAAAGTTTCACCCAATCACTTCTGCGAGCATACATCATATGTTTCTTAACAATTTTTTAAGAAATAATTTTATTCCCACGTTCTATAACAAGTATGAAGCACTATGTTATTATGACTAATTGATAAAACGTGGATAAGCCCAAAACGTCCCGGACAGACATTATCTTTGTAAAATTTTGTGAGAAATAGATAACATGTTCAAGTTCTATAATCAGTATCATTTAAATATATACTTTCAAATAGAAAGGCTATAGTTAGTTTTAAATTAACTCCTAATTTGAAAATAAAGTAAGTTATTTGCATTATTATAATATTAAATTATAATAAAACGAATATGTTTTTAATATAAATGAATTTAAAGCGGCAAAAATTCCCATTACATGTTTCTTAGATTTAAAATAATTCATTTGAAATTTTAAGGAAATTTAATTGATAATATAAATATGTCGTTATTCGTTCTTTTTTACAAAATGCTCTAGTTTTTTAGAAAATATTTTTATTACTGAGGGAGATTTTCTAATATTTCAGAAAATAATTTTATTTTTGTAAAAAATTTCTAGTTTTTCAAAATTTTTTTAATATTTTTGTAATAATTTTCTAGTTTTAATGAAAACTTTTTTGTATTAATTATTAAAGGGTGTATTTTTTTTTTATTGAATAGGTTAATAATAGGTAATATTGAATAGGTAAATAATAATTATAGTCATTTATATCAACTGTATTTATGTTAAAAAATAACTAAAACTAAGAGTTATGAATATAGTCTCTTTCTAACATTTTAAGATGACACCATTAGAATTCATATAGTATTTTTTAAATTATTAAAATTTATTTTATTAAAACCTTAAGTTTTCCTCTAATCTCTGTACATTCACAGGATACTGTTTAACGAAACCAATCCCACTATTTGTCGTCGGACTAAGAGTAGGAGGTTTTCGTAGTTTTCCTTCTCATATAACATGGGTACTCACAAAGTCCACTTCGAAGACATGTATTGTCTCAAGATCTAGGAGTTTCATTGTCTTTTGGGTTCAAAAATGACAACATTGATAGCCGTAAATCCAAACGATAGGGATAAAAATAAAATCGTATAAACTAATATTTATTGATTTAAAATTAATATACCTTTAATTCTAATACTTTTAATATTCACAGTAAGCGTACTTAATAAATTTTAGCAAATGGAAAGTTAATTTAACAAATATTAACTTTATTTAGATTACGTAATGAAAAAAAATAATAACTATTCCTAATTTGTAACTAAGAAGATGAGTAATTTTTATTATTAATAAAATTAAAATAATTAATTAAAATGTGCGAAACAATTTACTTTCTCTTGGTTAATTAAAGATACAGATTAACGCATCTCAGTAGTTTTATGAATAATACTATTTAACATTATCAATATACTATTTATCATCAATATAATAAAAATAACGTAGTTATAAAATTTTTAAAGTTAACTAAGTTTTGTCACATGCTCTGCCTAAAAACGAATTAGTGCTAGAAGTTAAAATAAAACAATTCTATTAACAATAAATTTAAAAAGCATAGTAAATTACTAAGAAATCAATAGTACTTACTTCAGTTTCAGCATGTTTTCTCTTTAAATAACCGTCCATAACGACCTGGTGAATTGAAAAACATTCAAAAACTTAATCGAGACACAACAAGTGAAATACTAAGATAAGAGGGGGTTAGGGAATTTAAGTCACTCTATCCTTCTAGTTGCCAAATCATGAAAATGTAGCTCTAACAACCAATCAGAAAAATGTTAAACTGTCACATGCTTAACTATTTACCAGCGCAAGTGAAAGGAACTGAATTCAACACATACGTCATAGCCCAAGATCTAGCTTGTTATATGTTATCAGAATGACTCGCTCTGTAACCAGTAGTTGTGTTATCACACAAAACACGTCAAATCTTAACATGTGTATGGTCAGTACCGTTGCCACCCAGAGAAAGTTATAATAACATTAAGAGGGGCAGAAATAATTATTTAATAACTGTCAAAGGTTAAGTGAAAAATATATCGATGAAACTGTAGAATGATATCGATATCAAATCCATTTCATTTATACACGCGTTCAGAATACAAAAGTTTAACTTATTAACACATATCTAACCAAGCATTCGTGGGTCAGTGGTTATGATATCCAACTACTGACCCACGAAGGCTTTTTAATTGGCGTGAGTTCGATCCTCAGCATTAATTATACTTAATAAATAATAATAAAACAGATTTAAATATTAAAATAGATTTAAAGTTATTTTATTTCTAACATTCCCACATAGATGACGCCACTAGAGTAAAAGTATGATATCATTTATTTATTACGTAATAAGAGATGACGTCATAACTTCATAATATACAATATCTCCCCAAATAACAAAGTTTCTAAGTGTTGCCATCCTTAAAAACTAATATTAAAAATAATAAGTGTTGCCACCCTCAAAAAAACTAATAAATGAAAATAATATTTAAAAAACGAAACTATATTAAAAAACAGAAACCGAAATTAAAAATATTTTAGGCTTAAGAAAAAAAAGAAATAAGCTCCCCATGACGTTGCAGACGAAGTTTCGATTTCAGGCGGGCTGAAATAAGCACTCCTTGACTTTCCATTATGACGTCAGAACAGTCCAAAAGAAGTTTAACTAGTATTCGCAACAATAACTTGATATTCGATGACTCATGGGATTGCAAGAGAGAAATCTTGTTTTCGCTTGTTCATAGGAACCTATGGGGGGTCCATATAAAGGTGGTATCGTGGGAAAATCGCACATGCTTCAATTTGTATTATCTTGTACCTGAGCTGTTTTTCGTTTCTCCCGTGAGTTATTTTATTCATCTTCGTTATTTTTCCAATTAAATAATAAATAAAAAAAATATTAAATACTCATCAAAATTAAGATCAATTTAATAATAATTTAAAATAAGATCAATTAAACAATCATTAAAAATAAGATCAATTAAACAATAATTATAAATAAGATCAATTAAATAATCATTAAAAATGAAGTCAATTTAATACTCATTTAAAATAAGATTAATTAAATAATCATTTGAAATAATTGCATTTCATTCTAATTTTTTAAAATTGTACCCCCCTTCCAAGTGTACGACTCCTCCCCCTCCCCACACACTCTGGACAAAATGTAAATCCATTCGTAATACTTAATTTTAAGCATATTTCATACTGTTAAATACAATTCAAAAACATAAAATATAAATATTATAAAATAGAACTAATTGTGAAAAATATTTTTTATAAATTTAATTATTTATTCAATTTATGTTAAGTTAGAAATATTTAATATAAAATAATACTCTTAACATACGAATATTATAATTAAATAATTTGAAACCGTTCTATATGAAGGATTCCTTCATTTTTATTATGAAACTGCACAAAATTTTCTTCTCTCATTAACATGCGTCATTTATAAATTTTAGGATAAATATATTCGTAAGATTAAAAAAAGATATTCCTTAATTATTTTTTAAAAACTCGATGAATACTATTTTATAGTATTAATAAACCTCTCGGCACCTCTATTTATCGTTATCTCTTATCACCACATGATGAGATCAATCCTCAGTAATAATTATATTTAAATTAAATGATAAAATAGATTTAAAGTTATTTTATTTCTAACATTCCCTCATAGATGGCGCCACTAGAGTGAAAATCATGATATCATTTATTTATTATGTAATAATTAACACGTGTATGATCAGTACCGTTGCCTTCCAGAGAAAGTTATAATATCCTTTCGAGTGGCAGAAATAATTACTTAATAACTGCCAAGTGAAAATATATCGATGAAACTGCAGGATGGTATCGATATAAAATCCTTTTCATTTATACACGTGCTCAGAATACAAAAGTTTAACTTATTTACACATATCTACCCAGGTAGCAAAAAGATATGATCTAATATTAGAAAGATGCAATATAATACTGCCCTGCTAGAAAACGCAACGCTCTTGAATCCTATCTTCTAATTTTAGAACTAATATTATATAAAATAAAATAGTATTCGATCTAACATTCGAACTTTCAAAATAATCATCTATTTCATTACTTTTGGTACAGCGTCACATTTTTGCGAAAGGTTATCCCATATTATTAATAAATAAACATTTATTTATGAAAGAAAACAATAAATTAAATATTACTTAAAATGTCATTTTTAGCCAATGCAAAGAAAGCGAAAAATAATATTAGTAGTAGTTTGCGAACGATTGAACTCAAAAAACTTTTTCAACTGTTGAATCTTGTCCCCCTTCTTCCTCGTTGGCTTCCTCTGTTCGTTTGTTTACGGCGCCATTGTTAGAACTTAGCTGCTTTCTTTTCAATTACATAAGGTATTTATAATTTAGTAATTATTTGAAAACTTTATACATTTCAATGATAGTTACATGAAGCGTTAAAGAAGTATTGTAAGTAATGTTTTTGCTTTAGTTAAAAATCATGTATCAAATAAAGTCAGTTTATATTATGAATTGTGATCATTATTGTTCGCACATAGTAGTTGACTTCTGTGTTAAGTTATTGTTTAGCTATAAATAATAAGTAATGTAATTAGTTCAAAATATGCTTGTAAAAGAACGTTTGCTAAGTAATTCGACTGTAACAAAGTTTTTCTGCAACAGTGGAAAAGATAAAAATAATTGTCTGTAAACAAATTAGCCAAGTTAAAACAATTAGAAAATTAATGATCTGCTACTTTTAGCTCAGTTTAGACCATTACATTCTAGAATGTTTAACGTTCAATACAAACAATATTGTTACCGTATTAAAATTTCATGTCTAAAATATTGTAAAACAAAGAATTAAACATTTTTATTTAAATTTCTTGGGGATATTTCAGTATCGTGATTTGTCCCGCCAAGTGCAATCACCAAATAGATTTTAAACTTGTAACTTTTTAAAACAAAAATATGTATATGTTTGCCTGGGGTTGTACCTTTCGAGTTTGTCCTATTCTGTAATGTTTCTTTTAGTTTAATAAATATTTATTAAATAATTATTATGATAACAATTAGTCTAATAAATAATTATTGTTTAATAAAGTTTTTAAATAAATTTCTATTACATATAATCTGAGACTAAAAATTTAATTAAGCAATAAAAAAATAAGTGTTATGCATACTGACTTTTAAATGTAATGTAAATATATTTGGGGGGAGGGACAATATATATATTACAACTTTGAAATATGTGAATTGTTAAAGAATTCTCCGAAATGGTTTTTTCAACCATAAATTGATGAATTTGAATTCTTATAGTATCTTTTTATATTGATGTACTTATACGAATTTTAAAATAAGCATTTGTTTATTTAATATTTTTCGGCACTCTTTTTGTTGATTTGCCACATAGCGAGTAGTTATTTTCTGATATAATAAAAGAAGTTAAAAGGTTTTGCAATTTGCTTTTATTTTTAAATATCTGAGAGTTTACTTGGGAGTGCTTATGAGCTAAATTCTTTTAGTTGATCTCCTTCCCTCTGTGTTATTTTTTGTGTGACACTAACGAAATTTTTTTTACGCTGGTATCGATACCGAAATTTATCATTTAATTTCATTGTAAAGGATATTTCAATTTCTTAAAATCATTTTCAAATTAAATAATTAAAGTTTCAAATAAATATTCAATGTTAAATAGTTTTAAATGTGTTTTTTTTTTCATTTCAAAATCTAATTTCTTTTCTTTTTAAATTTCAGTATATATAGCTTTTCATCTTCAAGAAAATCTACTATTTTTAAAATAAGCAATGGACGAAAGTAAGCAATTGTTTATTTCACACTTTTTTTGTTGATAGCTTGCCACATAGTGAGTATTTATTTTCAGGTCTAATAAAAGGGGTTAAAGAGTTTTGTAGTTTGAATTTTTTTTTTTTTTTTTTGAGAGTGTTTATGAGCTTGAGAGTGTTTATGAGCTTATGGTTATGAGCTGTGTTATGATGTTTCTTGAGAGTGTTTATGAGCTAAACTCTTTTGTTAATCTCCTTCCCACTATGTTACTTTTTGCTTTTCGTGTGGCTCTACCAAGATTTTTTGATGCAAGTATTGATACTGCAACTTACACATTGAATTTCATTGTAAAAGATATTAAAAATTTTTAAAAAAAATTTTCAAATTGCATAATTTAACTTTAAAATAAATATTCATTGTTTAAGAATTTTAAATTTGGTTTTTCCATTGTAAATTTAATTTTCCCTTACAATTTCAGATATAGCTCTTCATCTTCAAGAAATTTTAATTAAAATTTCATGTTTGAAATATTGTACAACAATGAATTAAACATTTTTATTTAAATATAGACTGATTTTTATTTGAATGTTTTTGATGCATCATTATATATATTAATTTGTAAATGATTAAAAAATAAACAATAATATGGTCTATTCAAAATGGTGATTATGGTGAATGTAGAGCTTTGATTAAATTGTATTTTTTAAATAAATTCCTATTAGAAATAATCTAATGCTGTAAAAATTTGTTAAACTATAAGAAAAAAGATATTTGACAAATGTTGGGTATGCATACTGACTTTTAAAGAATGCTATGTCAAAATATTTGGGGGAAGGGGCGAACTATATTTAATATATATTTACAACTTTGAAATATGTGAATTATTAGAGAATTCTCCTTCTATATGATTTTTTCATCCATGAATTGATGATTTTAAATTCTCGTAGTATCTTTTTACATTGATGTTCTTTTACATTAATCAAATTTTAAAATAAGCAATGGAAAAAATTAGCAATTGTTTATTTAACACTTTTCGCCACTTTTTTTGTTGGCTTGTCACAAAAGAGTTTTGCAGTTTGAATTTTTTTTCATTGCAACGATAAAGATAAAAATAAATTTTTTGTAAACAAGTTTGCCATGTTTAAATAATTATTAATTAATCAATTACTTTTTAGTTAAAACCATTGCATTTTAGAATGTTTGAAATTTTATTCACAAGTTGAACACTGTTGTTACATTTTTTGAATTTCCTGTTTAATATATTGTAAAATGGTGAGTTAAATATCTTTATTTTCATTTCATGAATTAGACAGATGTTTTTGATATATGATATATGATTAATTATATTAATTTATAAATGATAGCAAATAGTTAAAAAATAAGCAACAATATGGTCTATTCAAAGTATGTTAACGTTAAATGAAGAACAGTGCTTAAAAGGTGTTAAAATTTTTATTTATGAAGTTCTTAAAAAAAATGTGAACATTTCCTATTGGCTCTATGAGCTTATACAATGTACAAAAATATTTTAACAGTTAAGTGTCATTGTACTTAATCTTTAAAAAAAATTAAAAAGTATTGAATTTGATATATTTTTGTATCTGTATATATACTTGAATATTCACTTCAATTGAAAAGAGCTTAAGCGTTTTGACCTATAATTTCTTCTTTTTTAAAAAAATAATAATTAAGAAAAAATAAAATTATTATTTGAAGGCCGTTATAAGTGAAATAATTTTCTATTCTTTCTTGGTGATACTGAGATTTTTTGGTGCAGGTATTGTTACGGAAATCTACCCATTAAATTGTAAACATTTTCAAATAAAATGATTTAAGTTTTAAAGAAATATTCAATGCTTAATAGTTTTAAATTTACTTTAACTAATTTAATGTTTTCAATATAAAGTAATATAGAGGTTTAAGTTTAGTGTTTTCAATGTAAAGTTAACTTTTTTCTCTTATAATTTTAGCTTCGTCTGCTGGATAAACAAGCTTATCTACCAGGAAGGAGCCATTCATTTTTGAGCTTGGGTGCTGTACAGTGCAAATGGAAATTAATTTCTGGTAGAAAACTAGGAGCCATATGTTCAATCCTGACAGAAAACAAAACGACTGGAGGCTCTCTTTAAATCTGCCGGAGCTGAAAGTTTGAAGAAAGGTGCATCCCTGTGCGATTCGTTTGTGTGATATGCAAAGATGCTGCTGACCAATTTATAAAATCTTTCAGTAAAGCAAAGATTTTCAGTTTATTGCTCTGAAATATAGTTCAGTAGCACAAAAACAAAAAATTGAATTGAAGAAATACTTTAAACTGTATGAAATGACTGTAAAGTTTTGAAATTTTTTTTAATTTAAAAATAATAATAATTAAAATGATAACACATGGTCCTACTGTTGCTTTTAGAAAAAAAATTTATTTTATTTAATTACAAATACCTGTTCTTAACTTATATTTTAACAAAAGAATATTGATAAGCTTATATTAAACAATGATGGTAAGAATGTATTGCTTTTATAGTTTAGTGAAGTTATATTTATATTGTGTTTTGTTTTAAAATAAAATAATTAAGTAGTGAAATGTTTGTCATGATTTGATTTGATTTATTTTTTTATTCTTAACTACTGCATTGTGTAATTTATTCTAGTCATTATACTTATGTTTAAGTATTATGAAAATTCGAGAAATTTTGAAGATATCAGAAGAAATTTTATTTTAACATCATTGTTAAACATTAACTCTAACTTATGAGCAATTATACTACTAGCATTGTATTTATTAACTTCAATTTTGCAGTTCAAATTTGAGATAAGAAGTGTATATAGATTTTTATGATTTTATAGATTTTTGCAAAGATTTAAATTAATGTAATTGTAAAATAATGATAATAGTAAAAATTTCTTAGGCTTAATATTTAAAATTTAGCAGAACATTTATTTACATTATTGTAAAAACAGAAAATTTAAATCAACTTAAAGAAGAATCTTGTTTAAATTTTTATACATAAAATTCTTTGCAAAAGCAACTTTTTTAAATGCATAATATATGTTTTTTTAAGACTAATTCTTCATAACGCATACTATATAATCAGAGAAAAACGATTTTGATCACTAATACTAAAGGCAACTTTTAAAAGATAATGTAAAAAAATTTATTATTTTTTCGTCTCATTCTTGTATGCAATTATATGTTTGTGCAAATTTAATTTAGATAATATGATATTTACTGACAGTTTTGAAATTAAAATGTTATGTTAATTTTTTGCAAAGATTGTTAGTTTAATAGAACATAACACCTTTAAATAATTATCGAATTGATGAAAATTCCTGAAGTTATTCTAACATTATTAAAAAAAAATATTAGTAATTTTCGTGATATTAGTTGCTTTCCTGGTTTCATTCCCTGGAAAAATTTCTACCTTGCGTTTGAGTTTTGTTTTTAGGTGTTTTGCTAAATAAAATTTCAAATACTAAAAGAATAAAGTTACGTAAGTATTTCTCCATTTAGCAATTCCAGTGAAAAAAGAAGGGGAAAAAAATATGTGTAAATTTGTTGAAGTAAGTAATTTGAATATTTTTAAATTTTTTTCTTTATTGTGCCAATTATTACAAGTAATGTCCACTTAAAAATTGAACAATTGTAAGGGGAAAAAATTTTAAGTTTAAATTTCCACTCAGTTCAAATGTAAATATATAACTTTATAATTATATAGTGTGGTTTTTATTATATAATTTCAGAATATAAATAATGAATGATAATTGTGAAACCATTTTAAAAAAATATATATTACAAACTAACAAATTAAACTAAGATTTTAATAAAATAAACCCAGTTTTTTTAAAAAAAAAATTAAGAGTACATTTTAAAATTAAAGACTTGAAAATTATTAATGATATAAAATTTGTCAGAAAACCCATTGTATGAATAAAAGAAAAAAATATCAATAAAAGTTGCAATAAAATATTTCCTAATTTAAATATTCGAAAAAATCAGCTGAACATAAGATATACTTTGGAGTAAGGAGGAGAAAAATGGAAGGTAGCAGAATTCTCTAATATAATTTTATTTAGTATTTCTGTATTGCTAAGTAAATAATGCATGGAATGACATAAAACTACTGTTCTATGTTTTACTGCTTCACAACAATACAGAAAATTAAGTAAAATTGTATCGTCGAATTATTCTACTGCCATCCATATTTTCCTCTTGCTTACTCCAAAAAAATAAAAAGCAGAATAATATCAGAAAATACAAAATCTAATATTATATAGCATCAAAACTAACGCAAAAGAATATTATGGCGAACGCTAGATAATATTAGTTTGCATTGAATCTAATATTATAAAAGGCTGAGCAAACAGCGACCTTTTATATCTTTCTAATATTACAAGTTGTGTAATATAACGTTAGATTTTGCCGCTTTTCTGATATTATCTAATGTTATGTGCTACTTGGGTAACCAAGCATTCGAGGGTCAGTGGTTATGATATCCAACTACTGACCCACGAAGACTTTTTGATTGGCGTGAGTTCGATCCTCAGCCTTAATTATATTTAATAAATAATAATAAAACAGATTTAAATATTAAAATAGATTTAAAGTTATTTTATTTCCATCATCCCCACATAGATGGCGCCACTAGAGTAAAATCATGATATCATTTATGTATTAAGTAATCAAAAGATGACGTCATTACTTCATAATATACAATATTTCACCCCAAATAACAAAGTTTATGAGTGTTGCCACCGCAAGAAACTAATATTAAAATTATGTATTGCCACCCTCAAAAAAGTAATAAATGAAAATAATATTTGAAAAACGAAACTATAATAAAAACAGAAACTGAAACTAAAAATATTTTAGGCTTAAGAAAAAAAGAAATAAGCTCCCCATGACGCTGCAGACGAAGTTTCGATTTAAGACGGGCAGAAATAAGCACACGGGCAGAAATAAGCAACTTCCGGTTAATAGGCGGGAAGAAATAAGCAACATCCGGTTTGGCAGAAATAAGCAACTTTGCTCCGGTTGACTTTGAGTGATGACGTCACTTCCGTAGCACGTACATCGGCGATCGGGTAGATTTATCGGAAGCACGAAACAGTACCTGCTTCATCATCATCAATCAGTTTAGCTTCAATTAAATTACGCTGCAAGTTTATAACAATTAATCTAGTGCCATTACAGAGTCCTTTAAATGGCATTAAATTTTATTATCATGTTTTTAGGGCATGAATCTGAATTGAACAACCTGACAATGCTCACTCTGGATATTGTTTCCGTTTTTAAAAGCGCTATATGTTGAGCCACGGAGCCACCTGAGCTAGATTTGACATGTGACATTTTTAGCAGCAATCATTGGTCGATTTTCTAACGTTGCTATTCGGGGAGTTGTAATGAGGCTTTTTCTTGGTGCCGTGTAAGAGAAATATATATATAGATTGCAAACGATATCATCATGAAATGAATGATATTTGATGGTGAACTTTATCTTAGTAGTGCTTGTAAATATACAACATTTTTTGTTTTCCTATCTGATGCAAGAACAAATAAATTTGATGGTTTTCCAACTCGTGAACACGCAACGTACAGCTGTCCACGTGAGAAGCATGGATTTGTCAAATTTAATCCACATACTTGCTATGATTGTCCCTGTGCTTTGTTAATGGTCATTGCAAAGGCTAGTCGTACTGGAAACTGTAGACGTTTGAATTCAAATATAGTATCCGTTGGTATCATGGGAATGCGTGGTATTAGTTCATGTTCTCCTTGGTGTTTTCCATTTAAAATGGTTACCTCAATTATGTTATTCATTAATTTTTTTACTGATAGCCTAGTCCCATTGCATAGTTGCGGTGGATGTATATTTCGTAGAAGGATGATTGGGGAACCAATTTTCAAAGATAAAATATGCGGTGGCATTCCTGGTAGATCCAATGAATTTAAAAATTTTATTGGATAATTAACTGATTCATCTTGATTGACAACAGTATCTATGGATTTATATGTTGTTTCTTCATCAGGTATTTCCAAGGTCGGATTAACCATTAAGCACACTAAGCACGTGCCCTATAGGGCACCAGAGGATAGGGGGGCACCACAAAGCCTAACTAAATGTTCGCAGTACATATTTTTTTTTTTTAAGCATTGATAATAAATTTATTATTTTGAGCTTCCATTTTAAGAGTAGATAACAACCATTTCTAAGTACGAAATTTCACATAATAAAAGAAAAAAAAACGAAAGATGTTTTGTATCAAAAATTTTCGGTCTTATAATGAAATTAGGTAGTGAATTTCTATGCGATAAAAGCTCTATTTATTTATCCATTACAATGATTCCATAACATACTGCTACGATTCAAGTTTACCGAATATTTTTCGCAGTTGTAGCAAGTTAATACTCCGGCAATTTGATATTTTTATGAAAAAAAATTTGATTTACAAAATTTTGATGCAATGGTTTGATGATGTAAAAAATGGGATTTTTGATGTGAAAAAAAATCTATGTTGTGCATGTTTGCAGTTTTTGTGCATGTCTTTGTTTATACTACATAAAATATTTGCTTATAATATATTTTTAATTATATTTTCATTGCAACTGGAAAAGAAGTAATCAAATTACGTAAAGGTTGTGTTGCAAAAATTTATTTCAAAAATTTACGTTAAATATTTTTTTTTATTCACTAAATTAAGAAAAAGCAGCTGTGTTTAATTATCATTTTTCGAAATTTCTTTGTGGAGGAGAGGTTAAATTTGCAAAAAATATGACCACACACTTCGCATCACTTATGATTTTTTTTATCTATATATATCGAAATTAGATTTAAAATATATACTACGTAATATGAATGCAAGCAGCTAGTTTTTGAATAAGGAAAGAATTATAGGTTCCTTAGAGTCTTGTATAAATACAAATGTTATAAAAGTTGAGCACAAAAGATATGCAAATTCTCAATGTGAACCAGATGTTCGTTGACGGTGAAAAATACGTTAAGAAGAGTACCCATTAAAACTAATTTAATTTTGAAAGCAAATGTATGAAATAAGTAGCAATAAAATCAAATTTTCAATCATTGAATTTTGTTTAGTGCAAGCAAACTATATTTTGTGCATCTTATAACGAAATTTGTAAAAATTATAATTAAGAAATAAGAAAAGTACTGAAAATTTCAAATTAAAAATAAATAGCAAATTTAAGAAAGATATTTTTATTAATTGAATTTCAAAATATGTTTAATAACTAATAAGGAAAATCCTTAATGATAATGATTATATATATATACAATATATGTGTGTAATTTCATCAACTTTTATTATGATGATAATTTGAACATGTAAATATTTTGAATATAATAATATTATTTCTGTCACTAAAAAAAAATTTAATAGTTGTGCTTAATTTTTACTTGTAGCTCGTGTGTAAATCAGATTGAAATAAATAAATAATTAGTTAAGGTATTTCCATTATCCTTTTAACTTCTTCTTAAAATAAAAATTGGTCATTCTGCATAAACGAGTGGGAAAAATATTGTTATTCCCTGTTATTTTATTATAAGTAACAGACTTCTGGGTACGTGGTTCAATTTAACCTGATCTTGCTTTCTGCCTATAACAAACAATCCCGACGTAAAACAACAAAAGCTGTATATTGCCAGCATTCGATTCCATGAATTCGAAGGTTCCTGAAAAGGACCACCGTGATTGTCACCAACATTTAGCGACAATCTCTCGTTTAGTGCTCATATTCAGTTGACACCGTCTGTTGATTTGTTCGTCAGTATTTCCAATAAAATATATCTGAAGATATTTGTGATCAGCATTTGTCAAGGGTAGTAGTGATCCAGCATGGTGATAAATTTGCCCTTGTACTTTAAATGTTGGCATATAATTTGCGCTAACGATATTTGTTGCTCCGAACGATGTCATTTGGAAGCATGAATTGTACTTGCGTATATTTTTCAAAAAATTTTTTGATTGACTTGTTTTACCTGATACTAAAGTTAATAATGGTTCAGGTGGTGAACGCAAGTCTGGTAACTTTACTTTTCCACGTGCACAGCACATACCTGGTGCTTCATTTTTAAATTTTTGAGCACCACAATACGCACACTTTTTATCCATTTTTCCAATAATTACACTTTGGTGAAGACTGTAATTGTAAAGGGGATTGTAATTGAAACCACATAAATTCAAATTAGCATGTATCGTTCGTCTTGTCTGCGTTCCGCGAATTCAATTCCTTTGCTGCCTTGCTTGCCTCTGTTCACTCGTTTCTAATGTTCGAGCAAGAGCAATGTGAACTCGATCTCTTTCTTGCCTAGTTTGTCTCTGCTCACTTGTTTCTGAAGCTCGTTTTTCTCTTCTCCTTTTCGCTTGATTTGTAGATCGACCAGTGGCACTTCGTTTTGGTGGCATAATTGAGGGGTTAAATAAAACGTATTTTCAAAAAATATTAAAATTTTTCTCGTATTAATAATTGCAAAAGTTCTTTGACATCTTAAAAAACAACTTACAAACGTATTACATTCTATAAAAAATAATAGAAGTTGCCATCTTGATAATTGAGAAATTACAAATGGCTAAAGTTACACATTTAAAATATATATTACGAACCAACAAATTAAAATGAGATTTTGATAAAATAGGCCCAGTTTTTTAAAAAAAAAATTAAGAGTACATTTTAAAATTAAAGACTTGAAAATTATTAATGATATAAAATTTGTCAGAAAACCCATTGTATGAATAAAACAAAAAATATCAATAAAAGTTGCAATAAAATATTATTTCCTAATTAAGTTTGAAATATTCAAAAAAATCAGCTGTGCATAAGATATACTTTGGAGTAAGGAGGAGAAAAATGGAAGGTAGCAGAATTCACTAATATAATTTTATTTAGTATTTCTGTATTGCTAAGTAAATAATGCATGGAATGACATAAAACTATTGTTCTATGTTTTATTGCTTCACAACAATACAGAAAATTAAGTAAAATTATATCCCCGAATTATTCTACTACTATCCATATCTTCCTCTTGCCTACTCCAAAAAAATAAAAAGCAAAGCAAAATAATATCAGAAAGTACGAAATCTAATATTACTAATACAAAATAATATTATGGCGAACGCTAGATAATATTAGTTTGCATAGAATCTAATATTATATAAGGCTGAGCAAACAGCGACCTCTTGTATCTTTCTAATATTAGAAGTTGTGCAAGATAACGTTAGATTTCGCAGATTTTCTGATGTTATCTAATATTAGGTGCTACTTGGGTTATGAGCTAAATTCTTTTAGTTGATCTCCTTCCCACTGTGTTATTTTTTGTGTGAAACTAAAGAAATTTTTTTTACGCTGGTGTCGATACCATTTAATTTCGTTGTAAAGGATATTTCAATTTCTGAAAATCATTTTCAAATTAAATAATTAAAGTTTCAAATAAATATTCATTGTTAAATAGTTTTAAATTTGTTTTTTTTTTTTTTTTTTTTTTTTCATTTCAAAATCTAATTTCTTTTCTTTTTAAATTTCAGTATAGCTTTTCATCTTCTATAGCTTTCACTATAGCTTTCAAGGAAATCTACTATTTTTAAAAGAAGCAATGGACGAAAGTAAGCAATTGTTTATTTCACTCTTTTTTTGTTGACTTGCCACATAGTGAGTATTTATTTTCAGGTCTAATAAAAGGCGTCAAAGAGTTTTGCAGTTTCAGGGTTCCCACTCTATGATGAGATTGAAATTCAAGGACTTTCCAGGACTTTTCAAGGACCTCAACAAAATTTTCAAGGACCTTAATCTAAGACCAATTTTAAAAATTATTCTCTTCTATTTTACTAGAAGCAACAATGCTTGTTGTGGCAATAATTAATTTCAAATATAATGCCTAAATGCTTTGCCTATATATAGAGAAGAGAGTATATGTAATATGAACTAAAATTTATATTTTTTTAAAAAACAACCCTACTGGTTTTACATATTAATTCACAAAATCATTTTCAGCACAATCTATAACTAATGGTAATGAGGTGTTAATGGTGAAATCCTTTAATCCTGTGTATTTCCATGTGAAGGCTGCATGAAAGACAGAGCTAAATCTTAGGTATTCCATATTCCATGACTATTCCATAACCCCCTCCTCTCCTCTATTAAACATCGTTTCTGAAATTATTCATCCATAATTTACACAACCTTCTCTAAATGTTATGCAGCAACAATTCTTTCTGAAAATAAAAATTAGAAGGAACATATCCCATTTTCACCATGTTTAAAAGCATTATTCGTTATGTGTAATCCACAACTGCCAATGAATATGACCTGGTGGGAATATTTCTCTTTTAATTCTCACTGAAGCTTCTAATAGAATTTCCAATTGACATAGGGTCCATCCATGGATAATTGAAGTATTTTAGAGAGCTTTTAACCATCATCCATGCATTTGTAAAAAGAGGACAAAATATTTTCTGCAGTTCCATGACCCATAAATTGGGAGGTAAGATACTTAGTGAAAACTTTATTATCAATTCCTTACCATAATGTCCATCTGCTTAGATTGTAGAGACTGATTTAATGTCTCATCAAAGAGTACAGTGTAGCAATCAACATTCTTCACCTCATTTATAAGAATCCCTTAGAAGTATAGTGCCAATCCAAAGGAGCCCAAATAGGCTCACTTTGTGGCACTACAAAAAAATTGTCTCGCTATACAGCTATCAGCAAACATTTTGGAGAACAATTTACTAATCCCTTCACAGGAGTTACATGAATAATTACTAGTGATGCACAACTTTATTATCAATTCCTTACCATCATGTCCATCTGTTTAGATTGTAGAGACTGATTTAACGTCTCATCAAAGAGTACAGCGTAGCAATCAACATTCTTCAGCTCATTTATAAGAATCCCTTTGAAGTATAGTGCCAATCCAAAGGAGCCCAAATAGGCTCACTTTGTGGCACTACAAAAAAATTGTCTCGCTATACAGCTATCAGCAAAAATTTTGGAGAACAATTTACTAATCCTTTCACAGGAGTTACATGAATAATTACTAGTGATGCACTTCAGACTCCAGAGAATTTCAGCATCAAGCACATTCCTTTTGACCAGATAAGAAGACAATGTTACCTCGGCCACTAAAGTTTCTGTTTCACTTGGGGCACACGATGTTGAAGGAGTATTTACACCAGATGAATTAGATGTTGATGTCTTTGGAAAAAGAGAACTCAGGGCATGAGACTGCTTTTTTGTTTTACCTTTCTTTCATGTGTGATTTCAGAGCAGATTCTTCCATTTTGCGATATCGATCTCCTTCATGCATAGTCGGCACTTGACTCTGAACTTCTTTTCGGGCATCGATAAAATCCATTCTTTATATGCTTGATTATCCATCCATTGAGGATTAAAATAGCACTTCCCAGGCATAACTAGTCTAAACTACATAACACAAATACAAAGCCGTGCCTTTGCAAATACGCTTTACAATAAAGTTTTGAAATGACGCAAACGTAAGGACAAGTGCGGATGGTAAAACGGCAAATTTATTGAAAACTACAAGGTACATATTGTTACGAAATTCGAGAGTATTCCAGTTTCGATAAGAAAAAAGAAGATCTAAGCATATGCGACAGAAGATGAAGTGGAGTCTCGCCCCGGACGCATTGATTGTCTGCTGTGCTCCGCGCGCTTGGCAGACACCAAGACGCTAGGCCCGGTTAGAAACGGTGGCGTTAAAAACCACGTGAGAGAGCTCGGGAACCGGGAACAAAACAGAAAGAACGAGAAAGATCCGCAGGTGTTTTATAAAAAGGGCCGCGGCAGTATTGGACAAATTCAAGGACCTATCAAGTTTTTCAAGGACCTAAGACGTTTTTCAAGCACTTTCAAGGACCTAAATTTAGCAAAAAAAAAATTCAAGGACTTTCAAGGACCGTGGGAACCCTGAGTTTGAATTTTTTTTTTTTAAACATATGATAGTTTGCTTGAGAGTGTTTATGAGCTAAACTCTTTTGTGATTCTCCATCCCACTATGTTACTTTTTGTGTGGCTGTACCAAGATTTTTTGATGCAAGTATTGATACCGCAATTTACTCATTGAATTTCATTGTAAAAGATATTACAATTTTTTAAAAACACTTTCAAATTAAATAATTTAAGCTTAAAATAAATATTCATTGTTTAATAATATTTTATTTGGTTTTTCCATTGTAAATTTAATTTTCTTTTACAATTTCAGATATAGCTCGTCATCTTCAAGAAATTTTAATATATATTAAAATTTCATGTTTAAAATATTGTACAACAATGAATTAAACATTTTTATTTAAATATAGACTGATTTTTATTTGAATATAGACTAATCTGTACGTTTTTGATGCATCATTATTTATATTAATTTGTAAATGATTAAAAAATAATATGGTCTATTCGAAATGGTGATTATGGTGAATGTAGAGCTTTAATTAAATTATATTTTTTAAATAAATTCCTATCAGAAATAATCTAATGCTGTAAAAATTTAGTTTGACTATAAAATATTTGACAAATGTTGGGTATGCATACTGACTTTTGAAGAACGCTATGACAAAATATTTGGGGGAAGGGTTGAACTATATTTAATATATATTTACAACCTTGAAATAAGTGAATTGTTAGAGAATTCTCCTTCTACATGATTTTGAATTCTCATAATATCTTTTTACATTAATCGAATTTTAAAATAAGCAATGGAAGAAAATAAGCAATTGTTTATTTAACACTTTTCGCCACTTTTTTAATTGGCTTGTCACGAAGAGTTTTGCAGTTTAAATTTTTTTTCATTGCAATGATAAAGATAAAAATAAATTTTTAGTAAACAAGTTTGCCACGTTAAAAAATTATTAATTAATCAGCTACTTTTTAGTTAAAACCATTGCATTTTAGAATGCTTGAAATTTTATTCACAAGACGAACACTGTTGTTACATTATTTGAATTTCCTGTTTAATATATTGTAAAATGATGAGTTAAATATCTTTATTTTCATTTCATAAATATAGACAGATGTTTTTGATATAAGATTAATTTATAAATGATAGCAAATAATTAAATAAGCAACAATGTGGTGTTAAAAGTGTGGTTACGTTAAATGAAGAACAGTGCTTAAAAGGTGTTAAAATTGCTATTTATGAAGTTTTTAAAAATTTTTTTAACATTTCCTATTGGCTCTATGAGCTTATACAATGTACAAAAATATTTTAATAGTTAAGTTTCATTGTACTTAATCTTTAAAAAAAATTAAAAAGTATTGAATTTGATATATTTTTGTATCTGTACGCATACTTGAATATTCACTTCAATTAAAAAGGGCTTAAGCGTTTTGAACTATAATTTCTTCTTTTTTTTTAAAAAAAAATAATAATTAAGAAAGAATAAAATTATTATTTAAAAGCGGTTATAAGTGAAATATTTTTCTATTCTTGCTCGGTGATACAGAGATTTTTTGGTGCAGGTATTGTTACGGAAATCTACCCATTAAAGTATATAGTAAACATTTTCAAATGAAATGATTTAAGTTTTAAAGAAATATTCAATGCTTGATAGTTTTAAATTTACTTTAACTAATTCAACGTTTTCAATGTAAAGTAATGTAGAGTTTTAAATTCAGTGTTTTCAATGTAAAATTTAACTTTTTTCTCTTATAATTTTAGCTTCGTCTGTTGGATAAACAAGCTTATCTACCAGGAAGGAGCAATTCAAATAATAATAATTAAAATGATAACTCATAGTCCGACTGTTGCTTTTTGAAATAAAAATTATTTTATTTAATTACAAATACGTGTTCTTAACTTATATTTTAACAAAAGAATATCGATAAGCTTATATTAAACAATGCCGGTAAGAATGTATTGCTTTTATAGTTGAGTAAAGTTATATTTATATTGTGTTTTGTTTTAAAATAAAATTATTAAGTAGTAAAATAATGTTTTTCATTATTTGATTTTATTAATTTTCTTATTCTTAACTACTGTATTGTGTAATTAATACAACAACTTGATAAAAAATCTTCGGAATTTTAGAAAATGGGGTTGGCAAATATGTGTTCATTAAAAAAACTTAAGATATGTTATAAATTTTTTTATAGTCATTATAGTTATGTTTAAGTATTATGAAAATTCAAGAAATTTTGAAGATATCGGAAGAAATTTTATTTTAACATCATTGTTAAACATTAACTCTAACTTATGAGCAATTATACTACTAGCATTGTATGTATCACTTCACTTTTGAATTATTCAGCTCAACTTCTATACCAGGAACTTGGACTCCAGCATCTGCGTAATTTTTTTAATTTTATTTTTTGAAAAGCTCTGTTTAAAATATTTTCATGTTACACCTGCTTTTTTTTTTTAAAAAAAAAACCTATTTATGTCGTAACGCATACTATATAATCAGAGAAAAACGAGGAATGGAATTGTCTTAATCAGAAATCTATTTTGTTATAGTAACTTTCTCAAAAGAGTAATTGATTGTAGTCAAATTTTGGTCTTTAATACTAAAGGCAACTTTTAAAAGATAATGTAAAAAATTTATTATTTTTTCGTCTCATTCTTGTTTGCAATTATATGTTTGTGCAAATTTAATTTAGATAAAACATAATATTTACTGACAGTTTTGAAATTAAAATGTTATGTAAATTTTTTGCAAAGATTGTTACTTTAATAGAACATAACACCTTTAAATAATTATCGAATTGATGAAAATTTCTGATGTGCCCATAAAAGTTATTTTAACATTATAAAAAAATATTAGCAATTTTCATGATATTAGTTGCTTTCCTGGTTTCATTCCCTGGAAAAAATTTTACTTTGCATTTGAGTTTTGTTTTCAGGTGTTTTGGTAAATAAAATTTCAAATACTAAAAGAATAAAGTTACGTAAGTATTTCTCTATTTAGCAATTCCAGGGAAAAAAGAAGGGGAAGAGATATGTGTAAATTTGTTGAAGTAAGAATTTTGAATATTTTTAAATTTTGTTCTTTATTGTGCCAATTATTACAAGAAATGTCCACTTAAAAATTGAACAATTTTATTATAAGGGGAAAAAATTTTAAGTTTAAATTTCCACTCAGTTCAAATGTAAATAGATAACTTTATAATTATATAGTGTGGTTTTTATTATATAATTTCAGAATAAAAATAATGAATGATAATTGTGAAATTACAAATGGCTTAAGTTACACATTTAAAACAATATATATTTTACGAACTAACAAATCAAAGCGAGATTTTGATAAAATAAGCCTAGAAAATTATTAACGATATAAAATTTGCCAGAAAACCCATTGTATGAATAAAAGAAAAAAATATCAATAAAAGTTGCAATAAAATATTATTTCCTAATTAAGTTTGTAATATTCAAAAAAATCAGCTGAACATACGATATACTTTGGAGTAAGGAGGAGAAAAATGGAAGGTAGCAGAATTCGCTTAGATAATTTTATTTAGTATTTCTGTATTGCTAAGTAAATAATGCATGGAGTGACATAAAACTATTGTTCTATGTTTTACTGCTTCACAACAATACAGAAAATTAAGTAAAGTTATATCGCCGAATTATTCTACTACCATCCATATCTTCCTCTTGCTTACTCCAAAAAAATAAAAAGCAAAGCAAAATAATATCAGAAAATACAAAATATAATATTACATAGCATCAAAACTAATACAAAATAATATTATGGCGAACGCTAGATAATATTAGTTTACATAGAATCTAATATTATATAATGCAGAGCAAACAGCGACCTTTTGTATCTTTCTAATATTAAAAGTTGCGCAAGATAACGTTTGATGTTATCTAATATTAGGTGCTACTTGGGATGAGTAAATCTAAGTCCAAATTCCGCAATTCTAGGGAAATATCCTCTGTTTTAATGTCATCTGGGAGACCACGGATGAGTATTTTGGCTACTTGGGTAGTCACTGTTAAATGTATTCTTAACTTTCTTTTTTGTCAGAAAATTATTAAAACCCAGAAAATTAAGAACTTTTTAAAAAGTTTCACTTTTGAAATTTTAATTTTGTAATTAAATAATTTTCAAATCTTAAATTAAAAATGAGATAAATATTAACAAATTTGACAACGTTAACAAGAAAACGTTTTTATTTATGTAACATTATTAAATACACTTATGTATTATACAACTTAAATTGAGTAAATGTTAGATTTTCTAATAATTAATGCAGTGAAATATGACTCTGCAATATTCATGATTAAATATATTTAAAAGCACATTTAAAAAAATATCTTTCTTTATTATTACGAATTTATTCAGCCAAATATCTAATAATATTCATATTCAGCCGAATATTCGGCAAAAGGGCCGAGTACCGAATAGTGGCCGAATATTCGTTACATCCCTAAAAACTACCTAGTATACTTAAAAACAATTTATATATCCGTTATACGCTCTCCATCTAATTGTCAGTTTATTAAAAAAAAAATTCAAAATACAATTTTCAGTTCAAAAATTATTTCTGTATCCAACAATATCGGATTGATATTCGGTTGATTTATTAATTCAGTACATTTTCCCCTTGTTTATCTTGTACTTTACTTGCTATATAAAGATTTAGTTACATTTATCATTTCTGTAATGTGATGTACAGCAAAAAAAAGAGTAGGCAATTTTAAAAAAATGCTTCTTCTCAGGCAATTGCAACATAAGATACTCATTTCGCTTTAGACTAAGTTTTAAAAATTTAGACACGAAAAAATTGACTAAATTATGAAGAAAAAGAAATGACGTAACCCGCAACCTAACACACTCTAAAAGTAGTTTCAGAAGTGCGCATGACAAGGAAATTACCCTATCGACGAAATTACTAGTTAATGAAATGTCACTGAAACAGCCCTGTCGATAAAATTAACCTATCGACGAAATGATCCAATCAATGAAGCAGCTCTGTCGATAAAATTAACCTGTAGATGAAACGACCCTGTCAACGAAATGAACCAGACCCATATTCAATACCAGACTGCTTTCTAGGATAAATTTTCCATTTTCATAAAGGGCCCCAATTTTTCTATTTAGAATGTCGGAGCAGTGGCTATTATTTTCTCTAATTTAACAATTAAAATTAGTAAAATTCTAATTAAAATTAGCAAATCTCTAAATAATCTACAACTGCAAAATCCAAGTAAAATTTACTTTGCAATTTACTAGAGACCTAAGGGCGTTGATGCCAACTTTTCACAAATTTTAATTTTTTCAAAAATTTGACTTTTTTGTTTGTTTGTTTTTAATCACAACTAATGATTAAGTTTTTATGCTCGTAGTATCAAACATTCTAATATTTTAGCAGGACTTATATGTCCTTAACAAAGAAAGAAAATTGTGGTATCAGTATCCTAATTATAAAGTTATAATAAAATTTAAAAACCCGACATTTTATGACAACAAATTTACAAGTTTTTGAACTAAATATTGAATGTTGTGGTGTATATAATCATAATAAAATAATCCTCTTAATTTTGCTGCCACATTTTTAATTTCTTAAAAACCTTACGAACTCAAAGAGAGGTTATCGTATCAGGTTTTTAGGTCTGTAGTGATGGTAAAAATCGTAAAATAAGTTCGTAAATGAACTAATAAAACAAAGAAACTTTAGTAGCCATATTTGGTGATAAATAAGTAACTGATCGCAATCGAAAAGCAGTGAAAGGTTGAAAGAGCATGTAGAGCAGGTTAGAACGGAAGAACCGTGTTTGCATAAGTCAATTTCGGAATGTGTAGAAACATGGGGATGATATTTGCAAATCGTGCTTATTCAAGAAAATCATATAAATTAAATATTTTTCAGAATGAAATGATCTTTAATAAAAATACAATTATATATATTGAGAGAGATTAAACCTCGAGATTGTGCATCAGCATCGAGATTTTTTTTAAAAATTTTTTTCCGTACCTAAGAGACTCGAACTGAGGTGTAAAAGCAATTAGTCTTACAACTCTTCATAAATTTATAATAACTTCCTAAATTTGGTTTAAGTACAAAATTTTCAGACAAATGACGTTAAAACAACTTTAAAAAGAATAAATAATGTCAGATAAGAAGTTCAACGTTCGGATTCTAAAATCTTTGAAAATCATAATTAATTTATTAATAGATTCAAAGAAGATTAAAAAGAAAACCGTCTGTTTTCTTTACCCAGAAAGCAGCCCCAAATATTCCCCTCTTGGTTGCTCAGCAATGGAGAAACACGTATTTTGTCTTGTGATTCCTTCACCTTCTATGGCGAGGTAATTTGGTATTTTCGTTTTTTAAATTTCCGCCATATATATAAATCTTTATTGCCACTCAATTTTTTCGAAAGTTTGTCTACCCCCCCCCCTCTTATTTCAAGGGTCAGGATTCCAAATATGTAAAAAAAAAAATGTTTATTCAGAGAAAGTACGTTTTTGTGTCTGATTTCGCAAGCACTAATTAATTAGCATATTTGAGGTCACCCCCAGGAACTATTAAGATTGACACTTAGTTCGTGAATATCCGATAATTAGAACGAAAGTTATTCAGGGTGATATCTTTTTTTTGCCGACTGTACATTAGGGTAACCCTTAAGAGATATGTAGGTGACAGCGCGGCTATGAAAGGATGAGGCTGACAAGAGAATTTTCACATAGTTTATTGATTCATATGAGAAGCTATTCAAAGTGGTTAAAATGACACTTCAAATCTTAGTTATGAATTTCAGCAAAAAAAAAATAAAAACATCAGATATACAATCTCATAGTAGAGTCCCATTAAAAATACTAATTATAAAGGTGAAGATTCAAATTTTTGTTACTTCATAAAGCAAACTTTTAGTCAATTTCACAATACATTTGAGTGTTTCAGTTAAACAGTTCTGCTGTCTCAAATCTTGTGTCATAGGCTAAACTGAAAAAGTTTTCAGTATTTTCTAAATTGTTTGGTATTTTTTAGTCTCACTAAAATCAGCTTTAGGCCAATTAGTAAATGGGCGAATTACAGACTGAATTTGTTTAGGCTTATTACAATTAACCTTTAAAAGGCCATACTTAAGGTATGTGGACCAAATGAAAAATCCTCCTAAGAAAAAAATACTGGGCACTTCTAAAGCTAGTTCGCTGCATTGCAAAACGATGATAGCTGTTTGCAAATTATTTCATTAACCTAAAACACACACAATTTTTCCAACACGTAGAAAGGAAAGTACAAAATGATTCCTTCAGTGCAAAACAAAAATAACATGAAAGGTGTTTAAAAATAAATGTTTACTTAGAATCACACTTATGTGATGGTTATTCTAACCCAAATGCTTTAAGTAACAGGGGTGATTGTGAGCCCAAGTCAAAATTCCGGAAAATTTCTTGAGTTTAAAAAGAAAAAAAAAGTTTAAATTGAAAAATTAGAAAAAAATTTAAACAAGTTTTTTTTCCTTTTTCTCAATATTTCTTAGTTTACTTAAAATATATTAAAAATTTTACACATACCTGTGACGACCTGGAGAAGTAATTAAAATTTACAAATATGTCTTTCTTTCTTGATTTAATGATTATAACTATTTACTGATAAAAAAAATGAATATTAATCATGAATATAAGCTTATAAAGTATCTCTCTGGCTCTCCCTTACAAACAAATAAAAGAAACTGTGTTTTTAAGTTCCACCTTAGAAAATTTGATTTCCGGAAACTTCTGTGATCAATGATTTTTTTAAACGTCTGGACCTTCGATCTCCGGAAACTTACGGATAACTGTTAGCGAAAATTCCGGAATTTTTCCGGAGCACAATCAGCCCTGAAGTAATCCTTATTTAAAATTTTATTTTATTTTGATGTGTTTCCCTCTAAACAAAAGTTTTGCTGTCATAATCAAATTAGGTATAATTAATAAAGTATACATAAGGGTATTTATAAATACCTTATTACATAAAGTATGCATAAATAGTTATATATTATACGAAATATACATTTCTGTACTAAACTTCTACTTGATAAGTCATCTCACAATTTTCGAATCAGGGTGAAAAGTGCCTGGCCTTTAAAACAAGAATTTAAAAAATTGCTTATACTTTCTAAAAAAAACATCAACTAGTAAAAATTTTTACACCAAGTCGATGCAACAAGTCAACAAAAAACAGCAAGATACAATTTAATCTGGGTTAACTAACAGCTTTTTTTTTCCTTTTCTGAGTGTAAAGGAAAATATCTCAAAATATCGGAAAATATCTCATATATCTCAAAATTTTACAAATTAGAAATGAAATTTCTTTTTTTAAAAAAAATCAGACACTTCTTAAGGAAGAATTTAGGTTCAAGAGGCCCGATTTCGGAAGACTGAGCTTGTCATTTTGAAATGCATGAATGGATAGTCCTAAAACACAATCACTTAAATGTTTGACTGAAACACTCTAAATAGATCAAAATCATCAGATATGCATGTATAAAAAATGGTTTCTTGTACAATTTTTTATAAAAAATAGTCAATTTATACACTTGGAAAGGAAGAACTGTTTTTTTTTTTAAACTCCAATTTACAATATGTTGGTGTGCGCTCAACAAGCAGTTTTTGAGAAGAAAAAAAATACTTTTCAAATGTTTTTTAAAAATGGCAAGTTTTTTTATTTATTAATATAATTGAAAAAATTGAAAATTTTTCCCCCGATCAGTTTTTTAATAACTTTATTTACAGTTTTTAACGCAATAACGATGCTATTCTATTTGAAATTAAAACTAGAATACGGAGTTGCCAACAGAGAAAGCAGACATCTCATTTGCAGTCTTCTGCCAAAATTTTAAATGTTTTGGGAAGAATAGATTTGAGTTTTGAAAATCAATGAAGCCTTTAATTACATTAGACTCTCGATTGAGATATACTCAGATTTAAACAAACTTCAATGATACATAAAAAAAATTAGTAATAATTAAAATAAGAAGAGAGAGAATATAAATGTCATTTTTAGTATAGAATAACTTGCAGTGCAAATAAAAAGATCTCCCTGAATTCCCAGTCTTGGGATGCTCCATTCGATATGATAACAGTTGGTAACTCTGCTTAAGATATATTTTCTCTCAAAAAATAACATTTTAATGTTTCCAAAATTTTTTTTAAATACATGACTTAAGTTCAGTCAAGTATCAAAAGGTCCTTTTTAAAAATTTATGTTCATTTATGTTTGTATCGATTCGCGTACAGTACATCTAAAAGCGCTTTCCAGATGTTTTGCACAAAAATCAACTGAACTATTGAAACTCTTTTATGCAAAATATCCACAACAAATCTTGTACTGAAAAATACCATTTGTTCCAATCATCTTTCAACGCAAATGGAAGCATTACACGAGTATAAACATTCACGAAGAAACATATTATTTCACACATTAAATTGCTTATTCAAAATTAAATAGGAGAAAGTGAAATGCTTTATCACCGATATCCAAGACACATTAATATTTTACAAACAAGATTGAAGATTTAATTCTCTGTAAACGTAGCTGCTACAGAAATTTAAAAATTTCTATCAAATCTTATACAACACATCAGATCTTCACACAAAGGAAAAATTAACACACAGACATCCTATACACACACTTTAGAATTCAACCTTAACAATTAAGATGGATGATTTTCAAAACATTTTACTTTAATTTTATTTGCATACGTAAGGAAAAGAAAATCTAAAATAATATTACAGAAATTGTTTAATAAAAAGTTATGAAGCTCATCAAATTGAACAACTAAAATAAATTATAAAAGAATAAATAGTCTTTAATAAAACAAGTTTAAATTAACTGGTTTATATAATATATAATTCAAACACTCATTATCATATATTTACACAAAATTTCCATTTAAAACAAATAATCAAAAAAATTTCCGATTATTTTTTTGGAAAAAAAAGAATGTTTTACAAAATATTTCTAAATAAACATTAACCTTAGATAACTTAAATCAGAGTTAAACTGTAACTTATATGACAGATTACAAATTAAAATTTTTATATTTCCATTATCAAACAAATTAGCATAATTTTAAAGGGAAACAGTCTTAAATTTTAATTAAAATCTAAATAATTGATAAAATTTAACTATCGCAATCTTTGAAGATGTTAAAAAGTTAAGGTTGCTTATTAAAGACATTTTAAGAATGTTGCACTTTAAAAAGGAAATGAGACCTCCAAACAACTTATACAAATTTGTTTTGAAATTAATTTACAAATGTTCAATGAAAATTTTTATCTATTGTTCTAAGGAAAGAGACAACTAAAACTTTCTTTCTTCAGCTAAGAATTGTTTTTACTTGGTCCCATTTCATTGAGTCATCAACACATTTAACATAATTATTAACATATTTAAAAGAATCCAAATGTCTCATTTGCTTCACTAAAGTAAATTGAGAGGTACGTATATAAGTTCTTTTTATCTAATATTTTAAATCTTGAAAACACATTATTAATCAAATACATGCATAATTATACTTTATTTACGAGTTATTTATTAGTCTTATTTATGAGAAATATATACAGTAAAATCTGTTTGAGTTCTCCTTTAAGTAGTTCATATTCTCATTACATATTTTGTTCCGTCTTTCTACAAAACAAAAATAACCGTTCTGAGAAATTTAGTTTTAAACTTCTTTTTCTTTCAAGCTACAACATTTTCTCAAGCTGTTAATTTTTATTTCAAAACATTGGAATTCCTCACAAAAAAGTTAAACAAATGTCTAAATAAATAAAACTTAGCCAAGCAAAACAATGGATTCTTAGGGAAGGGGGACACAGTCTTGTTCGACATTTGACTTACTGTGAACGAAACTTTTCTTTAAAATGAAAAAATATTAAGAAATATTTAGTAAAACTAGTTTTATTATTTTTCTTCCTTTATTAATATTTTAAGCCTGCTAAAATCTAAATGAAATTTCTATAAGTATGACTCAATGTGCATGATATTACAACATAAACAAGAACAAAACATAATTGATATCTATGATTTTTTGACTATTTTATTCCTGCCAGCTCAAAAAGTTATACTGCTTGAAAAGTTTCTTTTAAATAGGTTTTATTGTATAACTCGCACATTTCATCAAATAATCATTTTGCAAATATGCATTTTTCTTAAAAAATAAGCGTATGAAAAGCTTGGACAAGTAGAAATATACATCAAAGCAAATGTAGAAATATTTTACAATGGCTTTACATCTCCTTAGGAAAAACAACATTTCTACAAAACAAAGATAGATAATAGTTTGTTTTTTACATGATGAGTTTATTCAAGTAGTTTAAAACTAATGACACTTTTACATTCCATAATTAATAGTGGTTGCAAGATTTTTTGTTGGATATTTGAAAAAAACTAATTCAAATTAAAAATTTACCCCTCATTTCAGTTTTTGCTAAAACTAATAATAAACAAAATAATAAGTGCTTAGTTTAAAACTTTAGTTTAAACTAAACACTAAGTGTTTAGTTTAAATTCATACAATGACATTTTCTCTATTAAAACACAAAATTTAATTTTAATATTAAATATAATAATGCTGCTAAAATTTTATCAATAAATGACCATCACCTAGAAAAAATGTACACAAGAACACAATTCAATCACAAAAGTGAATTTGGACGAGTCTAAGTAGCAAAAAATAAAATTTTAAAAAATGAATCTGATTAAGAAATTATATTAGAGAGAGACTACATTAGCATGAGTATTTTGATATTTTTGAATTATTCTTTGAATTCGACGAATAAATATACACACTTTACAGATATTAAATACATTGTAGAATAAAAGTTTGTAGTTTGAAGTTTGTAGAATAAAATGATTTCAATTTAAATATATTACTCATCACTGGACACGAGAAATATTTTAAATAAAATGAAAGAAAAAAAAAAAAAACTACTTGAGTGATAAAAACCAACTTAAAATTGCACTTTCACTTAAAATCTTAAAAGGTTGATTATAAAACTTTGTACATAAAACAGCAAATTAAATATTACAAACACCGATGAAAATAGTTAACAGTGTGAACACAATGTCAAAGTAACAAAAAATTACTAATACGTCAGAAAAAAGAAACTACTTGCAACAGAAGTTTAACCAAAATTGACTTTTTAACACCACATAAAATAAAAGTCTAAGCATAACATAATAAAACAAATATTTAATCGTACCTCTGCCATAGATTTTTTAAAAAACAAATTATGATTACTTCGACAAAATATTAAAATTCAGCAAGTTTTTCTATGAAGCAACATAAATTAATTTACGTTAAATATTCTTAATCAATAATAGGTGTTTAAGCCAATAAAGTTATAGCACAATAAAACGAAAGTTAGAAAAAACTAGATCAAAGATATCAAATAAACTCTTAAAAAATAAATTCTATTGGTAACATATAAAATTTAAACAATATTTTCAACAAATCTCAAGATTAGACTGATATCAGGTATCAGCAATTTAAATGCATTAAAATATTAGATCATTACTATAGTTTGTAAACATAAAAAAGCATGTGAGTTAAACACAACTACACACAAAAAAAAAAAAAAAATTAATAATAATTAAACTTTATTTTTTAATACTATGTTTGTCCAATCGAACACAAGTAATTATTATTTGTTCCAGCAAAACTGTTGTTATATAAGGGTAGACACTTGCATAATTTTTAATTAGAACCATAGAGACATGCACAAGTAATTCTGAACAGTTTAAAAAACTAATTTGAAATAGTTATTAGTTGTTCAATTTAAACCATTTCACTTTATACTGAATGTATCACAAAAAAAATTGGTCTCAACATGTAAGTAGAGATTTTAGGCAAATTCCATGTGATGCATTCGTATGAAAATATATCACAATGTGTTTGGAATGGCATAAAAAGTACACATAAAAATTTAAAAAAAAAAAAAAACAATTTCATTGCAGATCGGCTGAAGTGAACTGATTTGTGAATATTGCAAATTATAACAGCTCTCCAGCATAAAAAGCAAGCATAAATTGATTTTATACAAAGTTGCCAACACAGGTAATAGAATAAGATGGTAGAGATTTTCGGTCACCCATGCAAAAAAATAATAATAATAATAACTGGAAAATGGATTTTGTTCAATTATTATTATTGATCAAAGACAAAAAGAAACAATTGCAATGTTAAACAAGTCATTCGGATGTTAATAATATCATTTGGATGTCAATAATATCATTAGACAAAGTCATTTGGATGTTAATAATATAACCCATCTTTATAATTATTTTATCAACAACTCATAACTTTTTATTTCATTCCTCTAAATTGAATTAATTTTTAATCCAAAGTCAGAGTCATTTGCAGGGTATCTGCTACATTTTAGATTTTCAAATCCATGACTATTTCCAGGTATTTTTCATGACTTAACGAAGTTACTATTTTCTCTGACAAAAATACAACAATAAATTCAAAAAAAGCATTGTAATAACATTAATCGAAATGATAGGTATAACCAAAACTGTTACACTCTGCCTTCTCATATTTAAAGATTTTAAATTTAAAAAAACAGAGTAAAGAAAGATAATATTTTTTTTCTTTTTTTTTCTGCAGAACTATATTCTTAAGATATTTTTCTTGTTCGTTGGAAAGGAAAGAAATACTCCCGAGAAATACTGGCTTGCTTCAGCTAAAATTTTAAATTGCTAAAATAAAATAAAAAATAATAGAAATTCTGAAATCACAGAAGTTTAAAAGAAAATCCGCTCTAAAAATGCTTTTTCTTTTATTTTTTGAAAGAATACCATAATTTTTAAAGAACATGATAAAAACATTTTATTTTTTAATAAAATATGACTGTCAGAGGGGATTTTGTCAGAAATTAAGAACACCATGAAATTGGGCAGGGGGGGGGGGGAGGAGATTCCATTTTAAAAATTTGATTTTTCGGCAACCTAAATCCATGATTTTTTTTTTTTAAATAGTTAAAATCATGACATTTCATGACAAATTTTGTTCAATACCGAAATTCCTGACTTTCCAAGATTTTTCAAAACTTTCTAGATGCGTGGATACAAAAGAACAAAAGTAAGAAAAAAAAATTTAAGTGAAAAAAAAAAGTTCTTTGCATCTTTATACTAAAATCTTGAAAGAGAAAAGTACTTTTTAAGGTAAATAAAATGACTGAAATGAGATCAAAAGTGAAACAATTATTAACTTCTAAAGCAGCTGCAAGCATGAAGCAACTATGTTGCGTGATTCTCATATACATGTGCACAGTCAGTTTACTTGCAGAGTGAAGACAGGGGTGAAAATGCAAAAATTATGTGTTGTCCCCAATGGAATGACTTCATCCAACCATTTTGTAAAAGATGATCATTGCCATTTAACAAATCCTTTTGTTAGGTATTTTAAATGTTATATTATATATACTATAGCTCAATTGGACTTACAGCATTTTTTTATCGTTCATACTTTATTTATATCAATTTATTTTAAAATGCTAATAGCTTATCTAAGCAAAAAACCATTTTCTTGACTTCTTTAAAATAAAATCAATTTTCTTTAAGGATGTTTATTTTTACACTATCTCTGAAGAGAAAGTTGAAATAATTTTTTTAAAGGAAATTTTTATTCTTATTTATTGAAAGAAAAAATTTATTTTTACTATAACTTTTAAAAGATTTAATTTTTCTTTTTTTCACTGTCACACCTATCATGATTAAAATGAAAAAAAAAATTAAAAATTACAAAGGAATTAACTTTACAGTTAATTGCATATTTAAGATAACTAACAATGTCAAATTTCACTTAAGTTTTAAATCTTGCCTTAAGATTAAGTTACAGGAATCACCTTCTATTGAAAGCAGAATATTTAGGTTAGTTTAGTCTCAACATGACATTTGAACAGCAGCATCTTATTTACGGCTGACAAACAAGACTCAAATGTTCGCTTAGTAGTGTACTAAGTTTATCTTGGACTAAAATAATAATGCAAATGTTCGTTAAAAAGCTCTTTTCTTTTTTCAGATTGAACTTAAAACTAAATCTGAATTTAAGTAGATGAAAGAAAATAAAGATTTGAGATGTATTTGCTAAATATTTAAAATAATAATAAAACAATCTTTTCTAAAACATCTAAATTGCTTCATTATTTAGCAACTTTATATAAAGCAAACTAACAAAACGAATTTCAGATGATTTTCACTAATAAAAAGAAATAAATTAAAAAGAAATAATTTAAAAAAATATTTGTTTTTAATCAGAAATAATGAATGCAGTTTCTAGCAGCCAAAGAAATGCTATTCAATAAAATAACTGTCCATTAACAAATCTGATTTGCATAATTTCATTTTTCTTTTTAGATCACACAAATCAATAATAAAAAGATATTTTGTTTCAAAAGAATTTTTTTCCATCATGCTTATGTACAAAATTGTATGCAGTCCACTAAAATGCACATTAAAGTTCAAAATACAATTTATAAAATAAGCCTTACACAATGTGAAGTTTCAAACTCTATTAAAGATATCAGCTCAATATAAAGATTTTCATGGAAGGTTCTTCATTTCCACTAACTTAGGTGCATTTTTTTCACTGTTCCGGTAACATCACCATTTAAAAGTCTGGTATCATCGCAGCTGCCATTGCTTTTTGCACTTCTAAAAAATAAAAACACTTAATAAAAAAAAAAGAGAGCATTTTTTTAAACTCAATTAAAACAAAATATGCCCTTTTAGAAAAGGGTAAAAGGGACGAAAGTAAAGAAAAATACGTGTAATTGAAAAACCAACAAGAGCTACAAAAAATTTGAAATTGAGAATTTTATATATTTGGCATCTTTGTAAAAATAGCTACATATTGCAAAAACTTTTTCTTCTTTCAAAAATCAGTTTTTTGTAATTTCGTTTCAACGTAACTCCGACTAAATCTTAAATTTGCAAAAATGTTTGTTGCTGCAACAAAAAGTAGCTATCTATTCAAGATGACCTTTTTGAGCTGTAGAAAAATGGACTTAACAATGACTTTTGTATCACAAGTAACTGATCGAGGGGAAAGAATAGCCTGGCAACCCTCGTACTTACACTGTTTCTTCTTTTCTTTTTTTCCATCTGTGGTGTCATTTCTTTAGCATCTTGTGCTAATTGAGTAAATGTTGATTTGAAAATTGATTTCACTAAGAAATATAATTTTTTTCAAAAGTATTACAAATCAGATAATTTCATACTACCAGAGAATTTTGTGAAAACTTCATCAACATTACAAAGTCTCGTTTTCGACTATGTGATCCGGCGAGAAAGTTTTTTTTATTTAAATGTAACAAATATGTCTATTAATAAAAACCAACTATTATTAACAATAAACAAGTTTTTGGTAAGTGTGTTTGGTAAGCTATGTACATTCACACTAAATAATTAATAATTGCCATTAAAGTTTGGTAAGTGTAATTAATTAGGTATAATTTATTGAAACTTCAACTCAAACGTAATTTTTATTTTTCTATGTGCTGCGAAAATAAATCTGCCAAGTAGAATTAAAAATAATGAAATGACTTTGTAAAATGCAAATTGTTACCTAAGTTTAAATTTAAAATGGTAGCTTTAAAAATTCAATCTTAACATTTCTATTGATGATGAATAATGTTTGAAATCTTGAGTTTATAAATTTTAATATTCTTATAAAAGACGAATGAAAAAACTAGAAAATAGAAAACAGCTATTATTAATAATCAGATTAGTAAAAGTTGCCCAGTTTACTCTCAACTGATGTTTTGTAAGGTTAAGTGTCTGTTATATGCCCGCACTGATAGTTCTTACTTAACATTTTTAGTTCACTGACATTCTTAGTTAACCTTCCGTTAGACGTGCGCACCTCACAGGTGCATCCCTACTGCACTTCCACCTTCTTTGCCGTCAATAGATTTTTCCGGGGGTCGAGCCTAATGTTATGTTCCTAACTTTGGATTACTCAAATGTCCGGGTAAAACCGACCTTAGAACATGTCGATGGAGAGTTGGAACAGCTCAAATCACCCCTCTGGTGCAGCGCGACCATTGACACAAGTATTATGGATATAATATTTTTATGAATTAAATATATATATTTTATCTCATTTTCTGTCCTACTCAACGTAGCAGGTATAAATGGTCAAGTTATATACACAGAAAATGGTTACGGAGTGAAAAACCGCAGAACCTTCTTGCGTCAATTGGCTGAACATCTTGTGATGGAGGAAGAGATCCGACGCGGGAGCAAGAAAAATTTATCTTCGGTACTTCGCTAAATAAGTTTTTTGATATTTATCTCTCTAAAGAGTCTTAAATTGGTAACAATTAACTATTTAAACTAGACTAAATTTCATTTGGCTTTCAAAAAATCAGAAACACCTCATAGGTGCAACGCGATTAACCATGTCGGAAACAAGTGCGCGACTAACGGAAGGTTAAAGGCAACCAAAATCAAGCCAAATGCATTGAAAATTATGAAACTAATCAAATTTCATATATAACCTGTAAAAGATGAATCAGAATGTAGTAGTCACCTGTAAATTTGATCAATTCAGATAGATTATTCACTTTAACAACAATTTATCATACTTGAATAACATGGTGGAGTTCCTAAAAGGAATTAAAATTTTCTGAGAACTTTTTCAAAGATGGGCAGATGTTGAGTTCTTAAAACCGTCTGTAGCAAATAAGAATCTCTAGTAAAACTTTATGCACAAGACACTCCTCACATAGACAAAAAAAAAAAAAAAAAAAAAAAAAAAAAAAGAAAATACGGCATTAAAAATTTTTTGGAAATTTGATTCCTGAAGCACAGTTATGATTCTGAATCAATTTAAATCATCTGAAACATCGAAAGATTTAATTGATCTCTAATCAAGATTGCTGATAATATGAATATAATATGAACATATATGCATTATTGTATGTATAGTTGAATTAAATGTTCTTAACCTTAATTCCCTTTTGTCTCTTTATTAATTTTTTTTTCTCCTTTGATAACGGTAAAAATCTTAAAAATATAATTAAAAAAAAGCAAATAAAAATAATGGAGATAAATACAAGAAATGTATTTAAAAAATTTTTAAAAATAAATAAATAAAAAACACAAAAAAATTATCACATTGTTGCAAGAACATGCAGCGCACGTGCAACTCATAAAGAGGAGAAATTTGTGAAATACGTTGATTTTTAATTTGTACACAAAAGTATAACCCGTTGCAGAAAATCATCTTAACTCCTAATTTGTTTAAAACTATTCATGAATAACATATTGGCAAAATTTTTTTCACAATAATTTAATATTAAGGTAGGAGCATAACAAATTTGAAATATTTTGAATCGATAGTATTGAAATGGCAAAAAATAGCTGTTAAGTCATTTTTCACAAAATTTTCTTGAAGCACTTACATTGTTTTTTCCATTGCTCGTCACAATCGTCAGGGAATAATAAATCAGATTTTGAGGTAAAAAGTTCCTAACTTTAGTATCACTTTAAGAGTCTTTTCAGACTTTTTGTAAATGCTTTCTACTTATAATCCTGTGCATCTACAATCAGCATTAGGTTCAATTAGCCAAAATTATGCTATTCATTTTTTTTTTAAATGTCATTATTATTATTCAGTTTAGTGAAAGAAAATCACAGAAACCATTAATCTTTCATGTTGCAGTTGTTTAAATTAAAAATAAATATAATTTCTAAAAGAATTCAAAATATGTGATTTGAAATGATGCTTCACAAGCATCTCCTTCCAGTATCTCTTTTGAATGATTCATCAAAAATACCATTTCTAAGGAGAATAGAACGATTCAAGTTTTGGAAAGATAAATTATCTCATGACTGAAACACTGTTGCCGCATAGTTTTGTATCCTACCTGCAATGCCTATAATCTGGATGACCTCATCTTTTGCTAAGCTCTCTAGTGAACCACTACTTTGAAGCTTCATCGCCACAGCTGCCTCTCTACAGTTTAGACACCTCAAACACACTTCAGAGTCTTCATTTTCTGAACAATAATTGTTTCTTTGTTACATTATGAACCAGCAGAAATTTTAACGGTTGGCTCCTTTTTACTAATCGCTTTAAAATCACAGTCTTTTAAAAGTAACTCAGATAATGAGTTGTTTCTTAAGGTTAAACACAGTCACATTAGTGCTCATGAGGGGGAGGGACATTAAGTCCAAAATCAGTGATTTTCAAGTTAATTTTTCTATCAATTTATATTATCCAGCAATCAACAACACAATTTAAATTAGAAAGAAATTCTTTTTTAAAAAAATTAGGGATCTTATCAAAAAGTGTTTTTATTGATATGTAAACCATCCTTACCAATATTTATAAACAACAGTTTGAAATATCTTTTTATGAAAATTGTGTATAGATGGAAAAATTTGTGAATATTACGAATTATTTAAGAAAGATCAAAAAGAAAAAGTTTCTAAAATGTAAACTATTTCACTTTTTACAGAACGTATCACCGGAAAATTGGTCCAAAAAAAGTACTGAATATTTAAGAGAAAACAGTATAAATTTCTAGCAGCGACAAACAAATTTGTGTTATTAAATACTTTTGAAAAAAAGTTGCATCTGTAATTTTAGTATTAAATAGTACAACATTTTACAACAGTTCTTTTGTACAAATAATGGCAACATTATTAAACCAAGTAAAGTAAAGTAAACCAAGCAAAGAATTCAAACATTGATCAGAGCCATAGAAAGGATTTTTAAAATAAACAAAAGAAATATCTCTGAATAATAATCTAGATTTTGTATATCACAAATTGTATGTCACAATGAACATTACCAAATACATTATTTTAAATCAGGCTTAGTGTTAGAACAATTTACAGCACCAATTATTAAATTCATTGTCACTGTTTCGATTGGTAAGTTTCTGAATTAATATCAAAATCGGCTTACCTAAGATTTCTTGCTGCTATAAAAAATAATGTTAGTTATCTGAAGAATAGTAATTCGATTTATTATACCAAGAAATGGGACAATAGCTACTATCTTCATTCGACATATTTTGATTTGTGAAGATGAATACCACTATAGGAACCTCGCTAGCCTCGATTTGAATGGTAAGCAGAAGAAAACAGAATGATTTTTTTAATGTTATTAATAAAAGTAAAATTTTTTCATTGAAATTGAAAACAGCGCCATCTATCGGCGAAATGTTTTATGAACTAAACATCCTCCTCCGCCTGAACTATGTTCAGCAATCAAGAGGAAGAGGACAACATTTAGTTATCGGTCTCTTGAAATTTCCTTTCACAGTCTTGATTTCTATCACCCTAACCACACCATCACTGCCTGGAAATGTTTTCACAATTCTACCTAAACTCCATTTCATAGGTGGATGATCTTGATTCTTTAAGAGAACTAAATCATTCTCCTTAAAGTTATTGTTCAGTTTATTCCATTCACACCACTGCTGCAAATGGCTCAAATAGTCGCTTCTCCACCTAGACCAAAATTGATTACGGAGCAATTGAATCAGGTGCCATCTCTTTTTTAATGAAATGGATTCAGTAGGGGCCTTTTCTGGAAAATAATTTAAAGGAACACCAATAAAAAAGTGTGCAGGAGTTAAAGGTTCTAAATCATGAGGATCGGATGATAATGGTGTCAATGGTCTGGAGTTTAGACATGTTTCAATTTGTGCTACGAGTGTACAAAGTTCCTCAAAGTTCAATGTGGCTGATTTGCACGTCTAGGTGAGATGATGTTTTGCTGATTTAATTCCTGCCTCCCATAGTCCACCAAAATGAGGAGCTGCAGGTGGGATGAAATGCCAGTTGATTGATTTATGTGACACATCTTGAATTTTTGGTGAATGAAGGGAGTCTGTTCATTTAAAAAAGAAGATGTCCCCTTGAAGTTAGTAGCATTATCTGAGTAGAGGTTGGTAGGCTTGCCACGTCTAGAAATAAAACGACGCAATGCAGCTAAGAATGCATCTGTTGAAAGATCAGAAACCACTTCAAGGTGCACTGCTTTAGTGGCAAAGCATACAAAGAATGCAATATAGGACTTCATCTTGATTCTACTTCTAGGTACATTAGGTTTAGTGGTAAATGGTCCACCAAAGTCCAGCCTAATGATTAAGAAAGGTCTACCAGTGTTGAATCTACTAGCAGGCAGGTCACCCATAATTTGATTACCTGACTGTGCCTTAAGACAGGAACAAATCAGACATTTTACAAGGATTCTTCTAACCACATCTCTGCCAGAAGGAATCCAAAATTTTTGTCGGATGATACACAATGTCAGCTGAGGTCCACTATGCAATTGGATGCATCACTAAATTTTGGTGAAATTATGATTTTTTGGAAGAAGCATTGGGTGCTTTTGATTTTGGTTTAAATTTGAATTTTTCAATCGTCCACCAACTCTAATAATGTTATCTGTATCTAAAAATATACTTAGCTGATGGAGTTGCTGTTCTTAGGGAGAGGGATTTGATTTTTTAGATGATTAAGCTCCTGGTAAAATCAGATTCTTGAATGATCTTAATAACTGTTTTTAAGGACCTATTAATTTCTTTGAGATAAAAGTACGCTAGAAACTTTAGTTGACCAGCAGTTATTAATAAATCGCAAGCACCAAGAGATTACTCGAATCAGACATGTAAATGATAAGTTCTCAATAATTGTTAAAAAATAATTGTTTTTGTTAGAAACTGTCATGTTATTGAGAAGTACAACTGATTGTTCTTCACATTTTTTATCTTCTTCAGTTTGCGATGAGGCAATAGATGGGAACTTGGAGAAATCTTGTCTTAACCACTGTGGTCCGGTCCACTACAAATCATGATTTTTCAATTTTGATGCAGAAATACCACGAGAAGCCCAATCAGCAGGATTTTCTTGACTTTTTACATGCTGCCAAGTTACTCCTGATGCCAATTCTTGAATTTTGGAAATAAGATTACAAACAAATGTTTTCCATTTAGTAGGATCCGACTTCAACCAACCCAAAACGACGAAAACAAAATAGTTTTCTCGATTTGAATGACTTTCTGCAAAGATTCTAGAACTGCAACATAAAGTTGTGAAAGAAGAAGAGCTGCCATGAGTTCCAGTCTAGGCAACATTATTGGTTTTACAGGAGCAACTCTTGTTTTTGAAGCAATCATTGCAACATGCATTTTTCCAGAGCACAATGTTGTTCGTAAATAAAAAACCGCAGCATATGCGCACTGAGATGAGTCGCAGAAACCAATTAGTTGAATTTACTTTATTAATGGATCATCAGAAAGATATCTGAGAATCTTAATGTCTGCTAAATGTTCCATCTGATCTTTGAATTGAAACCATGTTTTTTCAATCTTGTAAGGCAATGGATCATCCCAAGAGAGGTTCTCTTTCTACAGCTCTTGCATCAGGATTTTTAACTGAATTGTTGTAGGTGACAGGAAACCAAGAGGATCGTAAATTTTACCAATAATAGAACGAAGTTGACGTTTTGTCAGAGTGTCTCTGGAAATAGGATTTATTTTGATTCGGAAAGTATTTTCCTTGGCATCCCAGATAATGCCAAGATTTTCAAAATGTGATCTCCTTCAATGTGTAAAGATCCTGAGGAGCTGCGCAATTCGGGTGGTAAAGACTCAAGGACTGATGATTTATTAGAAGCCTACTTTTGACCTGAAAATCCTCCTCTTTTCATAAGCTCTATCATTTGACTGACTAGTTGCTGAGCTCCCAGTATTTGCTTCAGTTAGAAGATCGTCAACATAAAAATCTTCTACGGCGGTTCTAGAAGCTTCTGGAAAGTGCGCTGATTCATCTTTCGCCAGCTGTTGAATAGTGCGAATAACCAAATAAGGAGCCGGAGCTGTACCGTAATTTACGGTGAGCAATTGGAATTCAAGTAATGGATCTTCAGGTTGTTCTCTCCAAAGGATTCACTGGTAATCCACATCGCTACTGTTCACTTGAATTTGACGGAACATTTTCTCAATGTCACTGGTTAGAGCAACAGGATAACATCTGAATTTTAAGAGAACATTAAATACAGTGGAAAGTCGCATATCCGGAATCGGTGGGACTTTTGGAAGTTCGGATATTGGATTTTTCCATATAATAGACCCCCAAGGTAAACAAAGCTTAAAACGATCTGAATCTAAGAAGCAAAAAATAAATAAACATTATTTTTCGGGCAATGTTTTAGTATTAGAATGATATCTAATCAATCAAAAACAAAATATTAGAAAAAAATAATTATTGCTTATGTAGAAAACGAAAAAAAATTGACAGTTATGAAAATATTAATTGCTCTCTCCGCCATTTTGAACTAGAAGGATTCAAGCAAGAAGGGGAAATTCCAGTCATTCATTAAGGTGGGTAGGTGAAGAAAATTAATTTCCTCCTTATTTGTCATTCAAGTTGAGGGCGGGGCAGTGATAAATTCTTATTTTCTCTCCCATCATTAGCCATCAATCAAGCATAAAGGCGCGGCATGCTAATTGGGTTCTCTTTACTATTTCTTGTGTGACTGAAAGTGACTCCCCCTCCAAGTTAACATTTGCTATGTTTACCCTTTTTCACAGTATTTCTTCTTCCCCTGACACTCTAATAAAAAGGTTCCAGGAATTGCGTCTTTCACTAGCCGCATGCATAAAAAAGATGGGGGGGGGAGGGAGGAGACTCAGTTGTGCTCTTTTGAAAACAAATCTCTCTCCTTTCCTGATTAGGAGCATCACTTAAGGTCTTGGAAGGTCTTCTCTTCCTCTTTCTGTAGATTTATGGGTTCAATGCATGAACCACTAGAAGCTAGAAAAGGAAAAAAACGTGTGTGCAAAGACATTTTTTTTAAAAAAAAGAGAGGGGAAGATAGATGTTTGTTTATTTTGATTGTCAAAAAGTGCCCTGGAAATCGACCCTTCCAGATACGGAACGTTACACTGTAGTTCGTTTTGTAGTTTCGGACCCACAAGAAGAAGGTCATTAAGAGAAATGCCTGTCTCGGATTTTGCGGATGCATCAAAGACAACACGTAATTTGGTTGTCTCACTCTCTTCTCGAATGATACCAAAATGTGGCAAATAGAAGCACTCTGAAGTTGGTTTGGAAAGTTCATGATGCGGAGCAAGTTGCATATGACCCAGATCTTGATATTTTCTTATAAAATTAACATATTGATTTTCGAATTTAGGGCTATCACGAAACCTTTTTTCCAATGAAAAAAATCGTTGTTTTGCCTGATTCCGAGAATTTCCTAAAACTCTATCTTTCTTAAAAGTTAAATAACAATGTATCTACCATAGCGATTTCTTTTTGTTGCTTGAAGGTAGAATTTTTCGACTTTTTGATCATCGATAGATAAAGTAGTAGCATTTGGGACAGATTCAATTTCGCAGAATTTGTTCATAACATTATCTAATTCCACTAATGCATGGCAATTAATTAATGACATACTCCTTCTTTCACTCCTAGAATCAGCAGAAATTCTACCAGACAGTAACCAATCTAGTTTCGAATTTAAAGCAGGTGGTTGATTTTGGAACCCTGAAATTTTTCCATTTTGAATTAAATCAAAGAATATGTCAGTGCCCAAGATTATATCAATAGGTCGACTGATATAGAAAGTAGGATTTGCTAAGTTTCAATCCTTGAATATGAGGGCAGTCAAATTCTGAGATTCTAAGTAAGGCAGATTTTTGACAATAAGGGCATTTACATTAAAGATCTCTTGACTAAAATACGACGAAAAGTTCAAAGCGACCTTTCTAGTTGCAAGAGCTGTAACTTTTATCATCTAATCCTAAGATTGTATTTTCAGATTTTTGAAATTGAAGATTTAAATTCTTGCAACATGATTCCGTGATTAAAGAAGCTTGAGAACCCCCATCAATTAAAGCACGGCAGTTAACATATTTTTACAGTTAATAGTCCCCGACTATTTTTAACTCTTACAATTGCTGTTGATAGCAAAATTAATTTTGAATCAGTCATATGACCTGTTAGACAAATTGGATTATTTTCAGCATTTGTACTTGGTCGTGTGAGCTCTTGGCAGCTGATTTTGATTGGATTACAACGTCCAACCGTCCTGAAAATTCATTTTTAAAAAATTTTCACATTTATGTAGAGAATATGGTAAGAAACAAAGCTTGCACGATCCCCTGTCAGATAGTTTGATTTAAGTTTTAAGTGCTAACGTTCCCCGTGGCAGGATCGCGGCGACATTGTCGCAGAGCATTACAGAGTTCTTGCAGAAAGAATTTCCTTTTAGAAAGTAAAAAATTTTGGTTTTCTTTTCTGCAAAAATTCTTACATTTTTCTTCTTCTAAAATTATGTTTAAGAGATATTTTTAGCGCATCGGAGGGGAAAGAAATGTTCCGAACTTTTCGATTCCCATTTGAGAAGAATGAAAAATAAAGAATATAGAAGCAAAAATTTCTTTTCAGTAGAAAAGTTTGAAAGATTCTTTTCCCTCCACAATTACACTCAAGAGTAGGACTGGGCTATAAATCGATATATCGCGACATATCGATTTAACGCCTATATCGGCAAACCGATACAGCGAATTTCATTCCAAGCGATGCATCAGAAATCTGATTTAAGCCGTCGAGTGAAGAAGACGATATAACGATACACGCAAGGACTTTCTCTTACGCTCCGATGCCAACTCGCGCTGTGGAAGACGATATTGTTTCGTTATGTTGAGACGGCCTTGACTGATGAGCGGTAGAATCAGAATCACTTTTGAGACCTTATATCGTTATATCACATGTTCGTTTTCGCAACTTCGCGATTTGAAATCGTTTCTTGTAGATTATTTTCAATGGGATTAACTTCGTGATCGCCGTCGTAACCTTGTTCTGAACGCAATCTATTATTGAAAAGAATTTATAAAGAAAAGTTTCTTCATTAATTAGGTAAGTTTTTTATTTATTTTCTGACAAAACTTTTTTTATATTTTTAAATGTGAAAATTATCGGAAATCTAATTTAAGGCACCCATAAGGAATTAAATTACAAAGTAAATAAATTTGTTAGGTTATTTTTTTACTTTCTTTTAATTTATTAAAAACCTTTCGGATTAAACTTCTAATAATTTAATGGGCTTCTATTACTGATTTTAAATTTATAAATATTGAGTTGTTTTTATTTTTAGAAATAAAGTTAAAACAAAACTTATTTTTTGGACATAAGTCAATAAACTTTATTTGTTCAAAAGAATTTGAAAAGTTTGCGAATTTTATTCATTTCTTTTTTTTATTTTATCAATTACTACTTCGTTTTATTAGAGAGAAAAATCATTATTTTTTTTTAATTTTCGTTTTATATTATTAGTTAATTAGCTAAATATATTACCGAATATCACAATTCTTTTTTTATTTTTAAGAATTTAATTAAGAAACTTTGCCTTACTTTGTTTTTCGTTCATAATTCGGTCATTATTTAATTTAATTTAATTATTTATATGAAATAATAATAAAAATAGTGTTTAAGAAGCATTTTTTTTTCTAAAATTTATTTAGCTCTTTGTTTTAAGCGTACAAATAATTTTTTAACGAACTTATTTTTTAAATTTTGTTCCTATGCTGTTAGGTAAATATATTGATAAATTTCACTTTTATTTATTTTTTTATTTTTAAACTAAGAAATCTTTTGTTATTTGCGTGATCATTTTTAGAAAATATAACAAAACTTGTGTTTACTTCTTCATTAAGAATTTGAACATTACGATCGAACTTAATAATTCTGTAATTATTTACGCATAATAGTACAAGCAAATATTGATTTGTTAAAAAAAGTTTCTTTTTTAAAAAAAAAAAAAATATTTTTAAACACTTTGTTTTAAGTGTATAATGAATTTCTTAACAAGTTTTTTTTTAATTTTTTAAATTTTCTTTCAATAATTTCAGCTAGATATCTTTATAAAATTCCCTTTTTATTTTTAAACTGAGAAATCTTTCAGAAAACGAAAATTTTAAGAAATTATTACAAATCTTATGTTTACTTTTTAGTTTAAAATTCGAACATTTTTAATTTTGAACTTCGGCTTTTAGTCAATCTAACTTTTATTTTAATTAAAATATATTTTGAAATTTTAAAATCAGCTTTTGTTTAATAACAATATTTTTTTTCATTAAGGGTGTTTTAGGGGTTAACTTAAATTAAGACTGCTTATACCTTATAAACGATAAAGAAGTGCAAATATTTCATTCTGTATCTACACACATTTTTTCAATAAATATTTTAAGTAAGATTTGTACATCTTAGTCAATTTATTTAATATCTTTCTTTAGCAAAACATATATATTTTCAAATTTATAAATTGATTTAAATCAATATGCGTATGAAGTCTTGATAGAAATCTGACTTTCTGTGCCTTAAAGTAAATGAAATTCAAAAATACTATATCGCGATACATCGCGATGCAAAACTGACGATATATCACGATATATAATTTCTAATATCGCCCAGTCCTACTCAAGAGGTACCTTTTTCACTCATAAGAGGGGAAGAAATGCTGGTGTTCTTTTTATTCCCATTTGGGAAAAATAAAGATAATTTGGTTTTCTTTTCTATTACTGATTTTACAAATTTTAATTACTATTTTTTTAAATGATTTACGAGATGCGAAAAAAGAAATAATTAGTGTGTTTTCCTCTCACAAAATGTGAGAATATCGCCCATGATATTAGAATAATAAAATATTACATATTCATTAAAAAAAAAATACATACAATTTTATTATATCCAAATAGGCTTTTCTTTGCAAATAAAACGTTTCTGTTACTTTAAATTTAATTAATAACATGTATATTAGTTATTATTAAAAGTATATTGCAGAAAGATATTAGTGCTAGAGAGTTTTGTTGCAGAAAGCCCAAAGAAATTCTGCTTCAGGGCTAACGTTTTATTTATGTTTCTATTTGATTTTTCTGGGGTTTGATTTTGTTTAATCCCCTGGAGACTCCTAGCTTGCTTTTCTAGGAATGAAAGAAAGTTTTTAAGCGATGGAAAATTAGTCTCTTCAAGAGTTAAATCCCACTTAACTGAATCCTCTAATTTATTCTGTAACATGAAAACCAACAATAATTCAACCAATTTGTTCGATTCTAAACCTAAAGTTTCAAAATTTCTAAGTACTTCATTACACGCATCAATCATTACTTGAATGGAATCTGCTGTTGATTTAATATTTTTCATGTAAAACAATTTTTTACCCTGTGAAAATGCTAACTCTCTTTTATAGCCATATCTATTTAAAAGTGTTTCCCACGCATGTTTATAATTATCACTAGCTATAGCAAATCCCTTAATTAATCTTGACGCATCACACGCTACTGAACTTTGCAAATATTGCAATATTTTAATATCATTTAAAGATTTATTTGAATCAATAGAACTTAAAAAAATAGATTTAAAACTCAACCAGGAATCAAAACGTACAGAAAAAGTAGGGATATCAAATTTTGGCAAATTAACATTAACATAAGGATTGGGAGTGGAATTCATCTAACTTTAATTTATCATTAATAGAATCTAAAAATGTCTCAATATTTTCGATTGCTAAATCAGCAGCATCTTTTGATTCAGTGAATTTTTTTATATTCAGCTTCTTCTTCGAATTCATCAAGAAGCAACAAATCATAATAAACTTCTTCGAGCTTATTGCGACATTTCAAAATGTTATTTTTTAACACAATTATTTATTGCGCTTTTTTAGAATTAATAGCGTCATCAACGCAATCGATATCTTTTGATTTCTTTAACTTGAGTATCAAACATAAAAGGAACAGAATTTTTTCCTTTCGGCATCTTCGATTTATGGGGAACCCCCTTTTCCACTTAAAAGTTTCACTTCGGATTTGGAAAACAGGAAGTCGTGATAACCTTGACCGAAATTATTTGATTTGAATTAGTAAGGAAAATTAAGTTTCGAAATAAGATTAAAGTGACATAAATATTTAAAAAATATATCACACAAACTAACCATAAATATTGATTACAGCTCTATTTATTATAAAGTTAATGTTAATTGATTCATAATCATAGCAGCAAATCATTAAATATAAATATAAGACTTTCGATTTCAAATGATAATAATTTTGATTTCTTATCTTCATTAAGGCATATAAATTTTAGATTCCGAATTTACTTATAAATAGAAGTCCTCACTGGTGGCTCCAAAATGTTTCGATTGGCAAGTTTTTGAATTAATATCAAAATTGGCTTACCTAAGATTTCTTGCTGCTATAAAGGATAATGTTAGTTATCAGAAAAATAGTAATTCGATTTATAAACCAAGAAATGGGACAATAGTTGCTATCTTCATTCAATTTATTTTGATTTGTGAAGATGATTACCACTATAGGAACAACATCGCTAGCCTTGATTTGAATGGCAAGCAGAAGATAAACAGAATGACTTTTTTAATGTCATTAATAAAAGTAAAATATTTTTTTAAAATTGAAATTGAAAACAGCGCCATCTATCGACGAAATGTTTTATGAACTAAACAGTCACACTTATTACTATTTTGTTTATCAGAAAATGGCATCTGATAATTATTATCATGCTTTTGTTTATAATTAGTTAGCTAAAAATAAGAACCATTAATATGATAATAATAATCACTCAAACAAATAACTACAAATGTTTTGGTATCAGTTAAAAAATACCTGATATTTAAGTAGTTTATTGAAATCTAAAACAAAATAACAAATATTTAGTTAAAAATTTACATATTTAGCATGTAAAAATTTGGAAACCTGCAGTTGGAATTAAAAATCAGCTAGCTTTTTTTTATTATTATTTTAATCATAGCTATGATTAAAGCAGTACAATATACAACTGATTTAAAAAAAATTGGTTAAACTACCATTTCCTCTCTTAGTAAAATTATCTAACAATAATTTAATAAAATCGTATAAACAATTTGCCTTAAAGAGATTATAAAACTGTGTCTAGTAAAGCACGAAAAAATAAATTTTTATTTTTATGCTTACATGTTTGTATGCCATAAAAAAAGTTTATAATAAAAATTATTGTTCTAAAGCTTATTAAATGCTTTCTTATCATTCTAAAAGTTTCATGCAATATTCTTCTTGTATTTTTTCAGACGCTAATTCCTAAACATGAATTCTCATGATTTACGTGTTATTTTTCTTTAAGAATTCAAAAGTGGTCATAGTGCCTCAGTAGCTGCTCAAAAGGTTAATGCTGCATTTAGGAAAGCCACTGTTAATCAACTAACAATTTAATGTTGGTTTAAAAAAATTTAAAGACTGAAAATGAACCATGTGGTAGACTCGAGTCAAAGCTTTATGACTCGTTTATGGAATCAAACTCTCACATTACTGTTCGAAAAATTGCACAAGAATTAGGAGAAAGCACAGCAACAGCCGCCTCTTAACCATTGGCAAAGTAAAAAAAATTGGATAAATGGATTTTGCCCAAACTAAACGAAAAAAAAAAAGCTTTTAAATCTCCTGTACTTGGTTTCTAAGAAATAAATGAGAACCATTCTCTAACAGCCCTGAAGCAGAATTTTTTTGGGCTTTCTGCGACAAACCTCTCTAGCACTAATATCTTTCTGCAAGATTCTTTTAATAATAACTAATATACATGTTATTAATTAAATTTAAAGTAACAGAAACGTTTTATTTACAAAGAAAAGTCTATTTGGATATAATAAAATTGTATGTATTTTTTTAAAAATGAATATGTAATATTTTATTATTCTAATATCATGGGCGATATTCTCACATTTTGTGAGAGGAAAATACACTAATTATTTCTTTTTTCGCATTTCGTAAATCATCATCATTTAAAAAAATAATAATTAAAATTCATAAAATCAGTGAAAGAAAAAAAAAACCAAATTATTTTTTTTTATTTTTCCCAAATGGGATTAAAAAAATCACCAGCATTTCTTCCCCTCTGATGAGTGAAAAAGGTATCTCTAGGGTGTAATTGTGGAGGGAAAAGAATCTTTCAAACTTTTCTGCAGAAAAGAAATTTTTGCTTCAATATTCCTTATTTTTCATTCTTCTCAAATAGGAATCGAAAAATTAAGAACATTTCTTTGCCCTCCGATGCACTAAAAAGCATCTCTTAGATATAATTTTAGAAGAAAAAAAATTTAATAATTTTTGCAGAAAAGAAAACCAAAATTTTTCATTATAAATTTCTAAATGCAAGTGAAACAATAACAACCAAGAAGTACCATGCAGAATTTGAAGTTATGCGTAAAAAATCAATTCAAATGCAGCTGGCACTGGTCAACTGAAAAAGACCCATTTTGCTTCATGACGATGGACAATCACATGTTTCATTGATCGTTGCAAACAAGTTAGTTGCATTAAAATAAGATGTTCACCACATCCAACAAGCATATCTCTTGCTTAGCACAACTTTTTTCAATGATAAAAAGTTCACCAATCTAGAGCAAATCAAAAATTACTTTTTTTTGACATTAGAGAGCCCAATTTTTATGAAAGTGGTATAAAAAAACTAGTAACATGTCGATTATAATGGTTTTTACTTTGATTAAAAAAAAGTTATTAAAGAAGTTATTTAAATTTACAATAAAAAAAAATCTGACACTTCATATGTAGCAATCTAATACAAAAAAATTTTTTTTTATACATAAGTAGTTATGTAAAATTGTTTTATAATAATAATAGACTGAAACATGTTCATGAAAATTATAATTTCCCTGAGAATTCCAGATTTTCAAATGGTATTCTCAACTTTTTTGATAATTTATTTCTGTTTTTTCTTGTTCCAGAGAGAATGGCAGCTACTGGAATGCCATAGAATGAGAAAGAATAAGATGATTTCCTCTACCCCCTAAAAATTTCAGCTGGAAATTTTGTAGGAAAAATTTTCAACTCACCCATTTTGACAAATAATTGTTTCGCTCGAATAAATTTTCCTACCAAGCAATTTCTCCTCCACATCATATTCTCTTGTGTCATCCACTTCCTTCACTTGCCCAGTAGCCACTCTGAATAAAAACTGTACAATAAACTGCAATAAAACAAATAGAGTCTTCAGAATATGCACAATTTTAAAATGAAAGAGCTTAAAAAAATACATTAAAAATGTTAATTAAATTGCATTCAAACTAAATTATATTTAAAACCCTTTTTTACATTTCTATGACATCATTACCAGTAAAAATAGATGGTCACTGACAATCATTGCCTGTAACATCACACTACTAAAGAGATACAAGCCTTGAAGAAAATTTATCATAGTTAATTTGATATATGTTACACATTTAAATGGTGTAAAAAATTGCTTAAATGAGTAAATTGTTATGATATGTATAAAAATTTGTCAGTCTGCAGATAAGGTTAGATAAATGAAGACACAACTTTTTTTTCTTTTTTTTTGTGAAATAAAGAGAGAGGTTAGTAAAATTAGTCTAGCAATTTGTTTATTTTAGCCTGTTTTTCAGCAATAATATAATTTTTATTTGTTTACAATAAATTTAAATCACACTGTTAGTTATTATTACCATGCATTATATGTCACTATAAAACAATTTTTAATGCATAAATATAGTTTGAAACAGGGTTCCCACCCAGTTTTTTTAAATAAAATTCAAGGACTTTTCAATGACTTTCAAGGACCTAAAATCACATTTTTCAAGGACCTATTCAGTATTACAATTATATGCCAAATTACACATCAACTAGATTTTACAATTACATAGAAGCAGAAATTGTATATTTTTAAAACACAAAGCTTATTTGACAACAAAAAATTTATTTATTAAATTTATCATCTAATAATACAAATGGTCGATAATTACATTGCTGTTTCAAATCACTTAAAGAAATTCCAATTGACTAAAAAAAAAAAAAAACTCCAATTGACATAGGATACTAGCCAACATTTAAAAACTTGCATTAGTGAAACTTTTCTTGAAAAATTTAAGGAAGTGAATTAATGAAATTGAGTGAATGAATAATGCATATTACATTAAACAAGCATATTATAATTGATAAAGTTTGCGTAATTGCACAGTTATTAAAATATAAATAATTTTTTTAATATGTTAGATCAAATTTCAGGTCACAGGAAATTTATATATTTAGATAAAATATCAAAATATATCCATTTAACATATCTGTTTCAATTTTAATAACAAGTTATCTATTTTGTTACTTCAGAAAATGAGTAATGTATTTTAAACATAACAAAATCTATTGTAGAACTATATTTTACAGAAAACTAGCTAAGACTTACTAAGCTTTATTTTCCTTAAAATATATTCATAAAATGTGAAGCATGATTTTTAAAATTTTGTGAATATGCGTGATTCTTAAATCACATTTAAACGAATCTAGATATACTATATGCAAACTAAAATTATAGGAAAGGTGAAGTAAGCCTCAAAGATTACTTAAATCATGTATCACAATGTGTGATTTGTAAATTGAAATTGAATTGCTGTTTATGTTTCTTAAAACGGAACAATATGAATAGCAAATGGCATAAAACGCACTAACTAATAAGACTTAAATCACAATGTGTGATACATAAATCAATTCAATATAAATTTTGTTGCGAGATTAGATAATAGTTTTCATATGAATTGTGATCATTATGATGAAAACTGCAATTTCTGATTCGAAAGGTGCTTAATATAGAACAGCTATGTGTGATTCTTAAATCATTTTGATGAGAATTGCAAGTGGTATTCTTAAATATCTCTTTTGTGAATCACAATGCGTGAACTACTAGAATGAAAATTTTGAGGCATGATTCTAAAATTACTTTAATACGTATCAAGTTCTATGATTCAGAAATAACTTTAATTGAAATCATGATGTGTGAATCCTGATGAGTAATTTGAAAAGCAGTTTTAAGTAATATTTGATATGTGATTCATTAATCACTTTCATTTAAATGGCTATTCGTAGAACATTTTATATGAATTCCGATCCGTAAATCATGAATCAGTTAACGTGAATCATGATGTTTATTCATAATCAATGAAACCTGTAGAACTAAATTTTATTTATTAACAGTAAAAACTAAATGTAAAAATTTGATCATAAATGATAAAAAAAAACTAATTACCCTTTGTACATAAATTAAAAGAAAAAATAGGATAACAATATTAACCTGTCGTAATAACCAAGCTAACTCATTGAACATATTTCTAAATTGTTTAAACACTAAATATCATGCAAAAACTATGACCACAAAACCTTAAATTTGCTAGAAATTTCAGCTTTCAAAACATCAGAGAGATGAGCAATAATCTGGTGTGAAAAATCTAGGAAAGAAAAGTTTTGCATCTTCTTTAACAGCTTTTCACTTCAAGCATTAAAAATTGCATCTATCAGAATTTCTATAATTTTCCTTTGAATTTATTTATTATTTTTTTACTGCTTTTTGTAAGAAAGATTAGTACTATTTTAATTCCTAAAAAATCAAGTACTTTTCAAGTACCCTATGGCAGAATTCAAGGACTTTTCAGGGCCCTGATGTTTTTTAACAAAATTCAAGGACTTTCAAGGTGAAACAGATTAACTTGAATGCCCACAGATGGCGCTCGAACTGAATGAACATTAATGTTTTTTTCTTTTCTGTTTTAGTTTGATTTCTATGAAGGATGATCGTTTTTATGCTATGTCCGTCCTCTCATTAAATTTGTTTAATTATTAAAATTCGTTTTCTTTTGAACACAAGCGACGCAGTAGCGAAGTTACGGTAAAAAGATTGAACCAGGTAAGAGAGAAAATTAGAATTATTTCTACTGGAACCTTTTTCATGGTGCCGAAAACACAGAGACTATCACTGTTTATTGCTTGCTGTTTATAAGAATTTGAAAACGAAAATGACGGACGAAGCAAAACTAAAAACGAGAAGAGGCGGTTTAAGAACAAGTGCCACTAAACTCATGACTAAAATTGACGAAGCTTTAGAAAATTCGAATTTAGAATATTTAGAAGTAGCACTTGTACAGTTAAACGAAAATGAAAAACAATAATTGAACTAGATAAACTCATTATTGATAAAATCGAAGACTGTCAACAAATAACAGCAGAAGTTGAATCAACTGAAGAATGTAGAGATAAAATTATTCTCCACAAGTTTAAAATTGAGAAAATTCTCAAAAAGACTGCAATCGAAAAAGAAACTGTTAGCGTTGAAAGCTCAAATGCAACAGTTAGAGACTTATTCCAAAATTCAGAAGCTCAAATTAAAATTAAATTACCTAAGATTTACATTGAAAAATTTGATGGCAATCATGAAAACTTTCAGGAATTTTGGTCTCAGTTTAAGAACGCAATTCATAATAATCAAAATTTGAATAAAATCGACAAATTCACATACTTAAAAAGTTTTCTGAAATCAAAAGCACAAACCGGGATACAGGGTTTGACATTGTCTGAGAAAAACTACGATATTGCAATTAATATTCTTGAAGAGCGATATGGTAAAAAAGAAATTTTGGTTAGATCACATATTAATAATTTATTCAATTTGTCGCCTATTCGTAACACTTCTAACTTAATAGCGCTCCGAGAATTATACGATACGTGTGAAATTCAAATACGTAGTTTAGAATCACTTAGCATCGAACTTGAAAGTTACGGTAATTTACTTTTCCCAATTATAACTAAATTAATACCCGATAGTTTAATTTTAAATTATAATCGCGAATATAAAAACTAAACAGATTCATGGAACGTAACAAAATTGTTAGAGTAATTAAAATCTGCAATCGAAATAAGAGAAAGAACATTTTCATTGCAGAAAAAAGAATCTAATTCTTTTCAGGGTTATTCTAAAAATAGAAATGAAAGAGAATTTTCTGGTTTCGAAAATAATAAATTCCCAAAATTGAGATACGATAGGAATGTGAGTGCTGCTGCTTTAAATGTTATTAGCAATGAAAATAAATGTGTATTCTGTTCCAATGATCATAAAAATGATGAATGTAAATTAAGTGTTGCCGAAAAGAAACAATGTTTATTACGTCAAGGTAGGTGTTTTAATTGTCTAGAAAAATTTCATATTGTCAGGCGATGTGTTAAGAAACCTGCTTGTACTATTTGTAGTAAAAAACATAATGAAAATATATGCGATAAACTTTTAGAATCAAAACCCGAAGTCGCCCAAAATGAAACTATTGTGTCTTCTGTTGCAGAAAGTAAAAATTCGAGCAGTAATATTTTACTCCAAACCGCGACGGTATTAGCAGAAAATAAAAAGCAAACGAGCTGAAATACGTATCTTATTTGATTTAGGTAGTCAAAAATCATTTATCGAATCGGATCTTGTTAATCAGTTAAAATTAAAAATGATAGGGAAAGAAACTATAAAAATATATCCTTTTGGTTCGATAGAACCCCAGAAAGAAACAATAGATCGTGTTTTAGTAAATTTAAGAAATATTCATGATCCTACAAAAAAGATACAACTAGAAGCGTTAACTATCCACGCTATTAGCAATGCAGTTATTCATCGGCCAGAGAGAGAAATAAGAAATTTATGCTGCGTAAAAAATTTTACACTCACAGATGAATCACCGTGGGAGCGAAGTGAAAGTTCTCCTTGTGTCAGACTACTGATTGGCGCCGACAATTATTGGAATATTATTTCTGGTAATATATGCAGGATTCCACATACGCCTCTGGTTGCAATGGATAGTCTTTTCGGATGGGTCTTGAGCGGTTCATCTTATTTAGAAAACAAAACAAAAAGTGAAAGCGAAGTAAAAATGATGAAAGTAGTCGTAGATTCTTCGCGTGAAGAAAATTCAGATTTAATTCTGTAAAATTTTTGGAAATTGGACGTATTGGGTATCGAAAACGAAAAAAGGGATTTGTCTAATAATGATGGGGAATTTATCTTACAGGATTTTGAGAAAAATATAAAATTTCAAAACAATAGATACGTGGTAAAATTACCGTGCAATGAAAATGCTAAAAATTTAGAAAATAATTATGAAATCGCGAAATACCGCTTAGAAAGTTTAGTTAAGAAATTTGATGAAGATAAGGAATTTTACGATCGGTATAGGGATGTATTATTGAAACAGATTTGCGAGGAGATAGTGGAACCCGTTGAAATAAATGAAAAGGGCGAAACGAATATGGATAGAGAATATTATATGCCTCATCATGCCGTCATACGTAATGATAAAACTACCACGAAGTTAAGAATAGTTTATGACGCCTCATCACACTCGCAAAATAAATTATCATTGAACGATTGTTTACATTCCGGACCGAATCTGAATCCCGACTCTTTAAGATTACTTTTAGATTTTCGAAGCAAATCATTCGCGTTAACTGCCGATATAGAGCAAAGTTTTTTGCAGATATTGTTAGATGAAAGAGATAGAAATGCAGTTAGATTCTTATGGTTCGAGGACAATTTTGAAAGTAAAGAGAAGTCAAAAATTAAAATTTTTCAAATGACGCATTTATTATTTGGTGCTACTCCAAGTCCATTTTTATTGGCTGCAACTCTCAAATATCATATAAGAAAGTACGAACGTAAATATCCGTTAGCATATAAAATTTTAAATTCTAAATTGTATGTTGATGATTTGATTTTTGGATTAGATAACGAAAACCAATCCCTTTTAATTTATGAGGAAATAAAAGAAATTTTACGTGAAGGTGGATTTAATATGCGTAAATGGAAAACAAATTCGGAATCTCTTCAGATAAAACTAGACCAGTTCGAAAATTGTAACAAAAATTTAAATGAATTTTCTAAGTTGTTAGGTTACGTTTGGAATTCGAAAGATGATACGCTAAAATTAGAATGCAAGTTTGCTGAATTAAGTAACAAATTTAATCCTTTAACTAAAAGATTAATTTTAAAAATTGCATCGAAAATATTTGATCCTCTTGGATTTATTAGTAGACCAAAGATTCTTCTTCAGGATATTTGGGAACAAAAATTCAAGTGGGATGATCCTCTACCATTAAATATAACGAAAGACTGGAACAAATGGTGTGATGAACTAAAAGACTCAAATAACTTTGAAATACCTAGATTTTATCTGAAAAATGCTAAAGAAAAGTGAAATTTTCAATTTCATTGTTTCGTTGACAAGAGCAAACGAGCGTATGGTGCAGTCCTATATATTCGATATACAGACTATGATGAACATTTTCGAACATCGTTAATTTGCTCTAAATCCAGAGTTGCTCCTCTTCGAAAGTTGACACTTCCGAGACTTGAATTACTCTCAGCTGTAATTAGAAGTCGATTATTTGAATATGTAAAGAAAAGCCTTTCATCTGTGACAGACTATTCCGTTCGATTCTGGACAGATTCGATGATAGTACTTCACTGGATTCGTGGAAAACCTAAAAGGCTGAAAACATTTGTCCAAAATCGTGTGACTGAAATTCGTTCAAAGACTGACATTTCTTCATGGTCGCACTGTCCTGGCAACGAAAATCCATCAGATTTGCTAAATCGTGGTGAATCCTTAAGAAATCTGCTTGACAAAGAATTGTGGTGGAGCAGTCCACAATGGTTGATAAAAAGTGAAGATAATTGGCCTAAGGAAAATCAAGAGCTTGCAACTATCGATAATGAAGAGGTTGACAAGTCAGTAGTTCTTTCAATAGATTCAGAGGTGGAGAAAATTATTAATATTGAAAGATTTGGAAATTCAACGAAAATTTTACGTATCACTGCGTGGATAAGAAGATTTATCTTTAATCTTAAAAATAGAGAAAACAGAAAAACCGGAACTATTAGTTGCGAAGAATTACAATCAGCAGAAGAATATTGGATAAAGACAACTCAGGAAGAGCATTTTGGAGAAGAATTGAAGGCACTAAAAAGAGGAGAAGACATATCTTTAAAGTCAATATTGAAAAACTTTTTTATTTCGTTAGACGAAAATAACATCACTCGCTTGCAGAGCAGACTTCGATATGCTGAAATTAGTCACAACGAAGTATCTCCGATGCTACTGCCTAGTAGAAGTCACTTTACGAATCTTGTAATTCGCAGAAGTCATGAAAAATTAGGACATTCAGGAGTTGCCGATACATTAACAGACGTTCGAGAAACCTATTGGATTATTAAAGGAAGGCAAAGAATTAAGAGTATTATTTTCAACTGCAATCTTTGCAAGAAATTTCGAGCTAAGCCCTTTACCCAAGACGAAGCTCCTCTCCCTCCAGACCGCATTAAACAGGCTCATCCATTCGAAGTAACAGGAATCGACTATACAGGTCCTCTTTATGTGAAGAGTATTAACAGAATGAAAAAAGCTTACATTTTGCTTTTTACCTGCGCTGTCACCAGAGCCGTCCATCTTCAGCTCACTGAAGATCTGACTACAAAAACGTTCCTACTTGCTTTTAGAAAATTTGTATCCCGCAGAGGACTTTGTAGAAAACTGTACTCTGACAACGCAAAAACTTTCAAAAGAGCAAAAATTTAGATAAATTTATTGTGGAAATTTTTAAAGGACGAAGAAATTTAGAATTATTTTGCCACCAAAAACATAAAATGGAATTTCATCGTTGAAAGAGCTGTCTGGTGGGGCGGATTATGGGAAAGACTGATAAAATCTACAAAAATATGCCTTAGGAAAATATTGGAAGAACATCTTTGATGTTTCCGGAATTAGAGACCATAGTTATTGAAGTTGAAGCAATTATAAATTTCAGACCTTTGTCTACAGTGATATTGAGGAACCTGAGCTGTTAACACCTGAACATTTCCTCATAGGCAGAAGGCTTGTTGCTCTCCCACCTCCCACAGCTTCGATTCAATCAACTTCTAGCAAATCCAATCTAGAACAAGGATGGAAGCAAAAAAATTCCCTCTTAGAAAGAATATGGAAATCTTTGTATCTTCTAGAACTAAGAACGACCCACCAGTTAAAGAGACAGAAAGAAAATGTTTTACCAACCAAAGACTCAACCGTCCTAGTGTACGACGAGAAACTTCCTCGACTCATGTGGAGAATGGGGATTGTCACCTGTGTCCATCCTAGACGTGATGGAAAGACTCGATCGTGCACAATTAGACTTTCTAATGGAACTAATTTAAAAAGACCAGTTCAACTACTATATCCTTGTGAACTTGGCTAAGAATCAAAAGGATCGAAAACTGTTTGTCCAATGGTCCTTTGGGGCCGGAGGATGAAGCAGATTAACTTGAATGCCCATAGATGCCGCTCGAACTGAACGAACATTAATGTTTTTTTCTTTTCTGTTTTAGTTTGATTTCTATGAAGGATGATCGTTTTTATGTTATGTCCGTCCTCTCATTAAATTTGTTTAATCATTAGAATTCGTTTTCTTTCGAACACAAGCAACACAGTAGAGAAGTTACGGTAAAAAGATTGAACCAGGTAAGAGAGAAAATTAGAATTATTTCTACTATACCTTTTTCACAAGGTGTTTCAAGTAACGTGAGAACCCTGTGAAATGTACTCTCACTACAATTTATTTTTAATAACATTTTCAATTTCTATTTCAAATTTAGATATAATTAACAATAACTAATAATAATTCCTAGTTTTTAAAACATCTAGAGAAAAAAATATTGTTGAAAAAACTGATATATATTAAATAAATTAATTAAAAGAAGAAACCTTATTAATAATGGCTGATGAATTGCATTATACCAAATATAAGATATTTATTTCAGATAAATAAAGAGTGAAAATAAAAATTTGTTTTCTATTTAAATTATTGCATATTTTAATAATTGCCAACCAGATTTTACGGTTTTTTCTTGCTTTTTTTCTCAATATATACATAATTTAAAATGTTCGGCTAGATATATCAGGTTGTGTAGCAAAATTTCCAAACAAATAAAGAGCACTTCTTAAGCACTCAAAAAATATTTTCAAGCTCTTTTTTTAAAAGAAAATATTAAAAATATTGCAATAAGTATAAGCGCACTAATTAAAAGCTTTTTCTTCCTATTGTTAGAAGTTCAAATGCGTGTGTGTACATAAAATTGTGCAACAATATGACAAAATGGATTATAAATTTAATTGTGAAAATGTTGTACCAAACATTGTGAAAACTATGCTTTTTGCTTAATTCATGGCAACAATTGCTATGGCAAGAAAAAAATTTCATTTTGGAGAAGAAAGAATTAACCACTTTTTATAAACACTCAATGAAAAAGAATATGCCTTTAAGAGCTTTTACCAAAATCTCAAACAAGCACATGTAAGCACTTATTTTCAAAAAATGCTAAGCACAATCCAACAGAATTCCAGTATACATGCCCAGGTATATCATTCTGGCAATTTGCTAAAACTATGTTATTCTATTTCAACAAATGAAAAAACGGATTAAATAAATAATAAAACTAAACAAAAAAACAATAATCAGATGTATTTAAAATTCGTTTCAAGATCTCTGCAGGGAAGAACCGAGGGTGCCATCTTCCCTTCAGAGGATCAAAATTGTGGCCTCCTCGGATCAATCTCAGATGTTTCCCAGACCGTCGCCAATAGCCCATTGCGCAGCTCTAGTGTGACATAAATGAACTACAACAACATCAGGATCATTGCTTAATAAGGAAATTAAATTATTAATCTATTTAATTCTTTTATAACATTGCTAGCATGTTTAAAAATATTTATTTACCTTTTCACTTTCAACTTTCCATTTTTACTCCAATAAAATCAGAATGTTTTCTAAGAAAAGAAAACAATACACTATCTAATGAACTCAGATTATATGACCGATCCTTTACGAATCCATGTTTCACTGTCATCATTCTCTTCAAACTTTTAAATTTAGTTATACAGTTTATTTAAAAAAAAGAATTGTTCGTAAACAGCAAATTAATAAATGCCACAAAATGGCCAATTGAAAACAACACAGCGCAATGCTTTGTGTAAAGTGAAACTATATGCCATTTTCAGTCATGTAGCTTTGTTTACCAATTTTGGCCTTTTTATTTGTCTTAAACATTTGAAGTTTTCGTGAATTTGTTGAATGGATTTTTTCATGATTAATTATAACTAATATAATTAGATTTTAATAGGTTTTACAACATAGTGCATAAAGATACAACTGCTTCATTTTTGAGGGGAAAATAAATTTAATTTAAAAAATATTAAGATAAACATTTTGATAAATATTATGAAGACAATTAGTAAAACATTTCTTATCAATATTTATCATAATACTATTAGAATATTGAAATAAAAATAAAGTAATAAAATCTCACTCCCTCTTCCTAACAATTTATATGAAGCGTTTTATGAGGGGAAAAACAATTGGCAAATGGTCAAACAGGGGAAAGTTAAGAAGCTTGATTTCATTTTAGTAGTAAAAATTGTTAGTCCAGTTTAGCTTAAACTAGTTACACTGGTTTTAAGCACAACTTTTTTTTTATTTTGCTATCATTTCTAATTGTTTTTAAATATTTTTTAATAAAAAGCTGTAATGTTTTCTCACTATAAAATTTCAAATAAAATGATTTCATTTTCATACTTAATAACAAAACCTGATAAATTCCATAGTCATGAAACGGAGCAATTGGATTTAATAAACTAGATAAAAAAATTTACACTTTGAACCAAAGTTTACCATATAACACTGGAAAAAAATGGGATATTATGAACATGAGCTATTCAAACTATAGCAAAAAATTGAACCATTTCAGAACACCATTTCTTGATTAATTAAACAAAAATATGGTTCATATTTAAATCATTAAGACAATTAAAAAATTTGATCTTCAAATAATTAACGAATCTAACTGCCTCGCATGCAACAGTATCGGTATAAAGCTGAACTTTGCATGGTAACAAAACATCAGAAACAAGTTCTCAAAATTACACAATAATAAAAATAACAATTTTAAGGAATTATTCTATTAATTCACTTCAATTTATAAGATTCTTTTGTTAGCTACATCTAAATGCCATTAATTTAAAATATCAAGTGAAATAATTTCTTACTAATCTTAATATCCTCTTTAAATCAAAATTTGTATTAATATTTCTTAATTATTAAAACAAATTCCAATAATTAAATTAAGTGTTTCAGTAGTTTTAATTATAGTTAAACATTTTTATTTAAAAATTCAATTCGTGAACGATCCTTTAGCTGGCCATTTTTTAAATCACTATGTATATTGAATTGTTACGTGGGTTAAAATCATTTAAAAATACTGAACACACAATTCACGTTTTTTTAAAACATCTCCATCAGACAAGATTTGATTTTATCTTTTAAAAATATTAAGTATAAGGTCGACTCTCCCTTAAAATTCCACATTAAAAATTTTTATTTTTATTTTAAATATTATTATTCAAGAGTCATAAAATTCAGAAACAACATAAGAGGCAGAGTAGATACTTCAATCACTAATGAACAAATTGTGAAAGGACCCTTACATTAAGATTCAATTTTAGAAAAGGAAAAAAAAAATAATTCAGTAGAAAAGTGGAACAGACAACTCGCAAACAATAATTTACTTTTAAAAAAGCATTTCACACATAAAGGTACATTGCAAAATAAAGATACATACAAAGAACCAATAAATGTTGAGCAGCTGCAATATCCACAGCAGACTGTTCATGAGAAGAGCACACGGAAGAAGCAGCTGCAATCTTTGCACATCTGATGTTGCAGTGTATAAAACTCGAAGCGGGTACCAATAGAGGCGTGCTACATACCTACAAGAAATCACATGTACTTAACTGCCATAAAGGCAAATTCAGATGAAATAAATCACATTTCTACAAGAAAGAAATAGGGATAGAGAGAAAACTCACGCAAAATATATTGCACTGAAATTTTGAGGAATTTTCTCTACGCAATATAATCAGTAAAAATAGTGTAAAATAGATATTTTATTAAAATATCTGACAAAAGTAAACCTTCTGATGTAACTTAATGCATTCAATTGCCTTAATTTGCATTTCATTGATGAAAAAAATCCTTTAGCTATAGAAATTATTTCATGTAAAAATAAAAAATTATATTTTAGAGGGCAATTACTTAGTTTTTTGGAATATATTAAAATTTTGTTTTTTTCATTCTAGTCTGATAAAACAGGATGAGTACATTAAAAAGAAAAAATTATCTCTTTTCCCAATGAATTAATTTTTTGTAGCAACAAATTAATATTATAACCCTTCTATGTAAGGTTAACATTCACGAGTTTTAAAATTACAGGAAGGATGAACTTATTGTTAATTATGCTAATCAAATGCAAGAATTAAGAAATCACAGAAACAAAAAAAATTAGCATGTTCCTTTTGTAATGCTACACGCAGGCTTCATGTGCTTATTGTTTGCAGTCCAAACGCTATAACTAGCCTTCCAGGAATTTTGACAAAGAATACTGCAAAATATAGCTACACAATTAAAAAATGTCTTAGCTTAATACAAGAGAGATTCCACAGGGGAAAAAACGGCATATTTTAAACATGGCTTATTTGATCGATTGAAAACACTAGTAAAAAACTCAGATGTTGAAATCACTAAAAATAATTCTTTAAGCAATAAGAGAGCACAGAAATGAAGAGTTTTCAGTCATCTTTAAATTAAATGGCGACAGCCCTCTACTAGTTTCAGTAAATTATAGCAGTATTTTAATCAAAAATACTGTCCCGGTTTTACCGAACTCTTCCCAATTAATATGAACTACGAAATTTTTTTTTAGACAAACTAGCTTATAATTTATATAAATTCCTATTACCTTCTAGAGAAGAGATAAAAATAAACAGGGAGATTGATATTTTAAGCAATTATAAAATAATGATATAGGAAATTAGGAATTAGCTTCATAAAGGCTCAAAATAAAAATTAGAACAAAATTTTTCAAAACAATTATAAAATTTTTTGGTGCAATACATACATACTAGATTTTTAGGAAGAGCAAAAAAATATATAGTGTAATTCGCTGATTTGAAAATTTTGTTTTATGCGACATAGTTTGTTGATTCTCCACAAAAGGAAAGAAATGAGCAATAATCAAAGTTTTCAAATAAAAAATTAACATTTGAACAAGTTGATGGGAGATGGCTAAAATATGGCGTAACTTCGCAAATGTTTACATTCAAAGATAAATCTCGGAACCTAACTTTTCTTGTCTTCAAAAAATAGATTCCTCAATTTAAAGATAGATCAAAATAAGTTAAAAAGAACTGATAATTATAGTTATTTTCATGTAACAAAAAATTACTTCAAAACAAGATCGTATATAATCTATATGCTAAAGAAATGTATACAAAAATAAACATATGATAAAAAAATTCAATGTTACACATTGTAATCTGGATAGAAAGACCAATTACTCTTAGAGTACTTCGAAAATAATAAAAAGAAAAGTAAAATAATGCTTTCACCAACTTGATGGACAAGAGGAAAAGAAATTACAATGGAAAAATGTTAAGTTTATCTTTAACATACTTTTCTACATAGCGATCAGCAGAGGTGCATATCCCCCCCCCTCAAGGCTGATAGGGACACCCCATCTAAATATAAAAAATCTTTTTCATTTCTGCGTACAAAAATATATAAAAATTTTTTATTTAGACAAAAATTTTTTTTTAGCTATATATGGTCTAACTCAATTGGATTCACTGTTAGAAATAGTCTGTAAAACATTATTTTCAAATGACGAAATTAATATTGCAAAAAAGAATTAAAAAAAAACAATTTAAAAAATAGATAGTGAAACACTAACATACAAAGTGATGTGTCCCTTAAAAAATTATACCAATTTAAAGACTAATTCAATTCATGCCATTGAGCCTAAATTTAATGTAATTAAATATTTGTTCAAATGTGACTAAATGTTTTTTTTTAAAAAAAAACTTTCATACAAGAATTAATTTGAAGATGGCGGAAAGGAATTTTATAATTATATAACTCTTACGATATATTTTCATATATTATGCATGAATTAGCAACATACTCTTTCGATGTTAATCTTATATTTACAAAAAGGATAAACATTTTATCACAACAGTTTTTTTTTTTTAAAAAAAATCATTTTTATATGATTATCATATCACAGCACGATAAGTGCTAATATTAATATTAAAAAATTTTGAAGCTCATTTAACAGCATGATATAAAAGTATTAAAAAGTATGAAACGCAAAAAAATCTTTTCAGCAATCCTCGTATACTATTTTTAAAATATTTAATTAATTTATCAATATGTAACTGCTAAAAATAAATTTAATTTACTTGTAATATTTAATTAGTTCAGGCTTACTTTTACACTGTGATATTCTTTTTCTGTGGTTTTATTTTTTGTTGCTTTTTTTTTCATTAAACTACTTAATTTTTAAAATTATTTTTCATTAAAACCAATTCTCAAACATGACGGATTTTATAAGTTTAACTTTTTTTTATATATAAAACATCGCCCTTTATCATCGATAAGAGCACTTTCCCCTGAACTATTAGTAACAATTGATGTAAGCAAGTGTTTCCCAAACTTATGACTTTTGTGTACCCTTTCACAATTTTTCGTTACACTGTGTACCACTAATAAAAAAGAAAATTATATATTTTTTACTATAAAAAAATTGTACAAAAGTTAAAAATCACAACTGGCTGTTAACACCACTAATTATTAACTGTTAACTCCGCAAAAAATAGCCAATAGAAAAATACGTAATCGTAATTTTCATGGCTAGCTTTGTTCTCAAATGAAAATTTTTAAAATTTTCGTTTATTGCAAGATATTTCGCATAGGAACGCGTACCCCCACTAAACTGTTCCCCTACCCCTGGGGGTACGCATGCCACACTTTGGGAAACACTGATGTAAGCAACTGATAAAATAAAAAAAGAAATTAAAATAAATGGGAAACATGAGAATTGGTTGATTAAGTGAAGTGGTTATGCATATAAAACTTTTCAAAATCCATAGGTTTCTCTATTTTACATCTAACTCTTTTTCCTCATTACATTCAGGAAAATCCTTTTCTTCTGCCCCGATCTTTCACACCATCAAATGTTTGCATTACTTCATTATCTGGTACCAAGGAATTTTTTCTTCTACCAAAATTGAAGAGTTATCGTTGAAAGGAGGCTTAGTAACGCTACAGTCACACAAAAATAAGGATGTGTTGAATAAAAACTTAGTTTTTTTAAAAAACTTCCAACTTTTTTTTCCAATATCATAAGGATATAATACAAATGATCAAAATAGCCACAGCAAAAATGGTTTTAAAAAATATCCCCATTAAAAAATAACAAATATTAAAAGTAATGCTTTAGCTCAACAAATGCACTATTTATAAATGTGCTCCTCTCATTATGTAAATTTCAAGTTAAAGATATAAAAAAAAATTAGCTGGAAAGAATAGTCGCCACTAAAAACAAAAATCAGAGTATTAAAAAAATATTTTTTTAAAATTTAACCTGAGAACTCCTGTTTTCTCAAACAAAGCCACAAGTCGTAAACGCACTTCTCTTGTCATTATTGTAATTTTTTTTTTTAAGCTGTAAAAAACATTACCTTTTGCTAGCATGCTATTTTATTATACTTAAGTTTTATTGTTGGATTATTAAATATAGTTTTCAGTCATCATGATTCTTCCTTAAGCATAACATCAAAATGCACAAGCACACAACATAACGTGTACATAAGAAACGCAATACTTTAAAAAAAAATTTTAAAAACGTCTAAAAAGGAAAGCAAAATAATACAAGGTTGAGTCATTTACATTGCTTCAATAATCACAGATCATTTTGGCTACAAAATGATAGTTAATTTTTAACAGACAATAAACTTACAATATTTTACAGAAGAGGAGCTAAACAGAATAGTCACAGCAGTACTTAACTTTATATCAGTCATACATAGAAATTCTGCAAGTGTTTTGTTAGATTCTTTTATCAAGGTAAAAAAAAAGGGGGGAAAATGTAATACACAGGGATGAGAGCAGTTAGAAAGTAAAAAAGAGGAAATCCAAGAGTGAGTGAATATATTTATAATATTTATTTTTATTTGTGCGTATATATGTATACATCCATCCAAAAATTTGACAAAAAAACTGCAATTTTTAAACTTGTAAACCAATGGATTATAAATCACGAAGATTAATTTTAAAATTGTATGAATATATGTGGGAAGCGTATTCCACATGTCATGCACACGTACATATATCATTGCGCACCTTCCCCACGCATATCATGGCGTAACTCCCCACACATCGAATGATGGTAGCCGACGAGGCAGATGGCCTCTTCTAATAAGTAAAGTGTGTTTTGTATATTGTCCTGTGCTATGTCCTATATGTGAATAAATGTTACTTAACGTAGTTCTGATGCTCCTTGCCTTTCCCCATATTTTGGGGGCTCGTCCTTCCCTCCTGCAATCCTAAGACAACAATACCCCTAGACACCTGAAGCTGTCGAAAAATAAAATGCACCAAAGACGTTCTACATTTTATTTTGATGAATTGCATTAAGACGTTAACAAACAGACGTGTTGTTTGAGTTGAATTGAAGTTCTTCTTCTGGACGATATTAAAAGATGATATGTTACAATATTTTTTTTGACGGACGGACTGCACCCAATACCAAGGTAGGCGAAATTTTATTAATTTCGTATTCAGAATTTTTATATTAAATAGAATTGAATTCAAAAGATTAGTAATTTTGAACAGTTCCACTTTCTGCGTTAATATGTTTAGAATTGTTTAAAACTTAATCTCTGTTTATCTAATTTCGATTTGTTTAATTTTTCATTGTAAATTAATCACGGCACTAAAATTAGGAGACATCCCCCTAATCGCCAATTCCTTAAAGTACGGAACTACTCAGGCTGTTAAAGCTTTAAATTCAATACTAGCACTCCCTGTTTTCGATAGAACATCGAGAAAAAAGATAAGAAACTTTTCAGCATTTCCTGATGATTTTGATTTCGAAAAACATAAGGAAAATTTGTTAGCTATTCTCTCTTTAAAAGAATTTATTTCAGAAGCTAATTTGTTGCATTTAGAAATTGAAGGTGATGAGCAAATTTTATGTCAAAATATTTTAAATGCTTTATCGAACATTATTGAATTTCAAAAAACTTTAAGCACAGATTTTTTATCGGAAGACGAAAATGAAACTAATAATCCGATATTCCCGCCGAATCCAATAAATCAGAATACTAATGTTTGTGGTTATTCAGTAGGTGCCAATTAAGGTCAGCCAACTACCCTCGTTAGTGAAGAGCTTGTATCAATTATTCAAGGTCTTTCTTTTTCTTCAAAACAAAACAACGTAAAACCTTTTTCTTTTTCGAATGAGTTAGTGAATTCGGAAATGAATCCACAGTTCTGGTTACTTTTAAGAGACATTTCTTCTAATTGTAGAAAATTTTCGGGTGAAGATTTTTATTCTATTAAAAGTTTTTTTCGAGATGTTGAGGAAAATTTTGATTTATTCCCAGCTATAAGTTCCTCTCAGAAATTAATTTTTGCCAAACGTTTGATTTGTGGAACTGCCAAATCATTTTTGTTTTCAAAAAGAAATTTAAATACGTATGACGCTTTCAAAGATGAATTAATTAAAGAATTTTCAGATACTGTTACTTCAATAGAAATTCATTAAGAACTTGAAAAGCGCAAAATGTTGAAATCCGAAACTTCAATACAATATTTTAATTCAATGCGTGAATTAGCTAATAGATGTGATTCTACTATTGACGAATCATCAGTAATTCAGTATATTATAAATGGAATTTATGGAACACATTCTGACAAAATTATTCTTTATGGAGCGAATTCTTTTTCGGAATTGAAGCAAAAATTACGTGTGTATGAAACTGTTGTAAACAATAGGATCAATATTCCAAATTCGTCAAATTTTCCCCATACACATGATAGCCTAAAACAAAACAACTATAGAAAACCTTCAAAACTGAATGTTTTAGAATCAGCTAAAGCTCCTCAACGTTGTTTTAACTGTAATGATATCGGTCATTTATCTAAATCGTGTCCTAATCGTTTACGTGGTCCCAAATGTATATCATGCAATCTGTTTGGTCATAAATCCACAGAGTGTAGGCGAAATAATCGAAATTATAATTCTGCACCACATGCCAATGTAAATACCGTTCACGAATCTCCTTCTCATATTAATATGTGTATAATATCTGATATTAATCTAAACTAATATCTGATCAAAAACTAAACGGTTTAGCAGACACAGGTAGCAATTTGACATTGCTGAGAAAAGCGGCATATACAAACTTTGCCGCGCCACTATTAAAAAGAAACAATAAATTGTTAACTGGTTTTGGATTTTCACAAACAAACATCATCGGTTCTTTTGATTCCGAAATTATTATTGATGATCAAAATTTCCCTGTAACTATTTCTGTTGTGCCGAATAATTGTACAAATTATGATCTAATAATAGGTTGTGACGTTATTCAACAAGCAAACCTCTCTATTTCACCTGCCGGAGTTCAATTTTCAAAAATTTCTAAACCCTCTGATAATATAATTAAAAATTTCGTTATGACAATTTCTGACGATTCTCCCTCTTATGATATTGGTCTTAACGTTTCGAAACACTGTAACTCGTATAGAAGTTGAGCAACTTTTAATGGCTTATTCGCCAGAGAAAAAGAAAACTGCTAATATTGAACTTGATATCGTACTAACTGCCGACGAGTCAATTTTTCATAAACCCCGGAGTTTGCCATTTGTTGAGAATAGCATAGACGAACAAATTGAGGAGTGGGTTAAAAATGGAATTATTGAACCCTGTTCATCCCCGTACGCTAGTCAAGTTGTGGTAGTTCGTAAAAAAGATGGTATTGACTATAGACGTTTAAATCGAAAATTAATTAAAGATAACTACCCTCTTCCTTTAATTGATGATATTTTAGATTGTCTTCAAAATTCTAAAATTTTTATTACACTTGATCTGAAAAATGGGTTCCTACACGTTCCGGTTAATGAAAAAAGTCGTAAATTCACTAGTTTTGTTACACATAATGGTCAATATCAATTCCGACGTATGCCCTTCGGTCTTAGTAACGGTCCATCAACTTTTATGCGTTACATAAATGCTATTTTTCGAGACCTAATTGCTAAAGGTATTGTTTTGCCGTACATGGATGATATTATTATCCCTGCTGCTAATGAATCTGAAGCTCTTAAATATTTAAAAATTGTTCTTGGGGTAGCTCGTGATTATAGACTTGAAATAAATTTTCAAAAATTCAAATTTTTACACAATAAGATTGAATTTTTTGGATATGTAATAGAAAAAGGAAAATTATCACCTTCTCCGTCTAAAACTAAAGCTGTTCTTAACTATCCAGATCTCAAAAATGTTAAAGACGTACGACGATTTCTCGGACTCACTGGCTATTTTAGAAAGTTTATACCCTCGTATTCCACTATAGCAAAACCTAAGTGACCTCCTACGTAAGGACAGCCCCTCTCAGTTTAAAATTGATCAGAAAGCCGCATTTCAGAAATTAAAATACTTACTTTCCCAAAAACCTGTTTTAAGTATTTATAATCAAAATTTTCCTACTGAGATTCATACTGACGCATCAATAGATGGTTTGGGGGCAGTCCTACTTCAAAAATCTATACATGACAACCAACTCCACCCAGTATTTTTTAAGTCAAAGAAAACATCGGACAATGAAAGAAAATATACAAGTTTTGAACTAGAAGTACTTGCAGTTGTAGAAGCACTAAAAAAATTTCGTATTTACGTGCTCGGTACCAAATTTAAAATAGTAACTGATTGCGACGCCTTAGTGAAAACTTTGAACAAAAAATAACTTAATTCCCGTGTTGCTAGATGGGCACTATATCTTCAAGAATTGGATTATACTATAGAACATAGAACTGGCACAAAGATGTGTCACATAGATGCTCTTAGTCGCTCTCCACAGTGCATGGTCATCCAAGATAGTTTACATCTTCAGCTACTAAAAGCGCAACAAACTGATGACCAAATAACCGCCATAAAAACTCTTCTTCAAAGTACACCTCACGATGATTACATACTAAAGAACAAATTATTATACAAAACTGTTAATGGAATCGATTTAATTGTAGTACCTGACGAAATGCAGACCAACATCATCAAAACTGCTCACAAACGAGGTCATTTTGCCGTATTACGTACACAAGAATTGGTCAGCAAAGACTTTTACATACCACATCCTAAAGATAAAGTTGAGAAATGCATTAAAAATTGCGTCACATGTATCCTTGCAAATCGAAAACGTGGCAAACAAGACGGTATGCTTCATCCAATCGAAAAAGATGACTCACCTCTTCAAACTTTTCATTTAGATCATCTAGGTCCGCTGGCAACCACATCGAAGAAATATAAACACATTTTCACAGTTATAGATGCTTTTACTAAATTCAGTTGGCTCTATGGCTCTATCCCATTAAATCCACAGACGCGGCAGAAGTCATCAATCGACTAGAAAAGCAAAGTCATATCTTTGGAAACTGACGGAGGATCTGCATTTACCTCTGCTGCATTTCAAGACTACTGCTATAAAGAAAAAATTGCTCATGCTGCCATAACAGCAGGTTTACCAAGATCTAATGGCCAAGTTGAGAAACAAAATTCCACCCTTATTGCCGTCCTTTCTAAACTCTCAGCAGACAATCCAGAGAAATGGTATACCCATGTTCCCAAACTGCAACAGATACTGAACTCAGCGTTTCAGCGAAGTATTAAGATGACGCCCTTTGAACTCCTCATTGGTACGAAAATGAAGTCGAGAAATGATATTAAGATCATAGAACTGCTTAACAATGAGACAACAGCTAATTTCCAGCAGCAACGAGATGAACTACGCAAAATCGCAAAGAACCAAATTTGCAAAGTTCAAGATGAAAATCCCCGTTATTATAATCTCCGCCGTAAGCAAGCACAAAAATTCAAACTTCATGACATAGTAGCAATTAAGCGAACACAGTTTAGTCCAGGTTTGAAGTTAAAGCAAAAATTTCTAGGACCCTATAAGTTGACAAAAATCAAAAATAACGACACCTATGACGTAGAGAAATGTGACTTCGTCGATGGACCTTTCAAAACCTCTACTTGTACAGAGTATATGAAACCATGGCCTCACGATAATAAAAAAACTTAATTTTTTATTTGAAAATAATCACTTTTATTTTCATGAAAGACTCATTGACTTTATCAAGAAAGTAAACTTTTTTCCCCTTCCTTTAATATCATTGACTCTAAATTTTATATTTAATGATTTATTTTTTATCTTGTTTTAGAGAATATTTACAGTTGCAGATTAATGTTTCATTGAAATGTGAAAAAGCTGTTACTGATATTTGTTTTACCATCAGTAATGTATGAAATTTTCTTTTCTTATATTCTAGTATTTCAGAAGATTGTAATGCAAACAGAAAATTGTAATGCTGTGTTATGAAAATGTTTCATAATTGTTTTGCTAAAAGTTTTCAGATTAATTTTCAAACTAATTGATTGTATTGTTAAATATTAGTCAACTTAATTTTCAGATTTTTTTAAAATTGTATTGGTAGATAGTTTTCAGATTTAATTTTATTGCTTGTAACACCAGGCGAGGTCGCCTACCTGGTCACGATGGCCGATGTGGGAAGCGTATTCCACATGTCATGCACACGTACATATATCATTGCGCACCTTCCCCACGCATATCATGGCGTACCTCCCCACACATCGAATGATGGTAGCCGACGAGGCAGATGGCCTCTTCTAATAAGTAAAGTGTGTTTTGTATATTGTCCTGTGTTATGTCCTATATGTGAATAAATGTTACTTAACATAGTTCTGATGCTCCTTGCTTTTCCCCATATATATGAATATGAATCACGCGCATGATTTTAAATTGAGAGAATATGACAATCCCAATATGAGGCTTTTAAATCACATGAATATGAAACTCTATATCGAATTTAAAAAATGCGAAAATACAAATCATGACGCGTAATTTTTAGATCATGTAAATACGAATCACAATGCATAATTTTTAAATCACACGAATACAAATCCCAATGTCTAAATTTCAAAGCACGTATAAATACGAAAATCGATGTTTGATATTGCAACCGCAAAAACGAATCACAACAATGGATTTCAAGCACGTGCAAATACGAATTGCTACATAAGGTTTCAAAAGTGAGTAAATACAAATCGCCATATTGGATTTTTAAATTTCGTAAATAAGAATCATAGTGTACGATGTTTAAATAACGTAAATAAGAATCGCAATGCGCAACTTTTAAATCAGGTAAATACGAAAGTCGATGATTGATATTAAAATCGCTTAAGAATAGAGATATTTGCAGAGTCTGGACTCTTGATTTTTGAAACGCTTGTTTGTTTTGTTTTTGTTAAGACATAATAAATAAAAATTTACAAGATTAATTGAATGAGCAAATAAATATTTTCACCGCAAATCCACCACTTTTTTTTCGTTTTCTTTCAGGACAGAAAACAGGAAGCAGCGACGTCTGAATTACGAACTATCCGGCAGACGGATAAAAATACGGAAAATCTTATTTTTTTCGCGTAAAAGCAGAGAAAATAGCTAAAATAAGTACAAATGCGGAAGGGTTAGCAGCTAGGACATAGTTTGAATTTTCTGTTAATCTTTGAAAATCGTAAATAAATATAATTATTTTATTTCAACGGCTGAATTTAAAAAAAAAAAAAAAAGCGGGATATTTATTTAAAAAAAAAACAAACTTTTAGAGAATCGGAGTTTTTGATAATAAAAAAATCTCATCCCTGCATAAAGGTCAACCTGTAAAAGGTTTATTCCAAGGAAAAGATTTTTAGAGAAACTTCAGAGGGAGGAATGGGACTACAATACTTTCTCTCCATGGAAAATTAAATTCCTCATAAAATATTTTAACTTGTGCGAAAAAATTTTTTCCATTGAAATTAGAGGGAAAAATCTGAAAATAAGTGGAAATACGCGAATACGCAGAAGAATCACATCCCTGAATACAGAAAAAAAAAATTTCATTTCCTTCAAAACATTTATTTGCTCTTCATTAGAAACCAATGTGCTTGCTGAGGGGGAGATTGTGTTATTAGTTAAGAAATTTTTGCTCGATCAAATACTGATTTAGCAATGATTTATTCTGCTGAGGAAAAGAGGACCAGTTTCGCTAATGCCTTTTCATATGGAAAAAGTTTTGGATTTCAATTTTTGGACTTGACATTGAGAAGTTTAGTTTCTTTTCCATTGAAAGTAATTTTACTAAAATTCAGACTATTCTTTTTAAATCATGTGTCCATCAAAATTGTAAGTTCTGAACAAACAAGAAAAATTTAGAATATCAGGACAAAATGCTAAAAATCAGAGCAAATAAGGACAAATTTTTTATCAGGAAATTCAGAATAACTACAAATCCTGTTAATTATTATTCTAGCTATTAGTACTAGTTTATGCAAGAGGTACAATATGATTTATTATAAAGTTTTTAATAACTTAAAATATTAATAAATTTAATTAAAAAAACTGAGATAGTAACACTAACTCAACACACTTGCTCTTAAGATAAAGTCAAACAATTCAAAGAAATAAAGAAAGCTAAAAAAAAAAAATTGCTCCAACATGAAAAATATTTCAGAAAATTAAAACCACCCCTGGCACAAAACTTAAGTTTGGAATAAATATTAAAGAAAGTGCAAAAACTATTTCTATGAGGTCACTATAGATCATGCACATGTGTGTGTGTCTGTTGTGCCAAAAAGTATTAAAATACTTACATAAGATCAAAACACACAACCCATGAAAGCACATCAATGGATTTCACTCAGAAAAGGAGAACCTAAAAATCTATCATTAGAATTTATAAGAGTTGCTGCCAATGAAAAATTTGGCTTTTCATTTTGTGTACAAATTAGAAACATCAGTGCAACAAATAGCAACCCAAGTTTTTTTTTTTTTTTTTAATATTTAGAGCAGCATGTTTAAAATACTATATCAAGAAATCTATTAACTATACCAATAGCATGTCAAATATTTAAATGCTTTATTACAGTCTAATAACTGAGCAACATGCACTGCAGATTACATTTTTAAATCAAAAAGATAGATGATAGAGAATAAGAAAAAAATTTAAAGATTATTTTTTTCTAATCACATAGACAAAAGAAAATAAACCCTTCTGAAATCTAACATTTAAAAAGACACACCAATCCATCCAGCAAGTGTATGACATGCGCCTCACTTTCTAAACATTGTTGAGGAAAGGAGTAAAAAATTTTTGGAATAACATTTACCCCTTTACGTTCTTTCAAATTTTAAAAATAGAAAAAAGAATAGTTTGGTTTAAAAAAATTAGTACTAATTTATTTTTTCTAATGAAAGTTTTAGGTCAAGTGTTATGAAAGTTTTTCATTCACTGCTCCCAGGAAAAAAAGATTGCAATAGAGTACCAGAGACAAAATGTTTGTAGGCAAGAACATGTTCAGCAGAAAATCTTCTTAGGAATTTCTAAAGCTAAAATATTTTAAATATTACATTAAAATACTTTGGCACTATCTCACCACGAAAAATAATGTGCTAAAAATCTTCTACTCTTCATGGTCTCGTAAAGCTGAACAAATAATTCTGTAAATCTCTTAAACTTTACACACACACACACACATATATATATATATATATATATATATATATATATATATATATATATATATATATATATATATACACATATATATATATATACACATATATATTATATTGAAATTCTTCTGTAAGCAATATTGAAACAATTTTTTTTTTTTTAAAAAAACTTCAAATAAATAGAAAACATTGAAAGTACAGTCCTCAAAAAAAAAAAAAAAAAATCACCCTGAATAACTTTTGTTCTAATGATCGGATTTTCACGTACTAAGTGTCAATCTTAATGGTTTCTGGGGGTAACCTCAAATATGCTAATTGTTTAGTGCTAACTATTATTTAAGTTACGAAATCGGACACAAAAACGAACCTTCACTGAATAAAATTTTTCTTTTTTTACACATTTGGGTTCTTAATCTTCAAAATGTAGGGGGTAGCCGCAATCTGGGAAATGTGGACTCCATAGTTTGGTCAGGAGAGCGCTTCAAAAGTTGGACCCCTTAATGTAAATTTCACTTTTTGCGTTTTTAGTCATATTTAAAATACTAATGAAGCAATTCAAAAAAAATTACACGCAGTCATAGAACTCATTTACCCAAAGATAATTTCAAGAAAAAAATAGTTTTTAATAATTATTTATTACTTTTTATTACTTAATTAAATTAAAGATGAAAAAATTTTGAATTATAAGGCATGAATTTTTTTTATACCATATTAATCTACATATTTTTCAATTGAAAAATCTAAAGTTTCAACTGTTTTTATTTATTAGAAGCTGAGAAAAATTAAAATTATTTAAAAAAAAAAAAAAAAAAATTGGCGACAATGAAGAAATTATTAAATGGGGCGATTAATATTAAAATGTGATAAACTTATGAGCAACTTGACTTTGCGCGCGTAGCGTAAAATTTCATTCATATATTTTTCGCTAATAACCTATTGCTAATTTTCTGCTTTTATTTCTTTTAAACTATAAAATACGATGTTTCTTTTTTAGTCGTCTAAAATTCTATTTGCAATTTAGTAAAGAAATTTGAATAAAACATTTTAATCAATGAATGTCGAGATTAATAAAAGCATGCTTGTGATAGAATATGATTATACAGCAGATTTTGCTTATTTAATGTGATTATTTTTTATTCTCAATAACTGATACAATTTCTATAATACACATACGTATGAATAGATTTGGAATAAAATATTTATCAATTTCTTGAATATATTTTTTAAAAATAATAATAAAAATACGTAGTCAACATTTTTAAGCATCTCTCACATCATTGCAAATTTCTCAACATCTTATATATCATCTTAATCTTAAAAGAAATTTTTTAATTACCTGTCCGGGAGTGTTTCGCAGAACTATTTTACCAACTATTTAATAAAATTTTAACATTTTTAAAAATCTTATTCTTTACCCTACTATGTATATCATTTCTTCAATACTATACTAATCAATTTTTTTAATACTTTAATTTAGGTTTTCTTTAAAGTTCTTTTTAAATTATTGTCAAGTTTTTTTATGAAAGAATTATTGTCTGCTAGTTACGAATAAAACCTTGTTAATAAATTAAAAACATTTCGCGGCTTAAAATTATTTGATGCAAAACAGCTGATTATTTACTAAGCATACTGTTATTTTTTCGAAAAAAGAATATAAATTATTATTGTTTTCCTTTTCTTTTTTGTTTCTAGTGACTTCAACATAGATTACCTAAAATAGTGTTGATGTTTTATAAGTCACTAGAAAGAGTATAAAGATACCGAACATAAAAAAGCTGTCCAACACATAGCCAAAATTTTTAAGCGTCTTAAAATATCTCAGTATCTTAAATGTCTTCCTAACATCTTAGTTGCTAAATTAAATTTTTAATTATCTAACCACGTGTGATTCACAGAACTATCCAACAAATTATTTCATTATATCGCTTACTCTTTCTTTATGATATCATGTAGATTTTTTTCCAGATAATATACTAAACTATTTTATTTTATTTTTAACTTTAGCACGATTCATAAGATATTATTGTAGCACAATTTGTTATCAGGAAAATGCCATATTTTGGTAAGCAGTTTGTGAGAAGATTCTGAAGTCGTGCCAATTTTAGAATCATCTGATTTTAAAAAAATGCAATAAAAAATATGAAATTTCCAAACATATTTTGATAAAAAAATTAAAAAAAACGCAGCAATAAGGCTAACATACTTTTTACAGAAACTGTGAAAACCAATTTTTTCTATATTTTGTCAATAGAGGATAAGAATGATATTGCTTCAGGGAACCTACCCAATAATTTCGTTATTTCCAGAATGAAATCTGTTTGATTGAAACATATTATTACTTGAAAATTAAAACGAGAAAAAAATTAACTTTCATTATTTATCTAAGTTTATTTCATTTACTTAATGACAGCGGTATCAAGGTTAAGGATATGAGATGAAGCCTGTTTACTATTATACTATAAATGCATTAAATCATGTAGCTTGAATAATTTATTTTAATCAAATTATTTAATAATTTTAAGCAAATAAGGGTGTAAAAATAAACTCGATCGAAATACTCCGAAAATATATGTAGAATAAACTCTTTGGAATCGCTATATATAAAAAATACCTACTCAAACAACTTCAAGTAGGACGGAAATGCTAACTTGTTTGAAATAGCTGTCTTTGTAACTATTTAATTTCGATTCCTGGTGATAGGGGACATTCCATTTTCAAAATTTCAATTGTAAACGGAATTTTTTATGTCCTTAAAGATATAACGGCTTGCAGCAACAACAAAAAAATTTACAGCATTGATTTTTTTGCAAAGTAGTAAATTATTTTTTTCAATCTAAGAACCTGTGCCTATAACTTATGTAAAACTTATTTTAATATTGAGTGAAATAATTTAATATGTTGTGTTATAAAATGGATAATCCTAAGAAACTGAATCGAAAATATAAAAACTTCATTGATTTAAAAAATAATAGACAATAAAAATAGACATGTTTTGAGAGTCCAATAATTAAAGTCACAAGTTATTCAAGCCTGACAAGTCTTGAGAATGGGCGCTTATATTTGAACGCTCGAAACATGTCGACTTTTACTTCCCTCTTCATATTTTTTTAAGCCAGTTTAGTTTTTATTATCAATTATACTGTTTTACATTTGGGTTTTGATCATTATTTTGATAAGGATTTTACTCTCGTTAAAGTAAACATATGCATTTTAATATTTTAACAGGATTCATGTGGTGTTTAAAAATGCAAGAGCATCAATATTGGGAAAGTTATATTTAACTTTAAAATTAAAATTTTGAGTTAATAAAATTAAATATTGCATCTTTTAAGTTTTTGTGCCCCCATTTCAGTATCTTAAGGACCTTAAGAGCTCGGTTTAAAAAGAGAGTATCGTAGCAGATATATATATAAGAAGGCAAAAATAATCACAGTAGCAGTATTTGGTGGTAAATGTAGCTTATCGTAATTGAAGAACATGCTGTGCAACATTTTTTGGTGAATTTGCGAAGTAAGTTTCAGAATGTATCGAAACATGAGGATGCTATTTGCAAATCATCTTTATCCAAAGAAAACCATGTAACCTAAATATCTAACAGAATGAAGCGATTTTTTAAACAATGAATCATACATTATGCAACATATTATTTCAATATCTTATTCTTAAACATAATATATTCCAATGTTTTTAGAATGCTACTAAACATTCAGCAATTCCGTGAGTTATAGAAAAAAGAAATATCGTAAATTATAAAAAACCTTGTGAATGTGCATTAGAATTGCTATACAATCTACATTTTATTTTTCAAGCACTTTTTTTTCCTTCATACTTTCTTGCCTAGAAGACTTGATTAAAGATGTTAAAATGATTATCCCTAAAATTTTGTTTATAGCTATAATAAGTTATGTCAATTTGATTTTAGTATGAAATCCTCGAATAAATATAGCAAAAACATAATCTCAATAATATCAGATAAAAAGTTCATGTATTTAAATTCTAAAAGCTTAGAAAATAATTTATAAATTAATTCAAATTTTCTTTTCAAAGAAAGTTAAAAAAAAATTTTTTTGCTTTTTGGACAGAATCTTATTAAAAATTGTCTATTGCCTAGAAACTTCCGAGATATTTTCTCTTAACAATAAATTAAACCTCTCCGAGCAATCACAGAACATTATTTAAATTTTTTTTACAGTCAGAACTTGGTTGGTTAGCAACCTAGTAAAATTAAGTACCGTAATTTCGCGCGTATAGTCCGCGGACTATCTGTGTTTAAAATGCGAATTTTTGAAGCTGCGGACTATCCACCAGTGCGGATAATACGGTGGTTGTTCACGGTTAAAATCATTGAAATTTAAAAAACACGCTGTCGTGAACTGCCGATAATCAAATATAAACAGCGCAAGACCTTTCTTGGAATCAAAGAGAACTTAATCTCTCTTTCCCTTCTGCCATATGAACAGCTATTGAGTGTAGGAAATGGGCGTGGAGTAGAGAAGCATAAATCAGAAAGGAATGAATGAAGGAAATCAGGGTGGGGCCAGTGATAACGTCAACTGTAAAACAAGCACTTTCTCCCCCCCCCCGCTTTTTTCAGGAAATATGTCTCTTCCACTTGTCATGAATGCCTCTCTCCACTCCACTTTTTTCTTCAGCTGCTTGTTAAAAACATGTGAATGTTTGATGAATAAAGGGTGCTGATGAACTTGGAATAACCTTGAATAATCTTACAATTAAAATGTTCCAGAAGAATTTCAAACGTTCAACTGAAGGTCAGTGAAGAGGGGAAAAAGCTAAGTGTGTGAGAATTTTAGACAGGGGATAAAAGAAAGACCGTCCTAGGCGGAGTTACTTAAAAAAAAAAAAAAACCTGATTGGAGAAGCAAAAATAGGGGGAGGAATTGCTAAAAATAGAAACTTGTTTTAAATGCTTGGGAGAGCGCTTTTTATCATTTTTTTTTTTCATTGCTCACATTTCTGTCTGATTTCGACCATCGTCCTCCGCTTATTATTATTTTTTTTAAATCGTTGTATCTTCAATTCTGATGCGTTTTTGTCTTATTAATGCACAGTATTTTGTTTTCGTATTTTGTCTTTCATCTTCATTAACGTTGATCCAACATAATGTCTGTGAAACATCGCCGGAGTTTTACTGCTGAGTTTAAACTCAAGGTAGTTGTGAAAGCTGAAAAAGATGGAAACAGAGAAGCGGGCCGTTATTTTGAAGTGGACGAGAAAGCGGTGAGAAATTGGCGCAAACAAAAGGGTGTGAAAAAAAGAATGGGAAGAAAGCTATCCAATCGGCACGGAAAAGTAAAATGGCCAGCTTTAGAGGAAAACTTACTAAGATGGGTTCTCGACCAAAGAAATGCCGGACGCTCCATTTCAACAGTTAAAATCCGTCTCCGAGCGAAGGCCATGGCAGATGAGATGCAAATAACGGATTTCAAGGGAGGAATAAATTGGGTTTACCGCTTCATGCGTCGTAAAAACTTGAGAGTTCGCAGCAGAACGACAATGTGTAAGGCTGTTCCGCACGACGTACATGGAAAAAAAGTTTCTTTCCTTCAGTTTAAAAGGAAAGTTATTGCAGAAGGGAAGTATTCCCTAAAAAATATTATAAATATGGACGAAGTTCCATTAACATTTGATTGTCCACCGAATCGCACCGTCGATACTTGTGGAGTGAAAACAGTATCCATAACAACAACTGGTCAGGAAAAGACCCATTTCACAGTGATGCTCGCCTGCTCTGCTGACGGCACAAAGTTGAAGCCGCTCTTAATCTTTAAGAGAAAAACAATTCCGAAGGAAAATTATCCTCGAAGCGTCGTAATACGATGTAATGAAAAGGGTTTGTGCAACGAGGACATTATGCTCGATTGGTTTCAAGAAGTTTGGAAGAAGAGAGAAGGTGCCTTTTTCAATTCCAAAGGAGTACTAATTATGGATTCAATGAGGGCACACATAAAAGACAGCGTAAAGGCGGAAGCTAAAAAAAAAAAAAACATTGGTGCTGAACTTAGCGTTATTTCAGGAGGTTTAACAAAAATCCTGCAACCTCTGGATATTAACGTGAACAAAAGTTTCAAGTCCCACGTACGTGTTTGCTAGGAGAACTGGATGTCGGAAGGTTTACATACTTTCACAAAAGGAGGAAAAATGAGACGCGTTTCATACACTGAAGTTGCCGAATGGGTCGATAAATCCTGGAAAAGTGTTAAAGTGTCAACCATCCGATCGGGATTTATAAAAGCCGGGATTGTTAGTGAAAGCGAGGAAATCACTGACAGTGAAGATAGTGACGCTGAAAATGAACTTTCGGACACTCTTTCCGAAAATATATTAGAACTGTTTAATTCTGATACTGATGAATCGGACTTTGAAGGTTTTCATTAATGTAGTAGAATGTGTGATTAATTAAAATATGATTAATTAGTAAGCATTGTTTTTTTTATTTATATTTAGCGTTTTATTTCAGAAGGTATATTAGTAAGTACTTTTTTTCTATTTATACTTAGTTCTTTGATTCTAAAATAATTCGGACGTATAGTTCGCGGACTATCTGACGATTTTTGAAATTTTTCTACTATAAAATTGGACCTGCGGACTATACGTGCGAAATTACGGTCTTCCTCTTTTGAATTAGTCTATGGGTAATCTTAAAATATTCATTTGCGGTGGCTACTTTTCTTGGTTGTTTTCTGGACTATCGCCAAATATATAAATCTTTATTTCGACCCAATTTTTTCAAAATTTTATCTACTCCCCCTCAAGGGTCAGGATTTCAAATATGTAGAAATAAATATATGTTTATTCAGAGAAAGTACGTTATTGTATTATTGAAAGTAGTTATATTTCGTAACTTAATTAATAGTTAGCACTAATTAATTAGCATATTTGAGGTCACCCCCAGGAACCATTAAGATTGACACTTAGTATGTGAAAATCCGATCATTAGAACGAAAGTTATTCAGGGTGATATCTTTTTTTTTTGCGGACTGAATATATTTTTTGTCAAAGCAACTTATCAATGTAGACTGAATTAATAAATTTTTTTTTGTGCATGTGAAATGACAGATAGAAAGTTATAAATATAAAAAAGCTCTGGTGTCTGAAGTTACAAAAAAAATATTAGCCTTTTTTACTATTACAAAATACTTAAAAACTAAAAAAATTGAGAATCAAAGAATGCTATTATATGTTTATTTTTTGTTATATTGCGCTTCATATCATGGATTTGCCCTCATATCACCACACAAAAATTTATTTGAGTGAAACTTTGTATTTAAAAATAGTTTATTAAGATATTTTGTATTGAGACACAATAAGAATTATTTAATATTTCAATTATAGTTATTAAATATTGCTGATGTGATATTTATTTAAAGTCACAACCACAACATCGGTTTAAATCTAAACGAACTATCAAGCAAATTTATTCAAAAATGTGTTGGAAAACATGTAGATAGCAACAGTAACTATACCCTTTGATTAAGTTGTGTAAAACCCACTTAATAAATCAAAATAAGTATTATTTCAACATGAGTGCAGTTTATTAATTCAGTCTACATTGATAAGTTGCTTTGACAAAAAATATTCTTGTAAACAATAACAATATATGATTTTAAGAAAATAAATGAAAAGGTATGAATTCTATTAAAATTGAAACGAACAAAGCAAATAAATTAGCAAAATATTTTATTATTTGATATTTAGCAGCTTTTTTGTTATTCTTAGCTTTTTAATTTTTTTTTTAAAAATATGTTAGCAGCAGCTTTTATTCTCTTTTACTCCAATTAAATAAAAAGGAATAGGGAAAAAAAATAATTGAAACTCTAGATGCTTAGAGTTAAAATAAAACAAAATGTAACATAATTAACTTAACCCTTTCGAGCCGACTGTCACATATATGTGACAGCAAGAAACGCGCTCACTTCCCGGCCGACACACCCGCGTGTCAGAGAGTTTTCTCGTTCACCCCCGACCGTCACTTATTTGTGCCAGCGTTTCGGAACGTTTTAAAAAATGAAATTTCTTCCAAAAGATGGCATTGTATGTCCATATGGTTTCAGATACATGTAGATTTGACCTTCTACTCAAGATGAAAGTACATTCACGTGGTTTTTAGGGGAAGGAGGGGAAGGGGGAATGTTTTATGAGGGCTCTTTAAATTAGCATGTGATATTTATTTACAGTAAGTAAGGGAGTTTTTTTTATCTCTTGCTACTTTCGATTTTCGGATTAGTTTTTAGTGGATAATTAGATCTTGTAGGCTTGAATTTTTTTTTTTTTTTTTTTACCGTTAGAATGTTGAAGCGTCGAAAATTTTTAACTGAGCTGGAAATAGAGGAAATTATGCAAAATATTTAAACTTATTAATATTTATATTACATTTAAACAAGAAATAACTTAAGTAAATAAAGTATCCATAGAAATATATATAAAGCATATGTCACTTAAATACTCTAGAGAACAATATTAAACAACGCGCTGATATTTCGGTAATTTCATGGAATTAGGCTTAACATCAAAAAACCCTCCGGCCCTGGGGAGACACACGCTAGAGAGACTGCCGGCCTCAGCGGTAAGCGCGCTTTCGCGCTTTGCGTCGCGAAAGGGTTAAAGATTAAAAATTTCGAATCACTTTAAATAATAAATAAGGAAAAAAATTTTTTTTTTTTTTTTTTTTTTTTTTTTTTTTTTAGAAGTCTATATTTATGCAATTTATACATTTTTTTTTTCTTTAGCAGAAGAATGAATAGCAGAGAAAAATCCCAAAATCATTGGAAAAAGATTAAAGAAAACCCTCATAATTATGCTGAATATCTATCAAAACAGAAAGTAAGAGATAAATAACAAGGAGGCAAACGAAGAAACAAAGAAAAGAAAAATGTAATGGCCAAAGAGGAATATACAATTACAAAGCCAAAAGCAGTGTGAGAAGCAAAGAAAATTTATATTATTATCGTATCATTCATTAATATGTTAAATAAAAAAAACTACTTTGCATCTGTCATTCTTTTGTTGGCCAAGCCTCAACCACAATAAAAGCTTTGAATATTTCCTACACAAACAAAAAATTAAAAAATTATTTAATTTTTTCAGAGATTACTTAAGTATTATTGTCTAACATAAAAAAAAACACAGTTGTAGTAACGGATAGCAAATTCCTAGTAACAGATGGCGCGACCCCTCTATCCACATAAACAATAACAATAGTCTTTGTTCCGACTTACTAAGTGAGATGACGCAAGATGAGCTACCCAAACCTATCCTGGTTCCCTTTTTCCCCAATCAGTTTGGGTACAACTTTAAAATACTTTCTATCTTAATACATTTTATGTTGTTACTCATTATTGTAGAATGAATGTGTGAATGTATAATTAAAGCTGAGCTCTTCGTGATGGTGTTTGTTTCCAACTTCTGTCCTTACACAGTTATAATTCATAGAATTTTTAGTTTCTATATATTGAAAGGTGAAAATGCATGTTCCTTTTATGTCTCACGTGCAACTAGTGGAAACTATTTTTTTTTTTTTTCAAAAATAAATATAAGGAAATTTTCAGATTTTTATTATGTATCTGTGAGAGGTATCCATTGAAATCCATTAAAATTTAAACCAATGCCCTAAATATTTTAGCTAATGGCTAATTTAGATTAGGCAAAAAGCAACAATTGAACAATTTACTTAGTGAATAATAAAAGGTAGGCATAAAATTAATGATGATCCGGGATGACTAAAATTTGACTTAGGCTACCTTAAAATAATTATTACTGGTCCCTGGGACTCACAATGGATGTAAAGAAAAGGTAAGCTATTTTTTTTATTTATTTACAGTTATATGATTAGTCACAAAATAGAATATTTCATCATAATTGTGAGCATCTCATAACCTTTGTATAGTAATTTTTCTTTTAATTTCACTTAAAAAAAAAAAAAGTATAATAGACATGTGCAAAAGTGCCAATGGAAATGGGTACAAACTAGTTATATCTCAGAGTCCGGTGAATCAGTGACTAAATTTTTTTTATTTGTTTAATTTTCTTCAATAAAAATATTTTAAAATAATGGAAAAGTGCATGAAATGATCTACCCATGTAAATAGAAGGAAATTTAAAAAAAAAAAAAAAAAAATTCACCTGCAAATTTATTGTTTTTACCACTCTCAAAAAGTCCTACTTCAAGAAGAAACAAGAAATATGACATAAAACATAAATTAAAAATTTCTTAATATGTTAAACAGAAACAAAATAAGTCTTTTAAACATTAATAAATGATGCATCACTTATCAAAAACTGCTAATAAAATAAAATTTTCAAGAAAAACTGAGAGGAAGTTTCTTGAGTAATTTTCAAAAAATTGACATTTGAGCAATTGCTTCTTAAAATGGCATTCTAATTAAGCATTAAAATTGGATGATAGACTAACAGAACAGTATAAAAGAATATGCAAAAAATAATGACTGAATACCCACCAAGCAACAGTGAAGCAGAAGAAGGAAATGTTTGCAAACAGTTCATGCTTTTTAATTATTCTGCTTCCTTGTATTTTGAAGTAAACATTAAGCTTCGTGAATTCTAAAAAGATGTCACAAATATCATGTGTGAAAAGAACTAAGGTACCAATATTGTGGTATCTGCAAATAAATAATAAATTTTATACACCAAGACACACATAAAATTTGACATTATGTTATATTTTGCAAGGATTGCAGTTTGTCGCAGTACACAATTAAACGACTGTCACATTTTGCTTTTAAAAATTAATATTTGAAATTTTACATAACCATGTAGCATAAAGCACAGTTGACCGATAATCATGATTTCTTGAAGAAGAAAAATTTGATATTTTTATTGAAACAATATTTTTATTGTGAAAACATTGAATAGAACAATGTGAAAAGCATGCTTTTGCATAATACATGGCGAAAATCGACATGGTAAAGCAAAAAATCTCATTTGAAAAGGGAAAATTAAGCACTTTTTAAAAAACAGCAATGAAAAAAGCACCTTTAAGGGCTTTTAAAAAACACAAATCAAAAACAAGCACCCTTAAAACTTTTTAAAAACACTACGCATCATGATGCCTTAATGGAAAACAGGTTGCTTTCTTTCCCCCCTTTTAAATGATTTTCTTAAAGCTGACGGAATATTGTTTTTTTTTTTTTTTTTAGTTATTATTGATCACTGTTGCAATTGTTCTTCCCACAATACTGACAATTATTTTTTCAATTATTTTATGATTATTTTCCTATTCATTATTATTTTTCATTTTTGACAAAACCATAGCTAGATAAATATAATTTTCATTGATTAAACTTTTACTATTAAATTGCAAATTATCCACAAAATAAATGCTAATTCTACTAATCAATAGTAATCTTTCAATAATTGTTTATCAACCAAATCTGATATTGAATACTTTAATTTTTGCCCCTAATCATCATATTTGTTATATATTTCTTAATATAAATAATATGTTAATAATAAATTTAATATGATACACAAGGTTCTCACTTAATTTTAGAAAAAAAAATTCCCAGACTTTTCCAGGTATTTCAAGAAAATTTCAATGCAAATCCTGACTATATTTTATCTATACCAAGCAATTTTTGATTGGAAAACTTTAATTGTAATATTTATAATGCCAAATTAGATTTTGTGAGCAAAAAAATATCATTGAATGAGGATGGAAACATGGAAAAGCTTTATTAAATGTGAGTATTTACCAAAAATAGTTATAGATGTTTGAATTATTCAAATCAAATTTAAATAACTGATTATTGTTACTAAATATTCTAAGACTGGTTATTTTCCATATAGGAATTTTCCAGGTTAGTGTAAAAAAATGCAACTATCCCTAGCCATTCCCTGTTTTTAAGAATCAAAATAAAATTCTTTGAAAATTCCAGGTTTTCCCTGCTCTGACTGACTTGTAAGAGCCCTGTTATGAACTAATCACAAAAAAAATAAAATCACAGATGTTTTTTATTCAAGCTCAATACACTCACGGATTTGTAAAAACAAAGCTATAATTTGTCAGTTATATATCAAATTAAAAATAAATTAATTTAGATCAAGAAACTTTCTTTAAAAAAAAAAAAATAATAATCAAAACTAATTGTGACAGATTAAGTCCTTCTTCATTATGTATGCCAACTACAAGTTTAAAAGCTTCAAAGAAATTTGTATTTAAATAAACAAAAAACTAATTGAGTATAATTGTTGCATATATGTTGATTTAGTAGTAAATTATTTTGCATCAGCTAATATAAGTTATAATTTAAAAAATTTGCATATCTTAATCCATATTTAGTCATTTATATTTTATCATCATTTTTTAGTTTATAGTGAGCAATATATAATATTCATTACCTTCTCATTACTGCTCCACATAAAACCTAGTCAATGAAATCATACTTTAAAATATCCACAGCCTTAAAAATATATTTACAAAGTATTCCAGATAGAAAGAAAAAAAATTTGCTTTAAATTAATGCATTTTTTTATAAAGAAAATCAGCTGATTTAAATTTGTCATTTTATTAAAAAAACATCAAGTAATTTAAATCATGTCAACATGGTCATGGAAGGAGTTTCTTTTCAAGCAATCCCAATTAAAAAAATAAATAAAAATTGTGTTTTTTTGGTTAAACTCAGACATTAGTAAAGCAAGTATGCTTGTAAAAATTTCCATTTTTGGGGGGAATTTTAAAATTTTGTAAAAAAAAAATAGAAATTAGCACCTCAGAGAGTAGGAGAAGGATATCAATGCCAGTGTCAAGACATGATGAATCATCATTACGAGAGAATCTTTCCTCCATGTGTCCAAAAACACTGTAGCATACAGGGAGTGAAGGTAAAAACCACACTGAGCCATGTAGATAAAATATATATTAAAAGGTGGTGAATCATCTAAATTCCAACCTAAAAATGATATATCATGTCAGTTTCAAGAATATCTGAAAAAAACACAAATCAGTTAGTTTACAGAAATAAATTTGGATTTTAATAAAAAGTTTGTTCCCACTGGCTTAAAATAAATTTCTATCACTAAAATGCTAACCAATTATTATTTTTTTATTTATTTATTTACACAAAAATTATAATAATATTGCAATTAAATATGATTTCTTCAAATAATTGGCACAAAAAGACAAGTGATTTTTTAAGAAAAGGAAAAGCAGATGCGGCAAATTAATGTAAAATATTAATTCCTCCTTAGAGAAGGGTCGTAACAAATACAGAACAATTATTTCATGAAAAACAAATTCAGTGGCAAACATTTTAACAAATTCAAAATTAAAAAGATAAAAGCAAGAGATTGCATTCAATACAAGCGTACAATTTTAATCGAGATAAAATTTAGCCAAGGGATTGTTTGAGAGTTTGGGAAAATATCAGCCTGTCATACAAAGGAAAAAAAATCAGGTTACAGAAAAATATGAACATGAAATTGGATGAGATATTTTAAAAACCTAAAATGGGAAAAAAAGCGCATTTTTTATACCACGGTGAAACCTTGGTAAAGAGTGTAATGTTCCATCAATTGACATTATCAATCGCATAGTTTCGTTTACAATTGGATAATACTAGTTTACACCTGTTTGGGTATATGCACGATCTATCACCAGTTCAGAGGTCATTGAATGCAGCATCATATTGTGCCTTTTTACCTTATAGTTAAGTTTAGAATTTGTATTTATTTTTAAAATAGACAATCATATTATAGTACAAAGTTCCACTTACGGACAGACATCCGTTTACCGGAAACATTTTTAGAATTAAAAAAAAAAATCCATTTTCAAAAACAAAATTTGAACGTTTGCAATTTGCTAAAAAAAGATATTAATAAAAAAATTTCTTTTCTTCTCCTTGCTTTTCCCATACCTAAAAATTTATTCTGCTTCAATCTAAAAGTTACTGAAAGCAGTGGGAAGAAAAACTTGGATGAGAAGAACTAACTATGAATATTAATAATGTTATAAATTTGTAAATATGTGTATAATTTTGTGATTATTCTTTTGTTATGCGGCTTAACATCTCAAATGAACTCTAAAAAAATAATTTAATTAGAAAATTTATAAGAAAATCTCAGAATTCTCATGTAATTTTGCAAGAAAATAACACCTAATGTATTTCTAATAGGGGACTCTGTTTGGCGACACTTTTGCATACGTGATGATTTGACAACACTTAGTGATCATTTCTGTGACAAAATGAATATTCTGGAAACTGAGTTTCAAAGTGATAGGAACAATATTTATGGAGTTATGCGAGAATCATCTAGAATTATTGTTTTGCTGTATTACGCTTTGAGCAGTAATCGAGTGCTAGAAATAGCTGATGGAAGATTCTGCTAATAAATTTTTGAAGAACTGTTTCATACATCTTCAATCAAAACAAACTCTTCTTGGTACAATAGCATTTTAAAAGAGTGCAAGAAGACAAGTTTTGTTTTCCTTTAATGCTTTTATTAACAAAATCTAATTAATTTTGTTCCTTGTTTTTATTTTTTTACTTAATTGAACTGATTTATTTTTGAAATATGAGGTTATTTTTAAATGTTACTTTCATCAGATTATTGGCCCAGATAACTCTTCACATCAAATGGGATCATTATCTGCTCACTTTTATCTATTTTTCTTTTTAGTCGATAAGGTAACCTTGTTGTATTACTTTAATTATTGAGATGCCAGCCGACACCACTATCCGTCATCACTAACAAATCCATGACGATAGTCTTTCGTTGCGGAACAGTGAAGCTGCCTCCCGATCCAGTATATGAGAACTTAACTAATTGATGTTTGCTGCTATTCTTCTGTAACCAATTAGCTAACATGTAATTTTGTACATTTATGTGGATAAATATAGTTTTAAGTCGTCACGATTCTTCCTTGAGGATATCTCGTCAAAGATGAACACAATATAATGTTAATCATTAACTGTTTATTTTTTTATTGAATAACAACTGTTATGTTTACCTTATAGACCTATTATCCAGAAAAAAAAATTCTTTGGACTTGCTGAAGTCCCGAACAGTTCCATTTTTGTCGAATAGAGTTGGAATCGACTACATGTAAATCGAATGCAAGTTTAAATACTTCCATGCTTTTTTATTTGGCTGATATGTGTGATAACTGTGATAGTCTTGTATCCTTCGCCATGTTCAGTTTTAAGTTTCCTTTGAATGATCGTCATTTATTTATGTGATTTAATCATAAGAACCCTTCCGTGTTGATACTTGAGCCTACTTGACATTATGAATCAAAATTAATTATAAAAGAATGTGCAATTAACTCCATTTCGGATAAAACAGAGCTTTAAGGTAGCAAAATTAATTATATTATCTTTAAAATAATTAAAAAGAAAAAGTGTTCACAGCACTTAATGCAAAACTTATATAAAAACGTTATTTTTCAAAAGGATCCTCTCGAATCAAGTTATTGAAATTTTTAGGACATGGTGGTAAATATGCCTCTTGTATCTGCTGTCTTAACATTAGGACCTTAGCCCAAAGAAGTTATAAACTAGAACTGGATTTATAAGAAAGTGACATCCAAGCACACACTGACCCTTCTATTATTATAATTAACACTAAATATAAAGTAGTAACTATAGTAGAAAATACACCCTTACTCAAATTTCAATAATCTATTTCATCATAAATTTAGTGTTAACATCATTAATTAGTGGACAGTTTTAAAAATTATTAAAATCTTGAAACTTAAATATAACGAATTTCAATTAAACAATTAAAAAACTTATACTTCTCTTTAAAAAAAAAAATAGCAAAAATCTTTCTTACTAAACAAAAAACATCAGCATTTTTAGTAGGGAGTTACTTTTTGATTCAAGCAGCTTCAATTCCTATCCATCCCAACTTTTATTAATATATGTTGAGTAGACAACAGAGAAATGTCATTTTTTGTTGACAAGAATATTAAAACATACTTAAATATTTATAGAGTGCACTTATAACAGATGTGACTAAATTATGAGGCATAAATTTAAAAAAAAAATTAAAAATATTGAGGTAGAATGATGATGATGCAAGTTTAGCAACATATCTAAAGATATTGATGCATCACACAAGTATATGTCATGGAAAACTAAACCATTTCCCTAAAATTGAAATCTGAAAAAATAACAAAAAATTACAACTCCGTTTTACTTTAATTTTCATATTATTTGAATGAAAATATTTTGCTTCATGATTTGGATGCTTCTTTATTTAATTTATTTTTTTCTACTTAAATAAAGAAATTTATTTTAAATCTTATGACAGCACGAAATCTAAATAATATTAAATTTTAATTTATGAAGAGAATTGTCTAAATAAAAAACTAAACGAGAAAGTAAATATGTATATATATATGAAAATATATATACATAGGCACAGAACTGAAAAATTAAAAGAAGTTTTAAACAAGGGCAATTCCATGGGGTCAGACATAAAAAACTGAAATTTCTCAGAACAATTACATTTAAATTAAATTCAATATTATTAAATTTGGTAAAATCAAGTAGTTAACACATAATATTCTATCAAGAGACTATTTTATAAAATTAAAGATCAAATTAAATGGATTAGACAGTTGGTGTCCAACATAAATCACACAAACGTAAAAAAATATTAATATTTCTTTCTGTTTCTTGTAAATTCTTTGAATAAGTTTGTAATTTAATTTTAAGCTTAATTAAATTTCGAACTTAAAATTTTAATAAAGCATTTTTGACTGTTCCGTAATATAAAATAAATGCGAAATTATTTTATCTTGGTAGCAGTAAAATTTTTGGTGTCGAACGCAATTACTATAAAATTAAGCGTAATGGATAGTTAATTCGTAGCAACAGATGGCGCTACCTCTATCCGCAAAAACAATAAGAATAGTCTTCGTTCTGATTCTTACCAAGCGAGATGATGCAAGATGAGCTAACCTACCCTGGTTCCCTTTTACCCTAACCAGTTTGGGTAAAACTTTCAGTTACTTTCTATTTTAGTCGATGTTATGTTGAATATTTCGCTTCTTGGTTTCGCTTTTCATTTTCTAATAAAAGGCTTCTTTAAAATTAAACTGCTTTTTTTTTCTTGTCGAATAGATTGGACTAATGCGTTTTATTACATTTTCCAACTTGTAGAATATTTTACTTTTTGGAATATTTAGCTTCTTGGTTCTTTTTTAATTTTTTTTTTTTTTTTTAATTATTATTATAGCACAGCAGATAATAAATGCGATTAAAATTTTGATGAAAATAAACAAAAAGGTACAAAAAAATGAAGTTAAATTACTAAACAGAGGTTAGTTTAAAATTTGACAAACAATTAATTATTTATTTAAGTAGAAAATAAACTAATTTATGTTATTAAGTGAGAAATTGTTAAGAAAATTTTATGCTTTATAAAAAGAACTAATAAAAAAATATTTTTAGTAAACTCATGTTATAAATATGACAATTAAAATTTATAAAGCAAAGATATTTAATTACAGAATTTCACTTGATTTAAAAAGATTTTATGTTCTATTATTTTAAGTTTTTTATCTAAGGTTGTGGCTGTTTCTTGAAGTATGTAGATTTCTTTTCAATATAATACAACTGCTTTTTTTTTCTTGTCGAATAGATTGGACTAATGCGTTTTATTACATTTTCCAACTTGTAGAATATTTTACTTTTTGGAATATTTAGCTTCTTGGTTCTTTTTTAATTTTTTTTTTAATTATTATTATAGCACAGCAGATAATAAATGCGATTAAAATTTTGATGAAAATAAACAAAAAGGTACAAAAAAATGAAGTTAAATTACTAAACTGAGGTTAGTTTAAAATTTGACAAACAATTAATTATTTATTTAAGTAGAAAATAAACTAATTTATGTTATTAAGTGAGAAATTGTTAAGAAAATTTTATGCTTTATAAAAAGAACTAATAAAAAAATATTTTTAGTAAACTCATGTTATAAATATGACAATTAAAATTTATAAAGCAAAGATATTTAATTACAGAATTTCACTTGATTTAAAAAGATTTTATGTTCTATTATTTTAAGTTTTTTATCTAAGGTTGTGGCTGTTTCTTGAAGTATGTAGATTTCTTTTCAATATAATATACGGCCTGATACATGAAGTATATAGTTTTGATGTACTATAAATCAAGAACAATGCTAAATATTATATATTACCTGCAACCAGGGTTGACACAATATTTACCATGGTTTTTACAGTCTTGGGAAAAACCTGTTTTCCTCATGGTTTTTAGTTTATATATATGTGGAGGTAGGCGTTAGGTATAAGATGAATCATAAGCATGACTACGGCTTTTTGTAACAAACAAATTTAATTAAAAAATAACAAGAGATATAGAAACAACCGCTCCGTCTGAGCGTTTGGACAGAAGTGTGTAATAAGAGAGGAGGCGCTGTGGGAGCTGAGGTTGGAATCCCACATTGGCCATCAGACAAGAGGCACCTGCCCTCAGGTGGGCGTACATAAAATAAAAAAAATTAACTCACATAATAGATAAATATTATTTCACATTCTAAAATACTTATACATCATCTGAAAAAGATTTTAAAAGACATTTATAATCAAAATACTAAAGAAATAATTTTCAAAATAAAAAAAATAAATCTCTGGGAAAAAAATAAAAATGTTCTAAAGAATTCTGAAGAAAATGTCATTTTAAGTAATAACATCAGACCAATGTTTGATGTATTCTGCACATGTACTGGTCTTAGAAGGACCATAAAAAAAGGCACATTTTTCGACATCAAAAGTACCATTGGGTTTAATTTTTGTTATCGTATAAAGTCCCATGTATTTCAGTTTCAGTCCTGGTCCAAATTGTGTGAGTTTTATTGCCACTAGATCGTTAATTTTGAAGGATGCGAATGGTTTTTGCCGAAGATTGTAAGTTCGTTTGTTTTTATCTTGGACTTACTGTATTTGTAGTTTGGCTTGTTTCCGTAACTCATCACGGCTGTCAACGAAGACGGCTTGAATTTCCTCATTCAATGGTACAATTTAAATTTTCTATTTGTCCATTTGCTCTCGGTAAACCAGTAGTTACAGGAAAGTGTTCAATTTGTTCAGCACTTCACAATACTCAAGGAACTGTTTGGAAGTAAATGCAGATCCACAATCAGAAATAATTCATCATGGATTGCCAAAAACATATTTTTGATACTCCAATTTTGAAATAACTTCAGTAGCATCTGTAGATTTTGTTGGATATAACCAGCAAAACTTTGGGAAAGCGTCTATAACTGCAAATATGCTTTTATAATTCTTGTTTGTGGTAGGCAATGGTCCTAAATGATCAATATAAGTGTGCAGAGGAATGGATTCTTTTTCGATCGGATGTAATAATCCTTCTTGTTTTCCACTCTTTCGATTTATTAAAATGCAAGTGTGGAGGAATACTTTTTATGAGAAATAAGTAGACTCGCTTCTTATTATAAAATATAATATATTAACAGCTTTGAATAATAACAATAACGTACATATTAAAAACAGGAGAATTATCAAGCAACAGAAAGAAAACATTAGTTTTCTTTTTTTGTGTTCCTCGTTGCTATGGGATACGAGACTGGCAGCGTTAAGTTGTAGTAGGCAGGTCACCACAGTACTCTCCCTTCAGTGGTAACGATTCCTTTCTTACAAATATTTCGGATTGAAGCGCACTCGGCGTCCGGAGTGTGTTGTTGTCGTAGCATTTGCAAAGTTGGGCGTCGTGGTTTCAGATGATGTTGATGACGCATGTGTTACAGTCGCTTCAGGTTTCCAGAGGAATGCTGGTTTAAAGCGGTCGATATTAACATTAACTTCGTTTTCGTTTACTAAAATTTTGAATGTTTTTTCATTTCGAGCTAGTACTTGAAGTGGTCCTGAAAATTTTGGTGCAAGAGAAGGCTTTGGAGCATCACATCTGAGAAAAACATGAGATGAGTTTCTAAGTTCTTTGTGTACGAAGACAGTTAGTTTGCAATGAGCGCTGGTAGGAACTGGTCGTAATTTTGACATGCAGTTTCTAAGTTGATGCACGAATGTAAAAGGGTCATTGCAGTTAGGTGGATTGACTGAATGTACGAAATCTCTCGGCAAACGGAGAGCAGTACCATATACTAGTTCGGCAGAAGAGGCATTCAGATCCTCTTTCATTGCTGATCAAAGACCTAGAAGCACGGTAGGTAACACCTCAGTCCACTGTATTGCAGTGTGGCATCGTATTGATTGTTTCAAAGAGCGATGAAATCTTTCGACAATTCCATTGGAACTTGGAAGGTAAGGACTGGTTCTTACTTTGTAAGTTCCCAAATACTTAGCTAGCGACGTGAACAGTTGGGATTCGAACTGACGCCCTTGGTCAGTAGAAATTTGTTCCGGAACTCCAAATCGTAAAATGCATTTGCCACAGTACTAGCTGGAATATCCACTAAAGGAACGGCTTCGGGCCAGCTAGTAAACCGAAAAATGCTAGTAAGAAGATATGAATATCTATTAGAAGGCAGCAATGGTCCAACCAAGTCGAGATGCACGTGATTGAACTGAGATGATGGCAAATTAAAAGTTTTAAGTGGGCTGGTGGTGTGTCTGACAATTTTAGATTTATGGCACTCCAAGCATGAACGTCTGAACACTCCAAGCATGAACGTTTTGGCACTCCAAGCATCTTTTTGCATACTAGGCCACACAAAACGTTGTTGTATAAGTTTCCTTGAAGCCATGATGTGAAAGACGATGTAATTGACTAAAAATGACACGCTGAAACCCAGGGGGAACATACGGTCGAATTCTTGAATCCTGAACATCACAATAAAGTGATTTTCCAGGTGTTAGTCGCATAGGCTGCAAGTTGAAATTGTTGATAGTTTTGTTTTTCAAGAGGGTTTGTAGTTCTGTGTCCTGATATTGTTCATCTGCAAGAGCAGCAAAGTCAATTGGCGAAGGAATGGCTAATTCTTCGATACGAGACAAGGTGTCTGCTACGATATTTTGTGAACCCTCCACATAATGGATATCTGTTGAAAATTGGCTTATGAAGTCTAGGTGTCTCATTTGACGAGGGGAGGCTTTATCCAAACGAGGCTGAAAAGCATAGGTTAATGCTCTGTGATCAGTGGAGATCATAAAAACGTGTCCTTCCGGCATATGTCGAAAATGCTTTACAGCTTCATAAATTCCTAATAATTCGCGATCGTAAGTGCTGTATCTGGTTAGGGCTGGTGAGTTTTTTTAAAAAAATATGAAAGTGGTCACCATGCTTTTTGATCTTTCTGTTGTAAAACTGCTCCTATACCTGTTGTCGATGAGTCAACGTTGAGTGATAATGGTTTAGACGCTGAAGGATAGTGCAAATTTGTTGCCGAAATTAAATCATTTTTACATTTTTGGAATGCATCGCGTGATTCTGTGGTCCAGGTTATAACACGTTTGTCATCTTTCTTGCTTCCAACCAAAAAAGAATTTAAAGGTGCTGGTATGGTCGCGGCATGAGGTAAGAAACGTCGGTAAAAATTGAGCATGGCAAGAAATCTTCTTAAGTCCTTTACTGTAGATGGTTCGGGCATATCGCGGATAGCTGTGACTCTATCTGAAAGGGGTCGAACGCCATCAGTGGAAATTTCATGGCCAAGAAAGGATACTTTTTGTTGGCCAAAAACGCATTTGGAAGATTTGAGACTGACTCCGTAACTTTGAAACCGTTCAAAAATAGTTCTTAAATGGGATAAGTGTTCTTGTTCTGAAGAGGAAGCGATTAAGACGTCATCAAAATAAGGTACACAAAAGTCCAGGCCGATTAACGCCTGATTCATGAAGCGTTGGAACGTTTGAGCGGCTTTGCATAAGCCGAAAGCTATGACTGGAAACTCAAATAGTCCGAAAGGCGTTATAACCGCAGTTTTGGAACATCAGCTGGATTAACGGGTACTTGGTGGTATGCCCGCTCAAGATCAACAATTGTAAAAATAGTTTTTCCCTCTAAGACTTGCATACAGTCTTGAATGTGCGGGACTGGGTAACGATCAGGAATTGTAGCTGCACTTAACCGGCGATAATCCCCTCACGGGCGTCAGTTACCGTTTCGTTTCTGAACTAGATGGAGCGGACTGGCCCATGAACTTTTCGATGGGCGGCAAATTCCCTGTTCCATCATGTATTGAAATTCATCTTTGGCGGCTTTAGGCTTGTCTGGAGGTAAACGTCTTGGTTTAGAACCAATTGGAGGTCCGGTAGTTTCAATATAATGTAGTACATCGTGCTTGGGTTGTGAATTACCCATAACTGGGCGTGTGATTGTAGGAAATTCTCTGAGAAGTTGATGCCATGGAGAAGTATCGGAAATCAGTTTAATGTTTAAATCTTGACTATTGCGAATTTCTCCCGGGTAAGATAACTTCGTTGAAGAATCTACTAAACGCCGATTTTTAAGATCAACAAGCAAAGAAAATTTTTGCAAGAAGTCAGCGCCAATAATAGGACTTGAAACGGAGGCAATAATGAATGGCCACTGGAATTTGCGGCGCAATCCTAAGTCAACAGATATCAGGTGTTCACCAAAAGTTTGTATAGGAGTTCCATTTGCTGCGTAAAGTTGTAATTTGGTTTGGCGCTTTTGCTCATGAAAATGTGGTGGAATGACAGAAACATCAGCCGCGGTGTCTACAAGAAATTTTAAACCCGAATTCTTATCGATGACAAAAAGGCGTGCAATATTCCGGCCGCTGTCGTTCACGATTTTTAGCGATGGCCCATCTCGTTTCCCTGGTTGTTATATATACAAGGTTGGCGGCATTTGTTTGCCTTTTCACCAAAATTGTGATGGTAAAAACAAATACTCGGAGGAGGGCTTTCATAACGTTTCCTTGATGGGCTACGACGTGCATATCGACCACGTGATGGAGAGCGATGGCGCCGAAAAGTTTCAGCTTGAATGGCTACTAATTGAAAGACCTGTTTGGACAATTCATTAATTTGAGCCTGTAACGCCACAATACCTTGATCAAAAGTCTGAACTGCATGTATTTGCGTTGGCATGACCAGCTCGTGCATTTTATCAGCGATTTCGGACAGTTTCGTAAGAGGCTTACTACTGGCAGCTAAAATGGCTTGCATGTTTGATGGGAGTCTATTCATCCATAATGTTTTAAGAATATTGTCCGTTAGGTTACCGGCGGATAAGTCTGACATTTTAGACAACAATTGAGAAGGCCTCATATCACCCAGCTGTAAATCTTGCAATAGTTGCTTGATTTTAACTGTTTCGGATTCTGCATAAACAGAAATTAATTTTTCTTCTAAAGATTTGCATTTTTCCATCGCCGATGGACTTAAGATAATTTCACGAACTGATTGAAGTACTTCTGATTCTAAAGCGGCGATCGCTGTATAAAATTGAGTTTCGGCAGCAGTAATATGACTCAATTTAAACTAGGCATCCAGCTGGATGAACCATAGCGATGGGTCTTGGTGACAAAATGGCGGAGGCTTAACAGCAACTCGCGCCAATTGTGAAGAAGCATTGTTGTCAACCATTTTAGATCAGTCAAATATACTCAATAACACAGAAAAATAATCAATATACGTATATAGCGACACAGCTTTTTGGTACTTTAAATCAGAGAAATTGGCGACTCAAATTCAACACACCATACATAGATCCGATAAAATTCTGACAGAAATATGTTGACTTACCAGAATGTGACAAAACACTTTAAATCAAAGGTAAAATGTCTTACTTGAATTTCATCGCACTTAACAACTTATTGTTGCTCAGGCTTTTGCATATAAACTCCATATTCGTACAACATTGCAGGTTGTGATTCGTAATAAATCAGAGGTCACCAGTTTGTGGAGGAATACTTTTTGTGAGAAATAAGTAGACTCGCTTCTTATTATAAAATATAATATATTAACAGCTTTGAATAATAACAATAACGTACATATTAAAAACAGGAGAATTATCAAGCAACAGAAAGAAAACATTAGTTTTCTTTTTTTTTGTGTTCCTCGTTGCTATGGGATACGAGACTGGCAGCGTTGAGTTGTAGTTGGCAGGTCACCACACAAGGAACACAGTTTTTAATAAAATGGTCTATTTTTTCTTTCACTTCAGGGATATGGAATTGATGTTTCAATGATTCTTCAGTACGCTTAGAGGCATAATGTCCGCAATCATGAGCATTTCGTATAATATCATTTTGCATACTTTCAGGAACGACAAGAAGTTCTACACCATCTACAAATTGATATAGTATGCCAGATTTAAGAAAAAAGTCATCATAGGGTTTAGTTTTCAAAAGCTCATTAATCGTTTTGATTTCATTATCTTCTTCCTGAGCTTTTCTAATTTTGGTAATGAGACTATCCTATACTATCATAATGGGCTATCTACTTAGCGCGTCAACATGATACATTTTAGAGCCGGAACGGCGTTCAATGATATAATCGAAATCCTGTAGCAATAAAGCCCAGCGCGCTATGCGAGTACACAAATCCTTTTTATTTAATGTCATCGCAAACACATTACAATCAGTCACAATTTTAAAATGTTTCCCTAGCAAGTAAACTCTAAATTTTTTTTAAAGCCTGTACAATAGCTAAGACTTGGAACTCATAACTGCTGTATTTCGGTTCGGCATCAGCGTTTTCTTACTCATAAAATATACCGGGTGAAACACATTATCTTCTAACAATTTTTGCATTAAAATACATCCATAACCATGACTACTACCGTCGCAATGTATTTCAGTATCCGCGTTTTGATTGTAAATACTAAGAACAGATGGAGAAGAAAAATTATGTTTTAAACTACTAAATGCTTGTATTTAATTCTCGGTAATTTTAAATTCACAATTTTTCTTTAAAATTTCAGGTAAAGGGTGTGCAATAATGGAGAAATTTAATATGAATTTTGTCAGACTATGAATTTCAATGAACAAGGTTCGAGTAAGAGATCACAAGTTCGAAAAACCTCTGAAAGCATTTAAAAATAATTTAATGACAGAATTTGCATAGTATTAATTTTGAGTGTGTAAGTACCCTCATTATGCAACTGTTATTTTGTATATATATAACAAATCAAGATTGGATTTTGAGATTGTTTCTTTTGATTTTCATGACTGTATGTATTGAATTCGTTACCTCATGTTATGGAGAGGATTGTTTTTCTTTTATGATGTTTAAGTTCAGTTATGATTTTTCTTGCTTAATAAAATTTCTTGTTAGTTCAAAGAGGACTTTTTCATTATGCTTGCTAAGCATTTTCCACAACGCACTGAACTCTGCCAGCAAATTTTCGAAAATAGCTAGCTAGACCAAGAAATGATTGTAAATCCTTTCTATTTTTGGGTTCGGGAAAATTAAGTACAGCTTTAATTTTTTTGATGACAGGTACATTTTACCATTTTTAATTACATGTCCGAGAAATTCTATTTTTCTAGCTAAAAATGTGCATTTTGAAAAATTTATCTCCAACCCATAAGCAGAAGCAAGTGAAAATACCGATGCAAGCCTCTGAAGACCTTCCTATTCATCTTTCGATGGTATAGTCATTTCATCCATAAAAATAATAATATGACCTTTAATAATCAAATCCCTAAAAATAGTGTTAATATAAAGCTGAAAAGCTGCCGGTGATTTGCAAAGGCCAAATGGTGCATGTTAAAATTGAAATTGACCACTATGAGTGACGAAAGACGTATATTTACGACTGTTCGGCTCAATCTCCAGATGAAAAAAATGCATTACGTAAATCAATTTTACTAAACGTAGTTGTTCCTTGAAGATTTTCTAATATATCGTCAATAAGTGGTAAAGGGTAATTATCTTTAACTACATTTTTATTTAACGTTCTATAATCAATACAAACTCTTGGGGTTCCGTCTTTCTTTCTTACCACTACAACCTGACTGGAATATTCGGAAAAACATGATTCAACTATACCGTCAGTCAACCATTTTGTCACTTGGTCATCAACAATTTTACGTTCTGTAAAAGGTAATCGACATGGTCTACGAGTTATTGGCAGTTCATTTTTTAAATTTATAGACATTTGAATATCGCAAGTTATAGTTTTGATACGTTTATAATTTGACACCAAATTTTGAAGAGTTCTTTTTTGTGTTTAGATCCAATTTCTAATTTGAAATCATTTTTAATGGAAATATTTGAAATAGAAAATTGCTCAACGGGTTCCGTTCTACTATCTTCGTTAAACTTATACCAGCAGTATTAATTTTTATTTCTGCCTGTGTTAAAATATCCATGCCAATTATAGCATATTATGACACAATATCTCTAACTATACAAAAATTTGTTTGAATTGTTGAATTGTTTTAAATTCTTGATCATCTATTACAAATTCATGAGTACAACTACCTATTGGTTTAATAGGTCTGTTACCAAACGCTGCTAGTGCACCATAAAGAGAAGTTAAAGGAGGTGAGCCTATTTTATGATAAGTTTGTTCCCGCAAAATTGTTTTCATAGTTCCAGTATCAATAAGAGCATTAAATGTAGTATGATTTACATTAACAGTTTTATGTTAGGTTGGTGTTAGGTATAAGATGAATCATAAGCATGACTACACTTTTTGTAACAAACAAATTTAATTAGAAAATAACAAGAGATATAGAAAACAACCACTCTGCGCTTACAGTGTTATCAGTTTGGTTAATAGATTTATTATTACACTTAGAAGCAATATGTCCAAATTTCTTACATAAATTACATTTCAAACCTCGTTGTTTATTAGTACAAAAACGTAAATTATGTCCAGTCACACCACAATTATAACAAGTTTTCTGTTTATGAAACTTAATATCATTTTGAAAATCATATCCTCGTAAATTGTCACGTACTAAATTACTACGCTCACGTTTGGGAAACTCAGGGGGAGAGCAAGGATTTGTACGGAAAAAATATTTTTTGCTTCTATCATTAACTATTTCTTCATAAATACACAATTTATCCTTAAATTCAGGAATAGATTTCGCGCCATACAAAATGGATTTATTAGCGAGGGAATCGGGAATACAGTCAATAGTATAATCAGAAAAAGAAAAATTGTTTATTGGGTTTGAGTTCCCGTACAGCAAAAAAATATTCCATAAAAGAATTTTTTTTTTGCAATTACTTAATTGACGATGAATTTCGGCAGTATTTAATTGGTTGTTAAATTCATTTAATAAAGCATTTTTAAACAATAACCACGATTTTAAATTACGTTGGGTAAAAATAAAAGTTTTTGCTTGATCGTCAAGTAAAGTTTTACAAAATATTATTTTCTGTATATCACTTAAATGTGGAATAAAATTAAACACGTCCTCAACATCGTTAAAAAACAAATGTATCCCATATGAATCACCAGCATTGAAATGTTTCATTGAAGTTAATATTTCTTTTAAAAGAAAGTAATGCGAAGAATCAAATTCTTCATTCTTTGTTTTGTTACTGCCGGATAAGAATTTGGGTGCGGCTTCAAGGTCATGTACTCCAGTTTCACTTTCGAATTCAGCTTCTTCACTCAATTGTGTATTAAAAGATTTATTGCTTTTAAGATCATAAGCGATTGATAAATGCTATCAATTAATTCAAGCTTTTTTCCTTCAACGTCCAAATTTAACACACATATTAATTAGTTTTCTGAAAAAGTATCAGCTATTAACTTTTTTCTTTCTTCAATGTTTACGTCAGGGTTATTTCCACTAATGATTATTTCCAAAATGATGGTAAGGTGAACATCTTGCAAAAAAAAAAAAAAAAAGATCCAAAAATCATATGAGGAAAAAGAACATTTTTTAAAAAAAATTGCAGGAAAATGTATCGAATTCCGTTCTGGTTTTTTGGTTTTCTGATAACGGGTTCTGTACTGTATATAAATATATATGTATAAATATATATATACATAAAAATATATATACATAAATATATAATATACATAAATATATATATATATAAATATATGCGTAAATATATATATATATATATATAAATATATATATAATACAGTGGTGGCCAAAAGTGTGGACATTTTTTGAAAGTTTCATATTTTTCAACTTTGTGTGCTTGTAGAATATATTAATTTTCACTTAAATTAAAACGTTTAGATATCAAATTCAAGGTAGTTTAAGGTAGAATTTAATAATAAATACAGTATTACAATATCTGTATTACAAAAAAAGTTATGCAGCTAGTAGTAAGATCTATCTTAGATTTGCATTTTTTAAAGTGATACTTACACAATCAATACTTAGTAGGATAACCCTTATTTTTTAAGACAGCTTCACAGCGTCTTTTCATCGAGTGAACGAGTGTTTGGAGTTCATCTTTCACAATCACATGGTGCCAAGAATCAATAAGCTGTCTTTTATTGGATGGATGCTTTTTTCGCACAAGAATTTTCAAACGTCGCCGCAAATTTTCAATTGGATTGAGATCAGAGCTGTTTCCTGGCCATGGTAGTATAATTATGCCTTTATTTTGAAATCATGCTTCGCATACTTTTGCTGTGTGGCATGGAGCTGAATCCTGCTGAAAAATAAATGGTGCGTTGTTGGGGAAGAGATCCCTGATGGAAGGTATCAATTTTGGTTTCAGGACAGTTTTGATGCATTTTTTGGCATTCAGGATGCCAAATCAGGCCGAAAAAATGCACAAGTGCTACTGCCGATAGAAAAATTAAACGGCTATGCCTTCAAGATAGAAAAATTTCATCAGATGCCATTAGATGTGAAATGAATGCAGCGGGTATTTCTTCATTGACTTTATTTCTTCATTGTCCTCCGATATAGTCCTTAATGGCTTTTTCTGGCCCTTTTAATTGATAGTTTATTTCAACAACTTTTCAGATGCGGCTAACTTTGTTTTTTATTAAGGCCATAAAGTAGAATTAACCTTTAGCCTACAGCACCTGCTCCCATAGCAGAATCACAGCAACATTATCGTGAAAGGTAACAAAGTTCTTGCAAGAAGAATTTTCTTTTCGGAAGTAAAAATTTTTTAGTTTTCTTTTCTGTAGAAATTTTGGAAAAATTTTTTCTCCATAATTATATGCAAAAGATGCCTTTTTTGCACATCAGAGTGGAAAGAAATGCTCATGATTTTTCTATTCTTATTTGGGAATAATGAAAAAGAAAGAAAAATGAACTTCTTTTCTGCTGAGGTTCCCAAACTATTTTTTTTTTCTTCAGGATTATTATATATAACATATATTATATAAAAAAAAACTTTACTTCATTTTTCAAAAGATTCCTTTCATGCGCATTGGAACGAATAGAAATGCTCGCGATTTTTAGCTTCTTATTTAAGAACAAATAATTTTTATAACGACTGGGTTTAGAATGGTTTTGCACAGATATCCTTGCTAATCCATGCGGTATTTCAATTGTTCTTTCGACAGTTATAGCTACGAATTTTTTCATTTAAAAAAAAATCATAATGTTTTTTATACTACAATTTAATTATACGTGAAACTCAAATTAGTTATTTACTTCTAATGTGACGATTTCATCAATGTTTCGACTTTCTGTTGTTAGTGCTACTGAATTCCACAAAGTTTTTAAAATTACTATATTATTAATTAATTACTATATATTAATGAAAGAACCAACATATCAATAAAAGGACATGCTTTATTCCTCTTGCCATTGGCCCCCTCTCACACACCCCTCTAAAATGCTCTACCCTGTATAAACTAAACTCAGCGGCGCGACAGCCCATAGAGGGCCAAGGCCTACTGTGCCCATCTCAGTTTTCTTGACCTTGGGCTCTGGGGTGCAGGAGCAGATGTTCCGGTTAGGTGGTCAGCCGAACATGAAACCCCCAGTGTTTAGTTCTCAAGCATGCTTGGTACTCTACCCTGTATACAGGGTGAAATTCTAGGTGATTAAAAAAAGATTTTTTGTTTTAAAAAATTGTTCTTACCAACTATAGAGATGCTGAAAAATTAGGGACTTTTAAAAGCCTTGTACTTATACCAAAATTAAGTATTTTTAGGGCCAAAATAAAAATTTAGCAGTTTGAAAGGACTTTTAAGGACTGTGGGAACCCTGCTATTATTTCACGAAAATGTGATGAAACATTTTACTTTCTCTAAATGGTGGAGTATGGAAACCCACTCATGTGGGAATGAATACAAAAGAATCTGCCCATTTTATGGTTCAGTTAGCTGACTGTCCAGCAAGCTCGGCACCTATTGAATGCATATTTTCAGTGTGTGGGGGGGGAGGGTAATGCCTGCCGCCTCCACGTGGTACACCCTAGATACCCCTCACTGAGTAACAAGATGACAGGCAAACATCATGATGAATGTCAGTAAAGTTTGAGGTCTTGCATTCTCTTCCGAGTGCTGGTGAGGTGCCCAAAGGCACAGGCCCTTTTTCTGTAGGAGTAGGTTCAGCGAAGGGTCTCATGGCAACCTAATATCTTTTCTACATGGTATGTTTTTTTTTCGGAACAGGTCATTGTATATTTTATAACATGGGAGCGAAAATCTGTCCTCGTGATTTAGGGTAAGATATTTTGTACATACATTTCTTTGTCTTGTGGAAGCCCTTTCATATTAAGAACCAGTTACTATAACTAACATGTTAGAAAATTAGTTTATTATTTGTTTTCATCCTTGTCCTGAATGCTTCTACACAGAAATTTTCACTCTCTACTTCAGAATGAAATAACTGAAATTCAGCAAGTTCAAAAATTATTTCTAATAAAAAAGAATTGTAAACATACATTTTCTTTTTATATTCAAGAAATAAATTATAAGCATGAAACAAAGAAAAAAAATTTATTTTCAATTCAACGTTTATACCTTGCAAACAATCAGGTTCTTAATGGGCCACTGATAGCCTGAGTGGTGTCATTGGAAGAGAACAGACGCAACAAAAATTGCATAGAAAGGTACTCTTACCGTCCCACACAGTGCTGGGCTTTTGGAAGAACTTGTAATCACCACTCAGAATCACTACGTAAGAGGTATAACACCAGGCACTGAGGTAATAAAAGAACTTCCAGGCACTTTCTGGCATCTTCCCTTGGTTGGTCGGTGTCAAACCATAATGCTGAGCTAAAGGCTACACCAAATACAAAAACCATTAGTAAATGAACATTTCAATAGAATAAGTTGAGAAATATTAAAGAGATGCCTACATATGCAATATAACTAGCTATAAACTTCAAAAAACGACAGCTTTTTGGGTTGTATACAATGTAGATATTTCAATAAGCTAAGAATGTTATTATTGACCAATTATATAATGAATGGTGAAAATTCATTGGCGAACTCTCAGGTTTAGTACAGGATGAGGAAATTAGATTACCAAACATCTTAAAATGGTTGATATAAATATTAGACAAAATCTTCTAAATTATTAAAATTTTCACAATAAGGAATGATTTCCAGAAATAAAGGTCAATAGGGGAAGAGCAGTATTGAAGCAGAAGAAAATTTATGATTCCAACAGAGTGAATCAATTGAAGATTGTTTAATATTCTGACATAATTTTCAAACTGAAGTTCAAGGGTACGTTTAGTTTATCAAATGTACCCAAGACCACATTGACAACAAATATTATCAGCAATAGGGTCTTTAAGATTGGTGAAATTTAATTTGTTTAAAGTGGAGAAAGAAAGGGACTTTAACAAGAGGTCTGTCCAGGCCAAATTTACTACTGCTTAATGCAGAGGTCGCCAAAGTGGTCTATATAGACCCCCAGGGGTCTATTTAACAAAAGAGGGGTCGATCTGAGCCAGGGGGTCGATCCGAATCGGAAGTGTCGATTGGGGGTCGAAGAAAAAGCAGTTCTTAATACCCAAATCACACATACCTAATTAAGTATGTAAAATTCGTGATTTTTTTTATAATTGACTTCAGTTTTATAATTGATATCAGTTTCTTTATAGAACATAAATTAATTAACATGTACTTATTCAGATGAAACAAGTATTTACGTGCCAGAGCGCAGTGGCACGAACTCTGCACTTCTGGTTTATAAGTCATATACGTATGTGCGATTGTCCAAATGTCACGTGTGACGAGCATTGACGTCACAAACGCAAATGTCAAACGCAGTTTCAGCTATCTTTGCAAACTGTGAACAGTGTTGAATACTTGCAGTGTCGTTATTAAAACTTTTATAGTTTTGAATAATTAGTTATTGTTTTGATAAAACCATTCGTTTAGTTTAGATATCAATTTTAATTATCAATACATGTAAAATAGAAGGTAAGCATTAATATTATGGATTAGTACAGCCCGCGACAAAACTGCAAGATGAGCTTGCTGAATTATTATCGGATCATGAAGCAAAGACGCTTTTTAAAAATTTAACAATAAGCAAATTTTGCACACGCATCTCATTGATTAAGAAGCAATAAATCTGTAGTTGCTTTACTTATCATTTCTACTAATTTATAATTACTTATTATTCAATAAATATTAAGGTATTTAAATTTCAACATTAATATATTTTTCATAAAACTATTGTTACACAATGTACTATTACTTTAATAAATTTTTAAGCTCATAAAATAGAGTTATTTTAATTGACCGAAAATTACTTTTATGGGGGTCGATGGAGATTTCGAAAAATTATGTAGGGGTCGATGATCAAAAAAGTTTGGCGACCCATGGTTTAACGGTACCTTCACAAATTCAACTTTAGGATAATTCACAAAATACTTTTTCCTAAAGTTTTACTTTTGTATCCCTTACGAAACGATTAATCCATATTTTTCTGTTGATTTTTTAATATAATTTTTAATTTTCACAAATTATAACTAAATTTTTACTAAATAGGTAGCTCTCAGAAAAACCTAGACAGACCCTTGTCAACACAGGTCAAAAGACTAGTTATGAAATTTTGCATTGAAATTTGTGAATAGCATCTTATTGCTTTCGCAGATTTGAATTCATGACTTTTTCTATTTAATTACATACAGTAATATTCTTTTCTTTTTTTTTAATTGTATTTTGTTTATTTTGAGTAACACTTGTTGTATACTATACCGTTATCCACCACAACTGGTCTTTTGACCTGGAGAACAATGTATTGCTTGATGAGGTTATAGAATCAGAAATTATGATGAGCAGAGCGGGAAAAAATAAACAGACCACCTTGATTAACTTTTGATCTAATGATCCAATCTTCATGATCTAGGACTTAATTTTAATGGCTCGAGACGGCGACTTCAAATAAGCTAATTAATTAAAGCAAACAATATTTTAAGTTCTGAAATAAGACAGAAAAATTTACTTTCCCTGAATAAACATATATTTTTTTTGACGGAGTCGCATTTCTGACCTCCAAAATATAAGAGGCAGCCGCAATCTGGAAAATAGGGTCCCGATAGTTCGGCCAGGAGAGCAGTCCAAAGTTTAAACCCCTTTGTTAATTTTACTTTTTGCGTATTCTGCCATATCTAGAAATTTGAAAAGCAAATTGAAAACTTTTTACACGCAATTATAAAATTCATTTATCCAAAGATAATTCTATGCAAAAAATAATTTTTAATAAATGTTTATTATTTTATTTCATATAAGTTCAAAATATTTAGAATTGTAAGGTATAAAATTTTTTACATCATTTTAAGGAATATAATTTTATATGGCAAACATTTAATAATGTAATTTTATTTTCAACATTTGAGCCAAATTGGTCAAATAGTTCTGGAGAAATCGAATTTTAAGTACCTGAGTTTTCTGAAATTCAATTTCACAGGAACTATTTGAGAAATTTTGCTCAAATTTCGTCTTTTGACATATAAAATTACATTCCTTAAAATTATGCAAAAAATGGCATACCTTACAATTCAAAAATTTTTTGACCATTCTTAAATAAAACAATAAAAAATAACAACTATTTATTAAAAGTTATTTTTTTGCATTGAATTATCTTCGGATAAAGGAATTTCATGATTGTGTGTAAACATTTTTCAATTCACTTTAGTTAACAAAGTTTTAGTTCACAAAGTTAACATGAAGGGGTCCAATTTTCAGAAGGCTCTTCTGACCAAACTATTGGAACCATATTTCCCAGATTGCGCCCCCCTCCCCCCATATGTTGGGTGTCAGAAATCCGAATTCTCAGAAAAAAAGGCAAGTTTATTCAGAGAAAACATGCTTACTTGTAATTTCGTAATTTAAAATATCATCTGCACTTATTAATAAGCATATTTGAGGTCACCGACTACAGGAATTAAGTTCTCGAGAATGAAGATGCGATCATCATATCAAAAGTTATTCAGGGTGGTCCGTTTTTATTTGCACTTTGTATAGGTACAAAGACTCGGTACTCTATAAGACTCGGTAACATAGAAAACTGTGATTTTAAACATTAAGTTAAATTTTAAGAACTAAGAAATTTCTTTCTGTTCCTTTTCTGCTTAGTAGTTAGTAGCTAACTTTTCTTTTTATCAACGTTTTTATTATGAAACAGCACTTAAAGGGAATTTCGAATTAACATTATTCTTTTGTCGTTACTTTTTTAAAAAAATATGACCATGTGAAAAAGTTAAAAATTAACGATGATTTTCATTTTGGTTTCTATCTAAATTTTTCTTTTTTAAAAAACTTTTGTTTTTATTATGACACTGCAATTAAGAGGACTTCTTTTAGACTTTACTCTTCACTTTTTTTAAAAATACAGTAATTGGGAAACTGAAAAGCTCACTGCTTTAAGATTTTCTTTTAAAAAATTTATTATTTTATTTTTTCTGTTTTGCTTTTGTAAAACTTTTCTATGGGTGCTTTTTTAATAGTGCAGCTTTTTTAAAAACGCTTCTGATAGACTGCTTTCTTTTAACATTTTATGGATACTTTTTCCAGAAAATACTATATTCAGCATCAAAGTTTCATTTTAATATCTAATGAGACCTTCTTTTTTATTCTCTTTATTTTTTTTTACAACTTTAGTTTTTTTTTTTTTTTTTTTAAATAGTTGAACAGATTTTTCATTTATCTTAAACATTTCTAACGGATAACTGTTAGTTTTTCTTCCCTTTACCCCATTCCAATAATATATCCAAGTTTCGATTATTTTTACATTTAAAAAGAATAATATATATGAATGATTTTTTTCTTTTTTTCAAACGTTACTATGCAACCCCCGAATATTTGGTATTCGGGCGACTCATTTGGCCGAATATTCGGTATTCAGCCAAATTACTGTTCTTTACATCCCTACATAATAATATCGTAAGAAATATATTAGAATTTAAAAAACCATGCGCAAATCAATGGCAATACCGAAAAATAGATTGTAAAATTGGGAAATCATCACATCAAAAATTTAATTATCAAATGCACGACTCCAATTTGTTGTATATGAAAAATATCAGACATTAAAAATAAAAAAACATGAGAAAATTTGCGGCAATATCTGTCAAAAATTTATATAAACTGAAGGTGGATTTTTATGAACGATTTGTTGCAAATTGAGCATGCCATGAAGTGATTACTTAAATCAGTACTAATTCATGAAGTGAAAAATCCTCTCAGGGGTCTGTCTAGGTTTTTCTGAAAGGTACCTATTTTGTGAAAATTTAGACATAATTTGTGAAAAATTAAAAATTATATTAAAAAATCAAAACAAAAACATGGTAAAAATATAGATTTATCATTTCTTAAGGGATACAAAAATAAAATTTTAAGAAAAAGTATTTTGTGAAACTACAGTTTTTCCTAAAGTTGAATTTGTGAAACTACCGTTTTACCTAAAATTGAATTTGTGAAGGTATCGCTAAACGGTAGTAAATTCGGCCTGGACAGAACCCTGATTCTACATCAATATATAGAGCAGATGTTAAATTATGCTAAATATTCTATATCAATATATAGAGTATTTAACATAATTTTTTGAACTAACATTTATAATTATATTATCTACTAAAGAAGAATATCACTTTTATAGCGATCAATTCAAGAAAAAACATTACTTATTACAGGAATCGCGACATTAAAAATGCGAAAATCCAAATTGCGATTTTGAATTTTTAAATCGCGTGAATACAAATCACAATGCATAATTTTTTTAGATTGCTGGAATACGAATAGCAATGCGTAGTTCTCAAATCATGTATTAATTTAAAAATTGAGATCTGATATGACAAATGAGTGAATATGAATCGTAACATTGGATTTGTAAATCACTTGAAAAGGAATCGCAAAGGATTTTTGAATTGTATAAATACGAATCACAATGCATAACTTATAAATTAATTAAATATGAAAATTGATGATAGATATTAAAAATGCAAGAATAAGAAGAATTGTGATTGATATTCAGGGGTCTTTCCAGGTCAAATTTAATACCGTTTAGCAGTACCTTCACAAATTCAACTTTTTAAAAAAAACGGTAGTTTCTAAAATTTTTACAAAATAGGTACCTTTCAGAAAAGCTTACAGACCCCTGATATTAAATACGCATTAATATTAGCAGTTTCCCTGTTCAGTTCCAAATATTGAAAATAGCGAAAATTCGCCAAACCAAAAGAATTAAATTGGTGGAAGAATCACATGTATGTATATGTCATGTTAATGGGATTTAACAAAAGTTTCAACATTTTGTTGATTATAAGTTTTTGAATCGCAGAAGTCGGCGATCCAATGATTGGAGATACGCTAAATTCTGCGATATTTGCAGAAAACTCACACTCACTGCTTCTAGCTTTTAACTTAAATGAACAATGAACAAAAAAAAAAACTGGAATTTCGGGGTACGTTCAGAATGCCCTGCTTAACGCTGATTTAAATCAACAATCTCAGCATTAAAGAAAATAATAAATATTTATATTACTAACATAATGCACTTGATACTGATCATTGAATCAATTACACACATTCACATACCCGTTAAAACAGAAAAATCTAGGATATAGATCGAATGGAAGCAAGATGATATGTGCTGCCTTAAATTGTATATTAGAAGGAAATTTTAAATTGGCAGATGAAAAGCATTTTTATGTGAACTAACAGAAGTGTTAGGCACAATTAAAAAATATTCCTTCTTAGCAATGGCCCTCAAATTGTGAAAAACCAGTTACTAAAAAATAAATAATTCAAACGGAAAAGACTACATAACTTACACAAAAAAAATTTGGTCTGTACTTATTTAAAGTAGGCCATAAAAAATATTGGAGACAGTGTTATAAAATTAATTGTTGTAATACATAGGGGAGAGGGGGGCACCTTTCAACAGTTTTTGCTTAAGAATTATTTTCGAAGTTTTATTGCTTTCAAAATCTAAGTTCTAATTTTTATTTACTAAATTGATATTTGAGGTAACCTCCCAATTTTTTCTAAAGGTCTAAAACAAAGACAAAAAACACTATTTTACATAATTAGTGAACCATGTATTTTGTTAAAATCTACCCCTGATGGGGAGGGGGCAGTTTTCAACGGGTGGTGGGGCACATTTCAACAATTGAAGAGAACGTAAAAAGATCATACATTTTGGAAAATTAACTTTATTCATAAAATAATAATAATGAATGAACATATTGGATTGATTTAGGTTTTTTCCACATTATTTTGTCTTTAATAAAATCAAAGTTTACGGAGAATGTCATGAAAAATACAGCTCGAGCTGTTACGCATCTTAAACTTGGTTGAGGCAGTTTCATTTTAATGTCATTTCTTTCTATACTACTAATATCCTCTTTTTCTGGAAAACAAAGCATTGATTATCATGCTTCCTCGCTCTCTAGAAATTACCTGCCCCACCAGAGGAGCTCCTAGCTTGGCAACATTCGGAGCTGGAACAACTGTTAAAACTCCAGTTTCATCCAAGTTATAAATTTGATCCACTGTAAAATGAATGGCCAGAAGTAAGAGCTCTCTCATAACTGTTGAAAAATTCTGGAACATTTTCTTTATTAAAAGCTATAGCTCTTGCAAAGCTGGTGTTTTCCGGTTTTCTTAAAGAAAGCTGTGGGTGACGCTTCATAAAACCTTTAACCCAGTCAATTCGAGACGTTTTATTTTTGTCCCAGCTACTTGGAATTTTGGAGTTGAAACACTTTGCGTTATCATAGCATAGCTGCCAACATAGAGAGAAAAAAATCCAGTAGATTTTACGAAATAATATAAATTTCACGATAATTGTTGCATAATGTACTAAATATTTTAGAAGTAGGAAATTCTAGAGATTTTCTTAGTCATCAAAATAGAAAAACTGCAATATTCTATAGTTATGATTGGCATTAAACATACTTGAAATGTTATGTATTACGTTTACTCATAATTTTGAACATTAATAGGCATTTAATTCACCAAACATAGTTCAAAGATTTTTTAAAAGTAATTTAAAAAGATTACTGTGAGTAAAAATAAACTGAACATTTTAGAACAAAAAAAGTTTTGGACTGATTTCTATAAATGAAGTTCACTTCATTATGTATTAGTAATACTTTTTAATTATTCAAGCAATAATCTGCACAAAAAATTAATTTCAAAAGGGATTTTTTAAGGAAACTTACACAATTTTTGGAATTTTCTAAATTGTACAAAAACCAGGAGAATTTTAAATAAACCAGTAGACCAGGAGAAACTGGCAAAATCCAGTAGTCTACTGGAAAATCCAGTAGAGTTGGCAGCTATGTCATAGGAAAGTTTTCGGACTTGTCTGTAAGTTAGACTATAATTGTGAATTGAACATGTAATTATGTATTCACAAAGCAGGGTTTCTTGCTAGACATCAAAAACTTGTTGGCTTGTGTTGGCAAAAACTTGTTGGCCTCCCATCTGTCTTCTTTTCATTTACCAATGGGAGCATAAGTTCTAGTAAGGGGGATCTTTTTTTTGGGGGGTTAGGAGAAAAGCCTCTTTACTTTCTTTGAATAGTTGAGGGGTTAAATAGCCTTGGGGTCTTCTATTGTGGTTGAAAATAGTTTTTATTTCATTTGCTTTCTTTATAATGAGTTAGGATGGAAGGCTTTCTTTCGAATTTCCTTGTGTTTTTTATTATTGTTTATTTTATTTATTTTTTTAATTTCGTTAAAAAATAATCGCTTACTAAAACATTTCGGATTTTAGGATATATATATATACATTCTCTCAGTGAAGTAACCCCTCTATAATGAAACCGGGATATAGTGAACAGTCATTCATTTAAAATAAAACGTATGACATTCTAATCTAGATAATACGTTTAAAAGTATATAATTATAACTTTTATTTAAAAATGGAGTAATGCACTTTTAAAGCAGTGCTTAAAATAAGTTATTTCACTAAAATGAATAATGTGTGTGGTCCAAAGCTAGACACATGGCAGAGCAAATCGGTTGCACAGAAATTCAAATTTGAAAAGCGCAATGATTTTTCTTCAAAAATGACGCAAATAAAAAAGATAAACGTCTCAACAACTTGTAAAATAAGACAACTACTTCACTATACTGAGAATATTTTGAATGTTATTTAACATTTTGACTAAAAATTTCGTTATAAGAAATAATTATTAGTAAGGAAACTATTGTAGAGAGAATCTGTATACTTATCTACTTAATGATTTATGCAACAAATTATGTGCCATTGCAGTCCCTATTTCCCACAATACTTGAGGAATATGCGAAAAAAACATTTGTTCATTTTTTGATATACTGAACCACCATATACAGTGAACTTATCATTGGGTCTGCTGACGATTTATTATAGTGACATATAATAACTTATACTTGACATAATAACTTATCAAAACATTTTAGGATAAAGGTAGTTAATCAGTGATAATTTGTGATATATATATTATATATATAAAATTAAGCAACTACAAAAAAATTTGGTAGTTACCCCCATAGACAGAGCTAACAATAATTATGCAATCTTCTGTAAAAAATTCTATGTCTAACTTTTAAATTTGTAATTTAAATAATAATATTGTCATTAAAAAATTTTTAGCTTTATATAAGAGGTTAAAAATTAAAATTAGCAATATACACTTTCCTTACTTAATTATCAGTCCTAAATTTCATAAAATTACTATAAATTTCAGAACAGTCACATGTGGGTCGAATACTTGCCTAATTAAACTAGACACCTTTTTCTCTAACTACTTAAATAAAATTATTAACAATATTATTAAAGGTTTTTCTTGGATTATCACTAATAATCAACCGATTTCAGAATTTATTAAACACAATAAAATTAATTCTATTACCACTTTTGATTTTTGACCCGCGAAACCTTAGGTTTTGCATCCAAGAAAATATTTATTCAAATACAAAAATAATCGTGCATGTTGCTCTTTTTTGGTTCATTTTTTTGTATTTTGTGAATATAATGTAGCATGTGTGTATCAGAAATTTTCTCGAAGAAATTCTCAGATTTAACTTCTTGAAACCATTAATTTTGGACGAAAATATTTACACACATATTTCTAAATTTTAAATTTAAGATGTAAATATCTATTCTCTGGTGGTTGCAGCAGACAAACCTCAATTTTGTCATTGTTCATTTTGTGTGCTACTATGTAAGTTTTAATACCAACCTTATTAAAGTTTTATATCTTAACAATTAGATATCTGTTGCATATTGTTAAATACATGGATGCACATTAAAGTTATTGTAGCCCGAATTTTTTAATATGCAATTAAATATTTCTAAAAATCTACTACTTATTTTAGTTTGTAATTCAATACTTTTGTTTTGTACAACTTGGTAAAAATCTGTGAGTAATATTCAATGCTCCTTCAAACATAAAAGAGTCCTACATAAAATTTTGATAAAGTTTCGGCCCGCCATTTGATTTGTGTTTTTAATTGTGGCCCCCGATATCACTGGCGTCGGAACCATAGGTGCCCGGACCCCCCCCCCCAATAATTGGGAAGCCAGAGTCCATTATTTTGAGAAAATATTTCTGTTTTGTTTCCATAACTTTTAATTTTGTTTTCTCTCTCTCTTATTTTAACATAGCGCAACTTATTATATTACATAACTAGCCGCCAAAGGCGGCCAGCTGTCCGCCACGCTAAAGGTTTTCACAAATAAAGTTTTTTAAAACATAGCAGGAAATCTGAAGATTAGTGGACAATTAAAGTGTTCCTGTCCAGCAATTTTGTCTTCATATCCAGTTCTGCTGCAGATGTGTTATAGCTCTTGAGGATGTTTGAAGATGTAACTTTGCTATGGTAACCTAAGGCCTATGGTAACCTAACCTATAATATAACTATCAGGTGGAGACTTGTTTTTTTTTTTTTTTAAAAAAAAAAGGCCTCAGAAACTGTAAAAGCATACAAAAGTTGCTTTCGAAATCGTCATTGACCAATAGCTGAAAACCTCTTCTAATCTTCTTTGACGTTTCTCTGATACTTCTTGGTGTCGAAATTCGGTCATGTTCCATCCTTCTTTGACGTTCCACAGACGTTTCTTGGGCCCTTCTTCTTCTTTGAGAATCTCTTAATATCCGTTTCTTTGACAAAATACAAAGTTTTTTGGAAGGTGATTCTGCCATGTCAGTAATCGGGTTTTTAAGAAGTCAACGAATACTTTAGAACAACAATTATTATGAAAGCAAATCATGAAACTTCAATATTAAAATCTAAGTGCTTACCTGCAAACTGAAACTTTCTGAAAATAACTAACTACATTTAATAAAAACTGTTAAAATAAAGAATAGAAAAACCAAAGAGATCCAAGGTAAGTGTGATCGTTCCTTCAAAAACAATTAAATTCCTATTTTATATATTATATAGCTACAACGCTTAAGAAAAAAAACTAAAATGCTAAATACATGAAAAGAACACAAAAACAAATTAATTTTTTATGGTATCAATTTCTATATAATTTTTTATGGTATTAATTTCAATTTCTATATCGCTACAAAAATTATCGTCTTCGCTTAAGAAAAAGAAAAAATAGAGAGTGGAAAGAAGAAAAACTTATTATAACAATTATGAACAGCGACAAATATATCAAAGCGAAGCGTTCTATTTACGTATCGAATATGTTGCCATATTTTTAATACAAAAGTTAAACTTTTCTCCACTTTGATAAATGTAAACTAATGCGAACCTTACAATTAAATTAGTAATTCCTTCGTATATTATTGGTTTAAGTTGTCGAAAATTAATATTTCAATTGTAAGGTTCGCATTAGCATGCATTTATAAGAGTGCTTTTTCTTACAAAATGACTGATAACTAAAAAACTAATCCAAATTTTTGAAAGAGAAAAAAAATACTTCTTCATTATGTCAAAACACAATTATGTGCCGAGTTTCGTGCCTGGGCGAGGCTTCTGGGGCGATATATTGTGATTACAGACACACACACAGCCGCGTTTATTATTATGTATAGATTAAAAGAAAATTAGTAAAAAGTAAAATATACACAAAAATATGCACTGTATAAAAAAATAAAAGAGGTGTTTAGAGAACTACAAGAAATGTTACTGCCACCCTTTCTTTCAATAAGCAATAAAACACTCTTCCCACCATTCTTTTTCTTCACAGTGTTAACTGATAAGGATGATTCTCCCTCAACATCACACATGTAGTCATTAGATACCCCAAAAATAGCCGCCTTAGTTTACGTTATGGGAAAATGGTCTTAGCATTTTAAAATTATCTTTATTGTATTTACGGCCCTGGGCTCTTTTGTCCTCTTTTTTAAAATGTCAAATATCAACAGACCTCTACTTATTCATAAATTGTCTCAAACTGGCAATTGTCTAGAATTTCTAGAGGGGATTTCTTTTAGGGATTTCAATAGGGGGAGATTCTTGTAGACATCTTCTATTTATTTATTTTTTTATTTTTATTTTTTTGGTGGTGGTTTTGTGAAGAAAATTTCTGTGATATACAATCATTCTAAATCTTTTATTACGTATAAGCGCTCATGTGTTATTCCATCATTATTTAAACTAGGCACTTCCAGTTTAAAATTTTGATAAATATAAATAATTCTGTTTACTTTTATATTTCTTTCATTTATTGTTTTAACTTAAATTATTAGTTGTTATTTTTTTAAATAAAGTTTATATAAAGTTTTTGTAATAAAGTTTATCGTTTGATTACAAGAAGTCATTAAATAAATTCTGGGGAGGTAAGCAAATGTTTATACTAAATCACTTAATACATTTATAATTGTATGTTTATATACTGCAAGAATTGTTTTATAGTTTGCATATTAAATTTATTTCTATAGTACATTAGTTCATGGTTTTACTGTTCATTGTGCACGAATTTATTTTGAATGCACGGAGTTTCTTCTTATTTTATATTTATAAAATCAATGTAACTTTTAAATTTTTAAAATTATAAATCAAAACTTAGAATTTTTATGACCTTTCTATAACTTTGTTTTCATTCAGAAATTTAATGTCACGTTTATGTTTATTTATAATTATAAAGAAATTTACATATAATTTAAATTTTTTTTATATAAATATTGATTATTTATGCCCTGATATAAATAATTAACATTAACTTGCATTTTAATTAATTAAAACAATGAAGAATTACTTTAAATTCAAAAGTTTCATAAAAAAATTCATATGATTTTATTACGGTCAGTAATACAAAACTAATAAAAATATTTATTTTTATGAATGGAATAATTTGTTAAACTTAATTTATTGTATGAGTGTTTAATGCTTACCTCATGTAATTTTATTTATTTTGTTTTTATCAAAATAATATGGGATTTTTAAAGTAATTATTTTGTGCTAATTAACATTTTCATAATTTGGTATTTTCAACAAATATTTTTTTCTGAATTAAAAGTATTAATTTTTAAGATTTTAATACTGAAACTATAAATACTACCGGCAGAGGAAGGAAAATAGGAGTTCTGTGTTGTCTTTTTTATTTCTTCGTGTACATTTATATGAAGTTTTTATGGTTACCAAAATGGATCATGCGATCCATGAAAACAAAAATATCTCATCTTGTCTGTTCCTTTGCTTGGAAATAATGAAAAGGTAAATACATTAAATAATGCATGTGTTAAATGTGCATAAAAATTATTCCCATCAGAATTATTATAATTTATCATTTCTTCAAAATATGAATACTAGTTCTGTCACTCAACTGAATAATTTTATTATCCTTTTTGAACACAACAATTTCGATTTTTAAAACTATATAAGTTGAACCGGAACAAGATGAGAAAATAGCTAAACTTAAAACTGCCTTAATATTCTTGAATTTCTAACTTTTTTTCTTTTGCAATTTAGGGTTTTATACATATTTTTATTTTAATCATGATAATCTCTACTGTAACCAATATTAAAGATAGTTTTTCTAGTATTATTTTTAATGTTGTATCTTTCATCTCAGAAATTCAGATCAATTCAAATTCATAGTAAAGAAGAAAAAAAAATTATTTTTTTCTTTAGCGAAGCGTTTTATGACCTTTTTGTTATATTTCTTTAAAAATTCAACTACAATTTAAAATGTTAAAATATGTCCCAAAAAATTTATCTCATTCGTGATTGTTTTATCACGTTGATTACATGACATAATATTACGCATTAATAAATTTCATGTCATTCTCATCAAAAACTTTAATAGACAAAATGTTCTTTTCAAAATAAAACTATATTTTTAAGAAGCTGTACATATTGGATTTAAGTAACTTTACTTTTACTTCAATGGATTATTTAAAGAAATTATGCTTATTTTTCAATTGAGACTTTTGAAAAAGGGGACATACGTGATACATAAAAATGATACGTGATACATGATTACTTCATATATTTTTAATACTTTATATGCTTTAATTTTTACATATTTTTAATTATTTAATATATAGTATTGTTATAAATAATGTATCAATCAACAGTTTCTCAGGGGCAAAATCTTTTAATTAGTTAAAAATATAAACAAAATTTCAAGTATTTTAATTTAACAGAATCTTTAAAGCAATACCTAGTCGAAAAAGCATTGTTTGATATTATTACATTGCCATAAGTGTGTTTTAGAGAACTTAAGAACAATTTTGAAACTATTTCATCCTTTACTGCACATTTTCCATGTCCACACACCTACAATGAATTGGATTTTTTCATAAAATATGTATATATAAACCTCTATTCGTTCTTCATTAACTTGTACATCCCGACAAAAAAAATTTTTTAAATAAATGAATAAATAAAACTATACCAAAAATATTGGTTCGGGAAAAAAATCTAACTTTTCTAACATTACTAATCTCAGATTTGAAATCCCCTTATCCGAATTCGGTAAGATCAAGCACTCTTATAAATGCAGCAAAAAATTTGGTCCCCAGTGTTATTCTTCTATTTTAAAAAAATGCATAGTGGAGGAGTTAAGAACCGTAATCATTTTCCTAAATACTATGAAGTGTTTAAATTAATCCTCATGTATTAAAATTTTTTAAAAATATTTATAATTTCATTTGAAAAAATATTTCATTACTTTTAATTGTGGTTTAACGGGCCCATTGAGTAGGCTGTTAAATTCATATACTTACTTATGAGGTGTTTTTTACTATATCTTTTCTTCAAATGTTTATTTTTCATCCACCGTCAAAACAATTGGGAGGGCATACCTAATTATTAATTAATATCAATTTGTTTAGTTTTAGTCGTTTCTATGATACAATTCATTTTATAATCATAGAATAAATTTGCAGCATTTGTTGTTGCTGCACTAGAGCTGCACAATGGGCTATTGGTGACGGTCTGGGAAACATCCCGGAGGATGATCTGAAGACATGCCATCACAATTTTGATCCTCTGCGGAGGGGAGGGCACCCCTGCTTCGGTAGCCCGACGACTTGCGCGCGAAGTCGAGCACTTTACGGTAGCACAGTTTAACGAGAACCAATACCGCACACCCTCGGTCCGTACGCAGACTGATCCAAGTGGTCACCCACCCGCACACTGACCGCAGCCAGTGATGCTTGACTTCAGTGATCTGCTGGGAACCGTGTCTTAATGATCAGTCCACTGCGGGACTGCAGTATTTCATACATTATATAGTAATCAAACATAGAATACAAAAATATGAAAGGTTCAAAAGTTAAAAAATAAAATTGATGAAATTTTGTTTTTAAATAATGCTATTTTATAAAAAATTTATTAGAAAAAGAAGAAATAATCATTTAATCAAAAAATGGAAAGTAAAAATAGTAATTATCAAAAAATAAAATATTCATTTGTCAAAATTTTGTTATCATGCACTATTTTGCGGTTTCTGCCTATATAGCAAAAATTTGACTAACTGATCTGTTTTTTTTTTGCTTTTTTTTAGTATGCTAATTGAAATAAATAGTATTTTTAATTAGAAAATATTTAGCTACTTTAGACTAACAAGCCTAGCTCTCAAGACTCTGGCTTGAACAAGGCTCGAACTCCCTTTAACTTTTTGCTCTTGAACTCTCTTTATCATCGCAATAGCACTAATATTTATTGAAGAAAAAGCTTCTATCTGTTCTTTTCATGATCAGTTAATCTCTTTATCTTTGGCAATTTTCACAAAGAGCACCAAAACTTCAAAAAAATAAAAAAAAATACATAGCAAATATGGCTGGCAAATTTGCAAATAGAAGTGTTGTTTTTACGATCTTCGTAGTAGCCTAAATATTACTAGTGGCCATAGTTGCTTAAATATAAAGTTTTTACTCAGGCTAAAATACTAATTTTGAGCACAAAAATTTTTTCTGAAAATTAGGTGATTACAAATGTTATATGCAACTCCTTTCTGCTCTGCCAGTCGCGATAGTTTTCGAGACTGACTGTCATTCGCAAGGTCCTTACGCGATGATTCTGGAATCTTAGACGTTCTGTCGTCTTAGAGACAATTCGAGAATTTTGGAGATGTGGTGAAAAATTATATAAAAGGGGGAATGGAGTACAATGTAAGTTTTTCTGTTGCACAGAAATCTGATACTTCCGTTGAAGAATACGTTTCTAGCATAACAAAATCTGATGGATGTGAAAGTGGCCCTCAAAGTGTTACTTCCCATCCCTATGACATTGGACTTTTTTCAGAAGATATTACATGCGAGAAGATATTACATTATGTTCTTAAACTTAAAAAATCAAATCAAAATTTAACTAAACAAAGTTGTCTAAATAAAAAGTCAAAACTGTCTAGCTGTCTAAATTAGGGAAATAATAGTGCTTTATTACATACTCGAATTTCTTTTAGTAGCTTCAGAAAATTATGAACACCCCCCTTGAAAAAATTCTGCGTATTCCACTGTATGCAACATTATTTCTTAATAATAAGCTTCAAGAATTAAATAAAAGGGATTTAAATTGTATTTTTCGATTTTCTTCAATGCTTTCACTAGTCTGAAAATTTCCACTCAGGCGGCACTTTATGCTGCATTCCATTAGACATACTACAATTGATAAGTAATTTTCTGCGCACTTAATAGTATTTTTTCATAGAATTGTTTTCAGGATGTTTCGTAAAGACTAGTACTCTTTGGATAAATTTCTGGAATTCTTGTCATAAATTAAGTATTAAAAAAAAGGATCACAAATTAACACTTAAGGGGAGAAAAAGAAAACCAAAACATGATCAATCATCAATTGAGAAGGTGAGATTAAAAATGCATGCTTAGTTGCCGAAAAAAACATAGTGGAATTGAAAGACACATATTTGAGACACTTCAAACTAAATTCGGCAATCAAACTGGTTTTAAAGTTTTAGTTCCGTTTATCTTAATAGTGATTCTTACTACTTTCTTATCGCTCTTAAATGGTAGTTTGTGATTTCTAATTTGTATATTTTTTTAAACTTAATTCGTGAAGATGATTCTAAAATTATATATGAGGACGTAGACTAATGAACACTCTACATCATAGAATCAAGATGTTTCAATTTTCATAATTATATATTGAATGTTAGTAAAAGATATTGATTTGATTGTGAAATATAAAAATATAATTTTCTTTTGTTTGATATCATGTTGTTGTCACACATTAAGATATATATATATAAATATATATACATAATAAGGGCAAGGGTAATGGAAATATTTTTCTCAAGAAACTTGAAAATAACAGTCTTAAGTATGGTCTCCCCCCCCCCAATAAATTTTATCTGACGACGCCAATGCCAGACCTCATGTAAGTTGGAAATCCCTGGTCTATACGATAAAAGAAATTATTTTTATTTTAATATAAATAAACTAACTACTTGAAATTCTAATGTTTTTAAAAACTGTATGTTATTGTTAATAGATTTGTTAAAAAACTTCTTAGTTAATTTATATAATTTTTAATGTGTGCAAATCCGTGGCTAAAATTATGTGAACAGGCAATTCATATTTCCTTCTCTCTCTCTCTTTTCTGTTTTTTTTTCTTAAATAAAAGTTAAATTCTAAAATTATTAATTTTCTAAAATTATTAATATTACGGTATTGCTTAATTAAGTAACAAAAGTTGCTTCACTAAAAATACTATATCTCACAAACTGTCAGTCCGACAGCTGTCAAATTTATACATGCGTCTTTCGAAGGTTAGAACTAACTAAAAATCATATGTTTTTAATAATAGTAGCCCCATCTTTGTGTCAGCCTACGAACTTTTCAGCCCAACTGTTATGTGTCTTAAACTATTAAAAATGAAAGGAGAAAAATTCTCAGACAAATACAAAACATAAACTTCAGCAAAATTACAAAGCAATCCAAATAAATTATAAAATTTATCGAGAAATTATTATCCTTATTTAACCAGCCAGCACGCGCGCCGGGTCCAAGAGACCCCGTCGCCCCAAACTCAAACCGTAGAAATACCCCCTTTTCTTCAAAATGGACCAAGTCCGCAGTAGCTGCCTTCAAGGTCAACTTCTTTCCGCCGAATGAAATTTCTTCATTCCACTATTCACTATTGTTGTTATTTTTCGATAATAGGGTCTGACAGACCCGGCGCGCCTGTTCGTGTGACTAGTTTTAGGAAGATATTTCAGTGAGATCGTTTATGTGGAGTGAGTATTATAAAAAATAATATCTCGCTATTTGTGTTACGATGAGGAAATGAAGCGATTGCAAACATTATTGGCGGAAGTTTCAACTGATGAAGAATCAATAAATGAAGATGAAGAAATTATAAGTGAAAACGAGCAAAATGATAATTTTAGTGAGCATCAATCGTCTTTGGAGGAAGAATTAGAGTCCGATGATAGTACAGGCACCGGAGAGAACGAATATTTCGTAGGAAAAGACAAAATTACGAAGTGGAAAAAAAATGCCATATCAACAAAATGTGCGAACCCCGGCTGTCAACATAATAACTAGATTGCCAGGAAATGTCGGAGAAACCAAAAATCTATTGTCTCCTATTGAATCGTGGAAACTTTTGATAAATGAAGAGATGCTAAACAAAGTAGTGGATTTTACGAATATTTACATGGATACGATTGCTGACAATTTTCAAAGAGCGGGATGCAAGAAAAATGACTCTGAATGAAATTAGAGCACTTATTGGACTATTGTATTTTTGTGGAGTGCATAAATCTTCCCATGTAAATGTCCTTAATCTTTGGGCAACAGATGGAATTGGACTTGATATATTTCACAGCACTATGTCGTACAAACGATTTCTATTTCTATTAAGATGCTTGAGGTTTGATGATGTAAGAGATAGACAGGAAAGAAGAAAACTTGATAAACTTGCACCTATGAGAGATTGCTTTAAAACATTTATTGCAAACTGTCAAAAATTCTATTATGTCGGAGAATATGTAACGATAGACGAAAAACTTGAACCATTTAGAGGAAGATGTTCTTTTAGGCAATACATCCCAAACAAACCGGCAAAATACGGGATTAAAATATACGCCCTGGTAGATTCCAGAACATTCTATACTTGGAACTTGGAAATATCTGCCGGGACTCAGCCAAAAGGTCCAGATGAAGTCAGTAATTCTCCCAACGATATCGTTAAGAGATTGACACAAAAACTCAATAATTCTGGGCGAAATGTAACAACAGATAACTGGTATACAAGTTTTAGTTTGGCACAGGATTTATTGAAGAAAAAAATCACCATGGGTGGAACTGTAAAAAAAAAATAAACAGGAGTTACCGATCGAATTTGTTACTGGAAAACAAAAAGTAGTACATTCCTCATTATTTGGATTCCAGAAAAATATGACATTAGTGCAGTGTTTTCACTACAGCGCGAGAACGCGAGAATCTCGCATATTTTTTTCTTTTCTCGCCTTAAAAAATGATTACCGCGAGAAATTCGCGCATTCTATAAACCAATTTCAAAATTCGCGAATTTCTCGCATTTTGAAAAAAAATTCTCATTGCGCCAATTAGAATAAAATCCGTTTTACTTTTCTTCCTGGATCTTTCATTATTTTCAACATCTGCCCCATTATCTAGCCTCCCTGCTACCAGTATTGTTCAGAATCTTTAAGAACTACAGAACACCATTCCTCCGAACCTCTTTCAGAACGCATTTCTCTGCAACCACGTGTTTACTGTAGGTAAGGTTTCTTCATGTAAGACGTTCAAATTTTTTGCGCATTAATGCAAGATGGACAAATACCTTGTAAAGGCAATATCTTCTACTCCGAAACGGACTAATGAAAATGAAACAAATGTGGGTAGAAGCGATCAAAACGAAACAAGTACGCATTTGAGTTACCTAATGAGAATAGCTGATGAAAAAGTAGATATAGAACATTTTCCATATGATGATGCAGCAAAAATATTCAATGCTTTAAAAATTAGAAGATATTAAAAATGTATTATAATTAAAGAAATGATTTTTTTCATGTCTCTTTATGTTTTTGTTTTTTAATTTTTAGAAATTTCACTTAACTTTTTAAAATCTCACCCTGTTTTTGAGAAAGGGTGAGAAATTCTCACCCATTTTTTCTCTACGATGAAAACACTGCATTAGTGTCATATGTTCCTAAGAAGAATAAGTGTGTTAACCTGTTATCAACAATGCACAATGATGGAACAATAGATATTTCCAATGGTGACGCAAAAAAGTCAGAAATTATTACTTTTCATAATATCACAAAAGGCGCAGTACATGTCGTCGATGAAATGTCCGCATCATATTCTACTGCAAGAATAAGCAAGAGATGGTCTACGGTTGTATTTTTTTCAATTTTGAACACAGCAACAATAAATGCAAGAGTCTTATTGCTGTCAACGAAAAATCCGCCCACTGCATATAAAAATAGAAGAGCCTTCTTGAAAGAAATTGCCATGGCTCTTATAAAAGAGCATATTCAAGAACGGAGGGTTCAACCATCCATACCCAAAAAGCTGAAAGAAAAACTGCAACATTTTTCTGCGGAAGACGTAGAGCCGTCACAAAAGAAACAAAAGTACAATACCAAAAAAAGGTGCTACATTTGTTCCTCCTCAAAAGACAGGAAAACCATAACACGTTGTGGCAAATGCCAGAAGAATGTATGCAATGAACATTCAATTACAATGTGTGATGTATGTGCTTAAAATGTAAGTTTTTTTTTTTTATTAAAATATAAATTTCTCATACAAACCTTAGAAACATATTGTCTCCATGTTTATCTATTTAATTTTATTATTTAAGAACAAATGCTATCAATTCATTGTCCTAAAACAGTTAAAAAGTAAGAAAGGGCCCATTGGACCCACCACGCTTGCTCGCGTAATATTGTGAGCGCGCCTTCTGCCGGGTTAAAGAAAATTAGAACTTCTCGGACGGCGAATGTAAGATTGAAAACGATACGCGAAAACAAAAATTTTCTTTGATGCAACCTAAAACGAGTTTGATTTTTCTTTTATCATTTTTTATAATTAATTATTATTTTTTATATTTATGACTTTTAATTATATTAGTATAAGTTTTAATCATTTTATTAATTCTGTATTATGACTTGATAAATTGCCTACGTTTTTAGAAATTATATTTTTCTCAGAATTTTTATAATTATATTTTTTCATATATTTACAGCTCAATATACTTAGCAGTTCCAGCGCCGATTATTAATTATATTAATTCTACACACATAAATAAAAATTTATATTCTTCTTGGTGTTCTAATTTGAAACGAATTAATTGTAAGATATAAATTAATCCCCATTATCTTGCAAACACCTATTAATTACTTACATTTTTAGTTAATGCAAATAAATAGTTAGAATGTTTATTCTGGATATTTCACAATGAAACTACGAATAGGTTTAAAAACAAAAGACAGGGAACCCAGAATCACTTTTCGAAACTAATGCTTACAATGTTCAGCTTTGCTTAGGGAGGGATGGGATAGTTTAACTGACCCTCTATCAAATATCACTGTGCCAATTCACTCCTCCCTCAAAGCGACGTCCCCAAAGTGTGAGACTTACAAATGATTTTGCCAATTCGGGTTTTTTATCTGGGTATGGCGTCCTCTTAAACATGCACCATTTCTGACAGCTTCCATTGCTTTTGCAATGTTTTCTTCACTAACTTCTGGTTCAGTGTTCTTTTTTTTATATGTTCCCAACATTTTTATAAACTGTAGGAAGGTAAGATAACAGGATTAAGAATTTTATTAAATATAATGTTACACGGTAAGCTTATCAATTTTCTTAGAATTAAATTATTATCATTCTAAATAAAATTTTCTTGAATATTTTTATAAAATTATAAAATAATTATTTTATTGACGCTTTTAATGAATTCTTTGTAAATAAATTCTATTTTCAACAACAATGCAAGAAACTGAATCTTGATTTTAAGCTTTTAAAAAAAATTTCATATAATTGAAATTTTTTTTACAAACATGCTTCCTTGAACACATTCACATGTTTTTCAAAAAATTTAGAATAATGCCTTGCAGAAAAAGTTGAGTATTTTAAATGTAACAACCATAATTAATGGGCTTCTTGCAGATTAATGACTTCTGCAAGATTACTTAACAAAAAAATAATAAACCTGGGGCACCTTTCAACACTATTGTGCCCCCTAAGCTCTGTTGAAATCTGCCCCTGGTACAGACATTTTGGTTAAAGTATTATCAACCACTTTAGAAAAAGACTTTTTACTAATAAATAATACAGTTAGAAGCAGAATTAAATAAACTAGCAGATGAATAAATATCATTTACCTTATTAAAAAATTACTGGTAGATAAACAGTTTTATAATCAAAACTGTCTTTTTACTTTCGGAATGTTAAAACATGCCACAGAGTAACACAACAGTGGTAAAAAGAAAGTGCTTAAAACTAAATGTCAACAGTTATGCATAGTTAAAGCTTATTGTCTGGCATATTGGCAAATCATTAAGCAATATTAGAAGGCAGAAATTCTAGTTGTTGAAAGGTGTCCCATGATGAAATGTACCCCCCTCTCCCCTACTACTATTTAGTTAATTATAGGTGCTGTGATATTAGGTACTTAATGTACTTAGCTAGGTGTATAACAATTTTTAAAAAAATCAAAATTACTAAAATTCTGCAATTCAGGATTATCCTATATGAAAGTTTGCATTTTTTTTTTTTTTTGACATATTGAATTTAATGTTTTGTATTTCATTTAAGAAGATTTCTATATCACGATCAGTGGCAGAATTATCACAATATCTTGATAACTTAGGGGTAACAGCTTGCAAGAAAGTAAAAAAAAAAAAAAACTCAGAAAAGACAGTTTTTTTTAAAAAAAACTTCCTGTCAAAAATCAATTTGGCGACTTGGCAATTGTAGTTTGGCATGGCAAATCACGATACAGTAATAAATTTCTTTCAACCAAAAACATATGTTTAAAGCAAATGTAGTTCAAGGAATTATCTAAAAAATTAAAATTGAGGATAAATAGAAATAGGTTTATAAATTAAAAGTATAGGTTCATAACGAATGAACATTAAAATTATTTATACATAGAAGGGAATTAAAGTATAATTTCTCTTCAGATATATTATGAGTGTCATCAGATATTTATGAAGGATCCTATTTTATAAGCACAACACATTATCTTACTGCAGTTTTCTATGGAGCAACTAGATAAATTAACCATAAAAAAGTTTTATTACAGTCTCTGAAAGCCAAATTATTTCATACAGCAGCTCCCATCGCAAATTAGTTTTGCAATCCTAATAAATGTCAAAAAGTGATTAATCAATTTTATAACAATAAAATATTGACAAGAACGCAATTGAAAAAATTACGATTTCAACGAAGTCATAAATCTGAAACAGTCAAAACAAAATAAATTAAATGAGATAATCGAAAGAGTAAATAAAAAATGGCCTTTTAATTTAAACTGGCAATCTTTACCTTGAAAACATTTTTTGTAGCTATATGCCGCAAAACTGTCCATACTACTGCTAAAAATAAGACAAATAAAATGTCACAAGTTGTAAAATTATAATAACGCCATGTGAGTTCTATTGGTTGAGGTTCTCTTTGGTCTATAAAGGTTTCACGATATGTATTATATATAAACTCTCGTATGCCTTTAATTAATTCAAAGTAGGATGGAAAATTCTCCCAGTCTGAACTAGTAGCAGCCATGACAGTTCACGTCAAAGTTTATCATAAAAAGGAAAGATACAAAACACTGGATATTAATCAACACTATTATATCGCATGTTTTTACAGAAAAGTGACTCATCCGCCATCTACATTCCCAAAAAAAGGGCCGGTACAACTCGGCACCAAAACAGGGTTGCCAGACTGTGAAATTAAAAAATACTACAACTTTGTCTGAAAAAAATACTAATGTAGTTGCCTTTTACAGTAGTTATTTGGAAGTTTAAATAATATTAAAAGGATAAAATACTATTTAAAAGTAGGTACTTTATTTACGTCGCACTAGAGCTGCACAATGGGCTATTAGCGACGGTCTGGAAAACATCCCTGAGGATGATAGGAAGACATACAATCGCGATTTTGATTTTCGGCAGAGGGTATGGCTCCCTTGCTTTGGTAGCTCGGCAGCCTGAGCGCGAAGTCGAGCACTTTACGGTAGAACAGTTTCACGAGGATCATTACCACGCACCCTTGGTCCCTACGCAGGCTGATCAAAGTGGTCCGCCTGCGCAGCCAGTGTAGTGTTGCCAGATTGGGCTACTTTTAAAAGTGCCCGCTACTGAAAATCAAATTTGGGCTACTCATTATTTTCGAACGCCACAAATCTTAAAAATGGGCAACATAAAATATTTTTCTATTTAACAAAATTTTTATTTTCCCATAATAAAATGATTCTGAAAAGCCTGCAGTTTTTTTACCTTTTTTTTAAACCCATTCTTTTTAGTTTCGGATTCTTCATTTGTTTTGTTGACTCGTGAAGTCGCGAAGATATGTATTGGCAATCGAAATGGGCTGCAGGTGGCGTAGAGCAGAACTCTCTTCCTATGGCAACACTTCACATGCTTTCCCCATTAGCGTGTGGAAAGTCATAGAGGAAGGAAGTACGTTAGTTTCTCTCTCGATTTTCATATAGATTAAAATCTTTTAATTTGGAAAACTATATGGAACTGAAAACTACATTAAACATAGTTCTAAGGAAAAGTATCATGGAAATTTTAAAAAATATTTTTATTAAATAAAAAGGAAAAATATTAAGAAAAGGGAAAATAGCGTAGTACATTCCTATACAACTGAAAAGAGGAGGAGAAGGAAGGGAGAAGGGCTGAAAGCATGAAACCGGTCTCTCCCCAGATGGCGTATTCGAGTGTTGCGATCGCCAATGGAAAAATGCACGGCGAGTATGATGGGGAAAAAATCTTTAGCTCTAACCATCATATATGTCATGTATTTTATCTTCAGTGTAAATGCGCCTTGCAGCGACTCAACTCAGCTCAACGTTTTGTTAACCCGCGCTAGTCAGTTGTTGTTCAGCCTTAAACGTAACTAGATGTAAACCTCACCTTCTCCCTAATAAAATATGATTTACCTTGATTCTTGTATATAATAATTTGGCGACGAGGATGGGATTTGTCCAAGATTTGGATGGAACTATTGCCTACTTTGATGATATATCATCCAAGGAAAAGATAAACAAGATTGCCAGCAACGTTTAATTAAAGTATTAGAAAAGTTCCTAGAACATAATTTGCATCTTAACCTTAACAAATGTAGATTTTTCGAGGAAAAAGTTCAGTATTTGGGACATGTTATCAGTTCTGCTGGACTACACAAATCACCTGATAAAATTCAAGCCATATCCGAAACACCTCGACCAAACTCCGTTGATGATGTTCGTAAATTCATTGGACTTGTCATGTATTATTCTAAGTTCATTCCAGATGCTTCCAGCCTACTTCATCCACTAAACAAACTCTTATGCAAAAGCGCACGTTTCCGATGGACTGCAGAATGTGAATCTGCATTCATAAAAGCAAAATCAATTATAACCAGTGACCAGATTCTCCCATACAGCCACAAATATCCACAACACATCTTAGAGATATCTCTTGGATAAAAAAACTGGATATTGCCATATCCATCAGAGATCCCCGAGACGTCTGAATATCCATGAAATATCCAACAGAAATCCAGGGGTCGCATCTGTGCGATGTCTAGCAGATATTTGGATATTGATGTCTGCTGCATATCCAAGAGACATCCGACAGATATCTTTGACCTACCACAGTCATCCAAGGGATGTCCTAAGTTAAACATTGATATCTCTCACACATCGTTCAGGTGTCTGTTATATTTAGTTTCTGGATATCCCAAGGATATTCTTTTAGATATCTCAGAGACAACCCTGAATGTCTGAGAGAGATATTTCATTTTTGTTTACTAAAGTATTTAAAAAATGCTTATTTACTAAATTTGTATTATTTATTATTAAACGATACAAATTTTTAATTGAGAATTTCTCATTAAATTGATTTATCTTGTATTATGAGTATATTTAGATTGTATATCACGTAAGTTTTGAGAATATTAATTGCAAAATGTAAGGATATATGTAAAATACTCATAATATCCGATTCACTTTATTTGACAAATTATTTCAGAATTCTAATTTGAAATATTTGTATACTTGAAATTATTTTTTGCTTTGATTGCTACCTTAAGAAATTTGTTAAAGTAGTAAATTTTATAATATACCAAATTTAGTAAAATTTTATTAAAATACATTTTTTTCCAAGGTGTTTGTAATATTCAGAAAGAGTGTTTTAAATTAGAAACGTAATTACAATTACGGCATAAAAAATTTTATTGGAAGAAAAGAACTGGTTGTAGTATTTGAAAAATGAAGGTTGAAGGAATAATATGAAAATATTTCAAGATTCTGAATTTTTTCAATTAGGAAAAAAAAAATTGTAAAACATAAATGATTCATTTTCTAAAATTAAAAAAAAAAATTAAATTAACTTTAAGAAAAGTTTAAATTATTATTATGAGTTTTAATTTAAATTAGAAAAAAAGGAAAATTTCTGAAACTGAAATTTTTTTACATTTTCATGCTTATTGAAAAAATGTTAAATAAATAAGGGTATAAATCGAAACAATCATATATAAATAGTTTATTTACAAAAAAATAGTTTATTCACAAGAAAATAGTTTATTTACTAAAAAGTAAAATTTACAATTTAAAATTTTTTAATGAAGAAACATTTCTTGCTTTTTGCATGCCGTTTTTCATACATTTTTCAATTTCATGGTCTGTTGCTATGTCTTGGATCGAAGGATTTCTCCTCACAGCACCTAAAAATAGAGCAATGGCATAGCATACGTTTTAGAAATGATTGAAATTAAATATTTATTAATGACATTCAAGAAAACTACCTATTCTTTCCTTAACAGATTTTTTTACCCCTCAATTCTCCATCAGAAATTTTTTTTCTCATAAAAATAGTCAAAATTTTAAATTTTGTTTCGGTAGTTTAGTTTGTTTACAGAAATGAGTTAAAGTAAAAAATGTGTATAAAAGTTAAATGTGACTTTTTAAAATAGCATTTACTCTCAATAAATGTTAACTTTTTAATTGCATACAGAATGATATGATGCACTATTTTGCCACTATAAAGTACACATTAATTTTTTTAATAATCTGGTTAAAAGCAATAAGCTAAAACTAATTTGATTGATAAAAATAGAAGGAATTATAGAGAAGTCTACCAGAAAGAGCATAAAAATCCTTTTAATTTATGCTAAGAAGAAGAAAAAAAAAATTCTAAAATTTGTGCTGGTGAAAATTGAAAGACCAGGGCTAATTTATTGGCATATTAGTTTAAACATTTTTGTTGTAACCTTTCTCCATATTTTTGCTTCTTAAAATTACCCAATCGTACTTTATCATTTAAGGATACAGTAAAAATATTTATACAGCATGCATAATCAAATTTTTCAACAAAAAATGAGCACTCAAAAAATATTTTTTATCACTTTCCAAAAAAATACAAACACATTTTTGAAAACTTAAACTAGTTTCGGTTAAATATTGCAAAGAAAATCGTGAATATCACGTTTTTTTATGTTTTTGTAATTTACGATAACAATCGCCACACAAAAAAATTTCTTTTTAAAAGATAGAAAATTAAGCACTTTTTTCAAACCCACAATAAAATAAAAACACCTTAAATATCTTTTAAAATATGAAAATAAAAAATAAGCACCTTTAAGCATTTTTTAAAAATGCTAGGCACCCTGTTATGTTAGAAAACGAAGATAGATTTCATCACATTTAATTACATACCTTGCTTGCTTATATATATTAGATAATTATGTTTCAAATTTAAAAAGTTAAATTTTTTTCTTCTACAAATGCCATGAGTCAGACAATGAACAAAATAATTAAAAAAATTTTTGTGAATTGATGCATTGTAAATAAGGGCACATTATTTGAGTGATAGCTCATATGCTTTTGTAATTATGGTTAAATACTAACTCATAAAAAATTTTACTTAAGGAATACAGTTTTTTCTTAAGAAAACAAATAGTAAAAAGTGACAGCTATTTTTTTTCTTAATTTTATGATTTTTTTTCTTCTTTTCACTTATTTTATAAATGTATAATTTTTTATGAAATATGTGTGCATACCTACACATATATATATTTCTTTTTTATCACATTAAAATCAACTCATAAATAAAAATGTTTTATACTTCTTATGTCATTTTGATTTATTTAATCAAATCGGTAAACATATGAAATAAATGAAAATTTTGTTGGGAAAGATTTGTAAAATATACTATTTTTAACTTCCAAATTATTTTGTTGAGAGATGGGAGTTTTAACAGTGTCTAGTATTGGGTCTGGTAACAGGTTTAGATAATATGAATAGGCTTTAACTTTCCAAAATTGGTTAAGAACAATTGTATCAGATTGAATGAATGTATATTCAAACTTAACATCTAGATCTGGGCTAGATCCAGTGGTGCACTGTAAAATTCTGAGTTAAAAAACTTCATAACAATAACAATATTGAACACTCAAGGTAACACAGGAAAAAACCAAAGGGGAAAAAAAAGTAAGAAAAGAGCAAGGAAGTAAATAATAAAATAGTGAAGTATACAGCACTCTGAGATTGTACCTGAGAAGAACAAATTAGTAATTAAATAACAAAAATTATACAAAGTTCATCACATCCTATTTAATTATATACAAACATTGTGTCTTAACTGGTGTATACATACCAGTTGAAATTGCATTTGGACAACAACAAAAAATTTCTTTTAGTAAAAAGTTATTAAAATATTCACCCAAAAGTTTTGCTTCATGGCAAATTCAATCTGGAGAAGGTTTAGTTAGCTTCATAAGAAGTTTCATTACTTCATACGCTTTTAAAGGAGGACACACACAACCTTTTGTTGACGACCAGGTCACTGGCACAACTGCAACCTCATCAGTCAATAGAAACTTAACAATTGAAAAATTGTTCGGCATTATCTATATAAAGCAAAATTAAAAATACTTTTGAACACATATTTCAGATATATACATGAATACAGCAATTACAATATCAAAAAAATGAAAATAAAGAAATTCTAAGTTAATGTTTTTTTTAAATTAAAAGCTATATATACAATGATAATCCATTGCATTCAAGCAATCATGCCCGTGCATGGAAACATTGTTTTAGATGCACTTGGTCATTATCCATATAATGCAAAATTAAACATACTTTTGAACATTTACATATTTCAGATATATACATGAATAAAGCAATTGCAATATTATAAAAAATGAAAATAACAAAATTCTAAGTTAGACATTTTTTAAATTAAAAGCTATATATACAATGATAATTCCTAACACTCAAGCAATCATTTCAGTATGTGTGGAAATATTGCTTAAGAAATATGATTTTTTTTAAAACATGCAAATTGCACAAAGATAATATAATGACCACCCCTGTGGCAGAATTTTTTCAAGCTATTTGCAACAAAACTGTCTGGCACTAATATCTTTCTGTAAGATAACTTCAATATAACAAACATATATGTTAGTAATTTAAAAATAACAAAAAAGCTGTGTTTCCAAAAAAACTATAATTTTTTTAATTAAACATGTAATAATTTTTTATTCTAATATTATGGGTGTTATTTACGCATTTTGTTGGAGGGAGAGGATGTCACACAAATTATTTTCTTCTTCGCATTTTGTAAATAATCATCAAAATTTTAAAAAATAATGTAATCCATTATATAAGTAGAAAAAAACGAAGATTAACGATGAAATAATGCGAATTGGACTCATCAAAAATGGGTTACTCAAATGCGTAATAAATAATTTTAATACCGCATAAAAATATCTGATATAAAAACTATTGAGAAATCAATAGCAGTCAACAATTAGACAGAATCATTGCCTTAAAAGTAAATACTCAAATGCAAGATTCGAATTTTCTATATAGTGTGAAATAAATAGAGATATTTATAAAACCAGGTGAAAATCAATATCAATAACTGCCGAAAATATAATAGAAACTTTAAATGGATTTACGATACTACTGGTGCAAATTAAGCGTGTCAAAAAGTGATTATCTAAATGCATGGTTCAAATATTATGTGTAAATTTCTGTAGAAAAGAAAACTAAATTTTTTTACTTTTTGAAAGAAAAATCTTTCTGCAAGAACCGTAACATTCTGTGACAATGTCGCTGCGATTCTGCCATGGGGATGACCACAATAATAAAATATTATTAACAATTTCAGCAGCCAATATTACATATACAATATATACAAATAAAATAATGATGTATTAATATCATCAGCCTGACAAATGGCTAATGTATTCAAAATTAAAAATTTGGCTCAGCAATTTGTAAGTGGGTAAACAAAATAGAAGAATCGTATATATTTATATATATTGAACAGAATTCAACGCTAATATTAAAGGAATGATTTTGTGAGGAAAACAGGAAATGAAATCTTTAAAGAAAATTTTTCAAACAGTAACTCTTCATATTGTAAGCCATAACAATTCATCAAAGTCTGACTTATATCCAAGTTCATACATTTCAGAGATATGAAAAATGCATATAGGAGAAATAAAAATGACAATATAACCAATAAGAAGAAAACAAATATTTCAATAATAAAAAACTCTTACTTACTTCAACAATAAATGATTTTTATATCAAGGTTGTAAAAGAAGACGCTCGCTAACAATAAATTCTGCAGTTTCGTATTTGGTATCAGGTTTCTATTTTTGTTGAGTACGGTTAGAATTATAATTATCTAAGAATATTTAAAAATTCAAAATTCTGTTTTAATTCAGAAAAAAAAATCTGCATCAGAAAAAGAAAATTATATCAGAGTTTGGAATTGTAAATAAAAGAATATCAATATCCAAAAACTGAAATCTCTGAGATGTCGAAAACTGGATCTGCGTCAGCTATTGAGTACGATTTGAAACATCTCTTAGACATTCTACAGACATCCAGTGATCCATGTCTTAAACTTATCTATATTAAATATCCAAAAGATATCCAAAATGTCCATATCTAGAACTTAGATATGCCTGGATATCTCTATAATAACCAAATTACCACATCCCCCAGATATCCAAAAATGATATCCCAGAGATGTCTAAAATATCTAACTCATGGACTTAGATGTGTTTAGATATCTGTAAGAAGTCTGGAACATATCCGAATATCCACTGGATATTTGGATAAGTAACAGACGTGTTTGGATATCCCTGGGATAGCGGTGGCTGTGTGGGCTAGTACCTTTCAATCCAGTTCTTCCAGTAACATTAGCTACGGATGCCAGCCCTTTTGGACTTTCAGGAGTTCTTTCACACACTATGCCAAACGGTATAGAGCGTCCTATCGCTTTTGCTTCCAGAAGTCTCACAGTTGCCGAGAAAAATTACAGTCAATTAGATCGTGAAGCTACAGCTGTGGTTTGGGCTTGCAGAAAATTTTACGATTATATTTTTGGCAGAAAATTTTCCTTGATTCTCGATAACAGAGCCATTTGCGCTATCTTCCATCCAGAGAAAAGCCTCCCAGTTATGACTGCTTCAAGAATTCTTCGATATGCTCAATTTCTTTCGAGTTTCGATTACACAATTATACATAGAAAATCTGAAAAGCATACAAATGCTGATTACCTTTCAAGAAATCCTCTTCCACTACCAGTTAATTACGTCAACTGTACTGATGAATCACAAGCACTCCAGCAATTTATCATAAATTACATTTCAACTGAAACAATTACAGCAAAACAAATTCAAACAGAAACAGAGCTTGATTCTGATCTTAGAAAAATAAAATACGATATTGTTATTGGAAACAAGTTTGATCCCAGTATAACCATTCAAGATGGAATCCTATTTAGCGGAAATCGAGTAATCATTCCCAAATCTCTTCAACCTGAAATGCTCAAGCAACTACATTCTACACACATAGGAATTGTGAAAATGAAAGCTCTATCTCGAAACTACTGCTATTGGAAAAACATTGACACCGATATTGAAAACATGGTTAAGAGTTGCCGTGAATGCTGTGATGTGAGAAAAAATCCAGTGAAAGCACCTCTTCACATATGGGAAACACCGGAGAAAAATTGGCAACGCGTGCACATCGACTATGCCGGACCCTTCATGGAGCATCAATTTTTAATTGTTGTGGATTCACTTTCAAAATGGCCTGAAATTTTTGCTATGAAGACATAACGCAATTTATTATTTAGAAGAAATTTTTAGTCGTCATGGATTACCTGAAATTTTAGTTTCTGATAATGCCGCATTTTTTAAGTCAGCAGAATTCCAACATTTTTGTAAGCCAAATGGTATTAAACAGCGTCTTATTGCTCCTGGCTATCCAGCTACAAATGGCCAAGCAGAGCGCTTTGTCCAGATATTAAAAACGAAACTAAAATGCATGAAGTATCATCCAGGTTCCCTCCATAGTAAATTATGCAAACTACTTTTCCGATACAGAATAACACCACTTAACAATGGAAAAACTCCGTCAGAAATGTTATTTGGTAGAAACTTAAGATGTGAATTCGACTTAATCAAACCAACTAAAGGACAAAAACATAATGCCTTGCAGCCGGAATTTAACAAAAATTTCAAGTTAGGAGAAAGAGTACAGTCTCGCAACTATACATCATCTGCTAAATGGAAGTATGGAACTGTTGTTGAAAAACTTGGACGACTTCACTATCTCATTGAATTAGACGACGGTTATTGATCAAGCGTCATTTTAACCAATCGAGAGCTTGTCAAGTTGAAAAATCAATAACTCCTTCTTTAAAATTTTCTATGCCCAGGACAGTACACTTTTCTCTTCCAGTATCCAGGTCTACATCCACCATACCCTCCTCTCGTCTAGTATCCAGCTCTACACCCGCCATACCCTCCTCTCTTCCAGTAACCAGCTCTGCACCCATCATACCCTCCTCTCTTCCAGTATCCAGCTCTACACCCATCATACCCTCCTCTCTTCCAGTATCCAGCTCTACATCCACCATACCCTCCTCTCTTCCAGTATCTAGTCCTGTAACCCAGAGAAATCCAATGCAATTAAGGAGATCAACTCGGGAAAAAGGACCAGTCATCAGATTAAATCTCTAATTATACGGTATTGACTCTTAAATTTTAATAATTCATAATTAACCTTTTATTTAAGCGCCAGAGAATTGTCATGTATTTTATCTTCAGTGTAAATGCGCCTTGCAGCGACTCAACTCAACTCAACCTTTTGTTAACCCACGCTAGTCAGTTGTTGTTCAGCCTTAAACGTAACTAGATGTAAACCTCACCTTCTCCCTAATAAAATATGATTTACCTTGATTCTTGTATAATATATATATATATATATATATATATATATATATATATATATATATATATATATATATATATATATATATATATATATATATATATATATATATATATATATATATATTCGAGAATGGTTTGTATCTAATTTTTTTTCATTTTTTGGACAGATTTAACGTATATTTTAAATATATCTTTATTTAATCGTATTCGGATCCAAATTAGACATAGAAACATAATAAATCAAAAATAATATTCACGCACGTTGCAACAAGTCATATTAAACTCTAATACTTATGCATGCCCTTAAAAGAAGAGCATCAAATATATTTGCAAGTATGTGAATAAAGGCAATGATATAGCAGTATTTTGAGTTGAAAATACCAATGTGACTGCTCTTCCAGTGAATAACAACGACGAAATAACGCTGTACCAAATAGGCCGGTACATCAGCTCCAATGAAGCTGTTTGGCGTATCTTTGGTTTCCCAATTAATGAACGGGATCCAACCGTTATTCATTTAGCCGTCCGTCTTAAAAACGGTCAGAGCGTATATTTCACGAATGAGACAGCGATTGACCGAGCTATAAATCCACCAAAAACTACACTCACCGAATTTTTTGAATTGGGTAATCGTACGGATGCTTTTGGCGTCTTTGCACGGACATTACTCTACTCAGAAGTACCACCCTATTTCACATGGGTTCAAAAAACTGGACACCCCACAAGCAAGGCACACCGGTTGATGCATGTCCCGGTTTATTCAAATCAAACGCCTTGGGACAGTCAATCCAAGGCAGACTGAGTGCTTTTATGTTTGACTGTTGTTGGTTAATTACACCGGCTCATTGTCATTTCAAGATATATGTAAAGTCGATGGAAATCAGCATCCAACGTATAAAGATGCATGCTTTGCACTCGGCTTGCTGGAAGACGACAACCAGTGGGAATGTATGTTTGCTGAAGCAGCATTGAACTGTACTGCAAAGCAAAATCGTCTACTATTTGCTATAATATTAGCTACATGATTCCCAGCCCGTATAGAAACGTTATGAGAATATCACAAAGATTCGATGACTGATGATATACGGTATCAATATCGCACACGTTGCAACGATCTAATGATAGTATTCAGCGATGCTATGTACAATGAAGCACTGATTGTTATTGAGGATCTTTGCATTATTATTGCCAAATTGCCACTCAGTCATTTCGGTATGCTTTCTCCAAATCGAAGTGCATCTGATTTATTAAACACTGACATGAATCGTGAACTTCAATACAATACGATAAAAATGGCAGCGATTGTTACTCGCAATGTTCCACTAATGAATGAGAAACAAAGGAGCATTTATGACCGCATTATGCTCGCAGTTTTAGCAGGACAGTGTGGATTTTTTTCCTGATGCACCAGGTGGAACTGGCAAAACATTAATTACTTCGCTAATTCTCGGTGAAATACGATCAAATAATGGCATCGCGTTGGCCGTTGCATCATCTGGCATTGCGGCAATTTTATTGGACGGAGGCAGAACAGCTCATTCAGTATTTAAGCTGCCACTAAATATTTAAAACAACCCAGATGCAGTGTGCAACATAAAATATATTTCTTCTATGGCCACAGTGTTAAAACACAGTAAAATTATCATCTGGGATGATTGCACTATGGAACACAAAAATCGCTTGAGGCGTTGAACAGGACATTGAAAGATATAAAAAAATAATGACAAATTATTTGGCGGCCCTCTGTTACTCTTTTCAGGTGATTTCAGACAAACACTTCACGTCATTCCGCGTTTAATGTACGCTGATGAGATCCATGCTTTCTTGAGATCATCTCCACTTTGGAGTAATGTTGAAAAAGTTCTACAAAAAGTAAATATGCGCGTCCAAATGCTTTAAGATCCATCTGCTGAAACATTCTCAAAACAATTGTTAGATATCGGCGATGGAAAGGTTACTAAGGATGAGACTGGATGCTTAAATTACCGGACGATTTCTGCACAATCATTGATTCACAAGATGCTGTCATTAGCCTAATATTTCCCGATGTACACACGCAATGCATTCATCATGAGTGGCTGGCAGAAAGGGTGATTTTAGCAGCAAAAAATGTGGACGTCAACGAATTGAATCTGTAGATGCAACAGTTATTGCCAGGTAACTTGGTGACATGCAAATCCGTTGATGCAGTTTGCGATCCCATTGAAGCTGCAAATTTTCCAACAGAGTTTTTAAACTCTTTGGATTTACCTGGCATATTACCGCATAATTTAGTACTCAAAGTTGGATCTCCGGTTATTTTGCTTCGTAATTTGGACCCACCTTGGCTGTGCAACGGCACGCGATTAGTCATTAAAAAATTAATGAACAACGTCATTGAAGTCATTATTTTAAATGACAAATTCCGGGATGAAAGTATATTACTTCCACGAATCCTTATTATGTGTCAATCCCTATTATGCCTATTATGCCCCCACAGATGTGCCAATTCAATTTAAACGCATTCAGTTCCACATTAGATTGGCATTCGCAATGATAAGGCTAAACAATGTCTGTTTGCGTCTTAGATTTGAACACACCATGCTTCTCGCACAGATACGTGGCATACTGTCGAGTGGGCAAACCATCCAGTTTATTTGTGTTAGCTAAAGATGGAATGACAAAAAATATTGTACACTCCATTGCACTAAGAGATTAATATTGTTGACTAATATTTTCAGAATTCGTTGTATATATAATTTATAAGAAAAAGTTGCAATAAATTTTAAAAAAATTATTTGGTGTGTTGTTACTTTCACATTCCGTCATCGTTCACAGCGCTCCATGCCTCTTCCACTCATATACCACATACGCACACATTTACAATAAATAAGATATATTTTCATACTCTAGAAATAATTATTATGGCAAAACATCGTTTGATCGTTTGCCGGGTCAGCTATATATATATATATATATATATATATATATATATATATATATATATATATATATATATATATATATATATATATATATATATATATATATATATATATATATATATATATACTAGCTGACCCGGCAAACGTTGTTTTGCCATATGAATTATTTCTAGAGTATGAATATACATTTTATTTATAGTAAGTGTGTGCGTATGTGGTATATGAGTGGAAGAGGCATGGAGCGCTGTGAACGGTGTCAAAATGTGAAAATAACAGCACACCAAATAATAGTTTTTTTAATTTATTGTAACTTTTTTTTATAAATTATGTATACAACGAATTCTGAAAGTATTAGTCAACAATATTAATCTCTTAGTGCAATGGAGTGTACAATATTTTTTGTCTTTCCATCTTAAGCTAACACAAATAAATTGGATGGTTTGCCCACTCGAGAGCACGCCACGTATGAATTATTGCACGTATGAACGCTTATTATCCACGTATGAATGCTTAGATTTGAGCACACCGTGTGAAAAACATGGTGTGCTCAAATCTAAGACAAAAACAGACATTGTTTGGCCTTGTCATTGCAAATGCCAATCTAATGGAAGTGTTTGTCCGAAATCACCTGAAAGGAGTAACAGAGTGCCGCCAAATAATTTGTCATTGTTTTTTATATATTTCAATGTTCTGTTCAACGCTTAAAGCGAATGTTTGTGTGCCATAGTGCATTCATCCCAGGTGATAATTTTACAGTGTTTCAACACTGTGGCGTTGAAATATACGCGTTGAAATATACGTTGAAATACACGTTCATGAAATATACGCTCTGATATACGTTTTCAAGATGGACGGTTAAATGACTAACGGTTGGATCATGAATTGGGAATCCAAAGTTACGCCAAACAGCTTCATTGGAGCTGATGTACCGGCCAATTTGGTACAGCGTTATTTCGTCGTTGTTATTCACTGGAAGAGCAGTATTTTCGACTCGAAATACTGCCATATCACTGCCTTCATTCACATACTTGCAAATATGTTTGATGCTCTTCTTTCAAGGGCGAGCATAAGTATTAAAGTTTAATATGACTTGTTGCAACGTGCATGAATATTACTTATGATTTATCATGTCTCTATGTCTCTTTTGGATCCGAATACGATTAAATAAAGATATATTTAAAATATACGTTAAATTTGTCCAAAAAATGAAAAAAAAATTAGTTATAAACCTATTCTCAGACCTACTGAATATACGTATAAAATTTCGCCAAAATCGCTCGAGCCGTTTAGGAGGAGTTTAACCACTAAAACTGTGACAAGAGATTTTTATATATATAGATATATATATATATATATATATATATATATATATATATATATATATATATATATATATATATATACATATATAAGTAGCACATAATATTATATAACATCAGAAAATCGGTAAAATCTAACGTTATCTTGCACAACTTCTAATATTAGAAAGATACAAAAGATCGCTGTTTGCTCAGCCTTTTATAATATTAGATTCTATACAAACTAATATTATCTAGCGTTCGCCATAATATTATTTTGCATTAGTTTTGATGCTATATAATATTAGGTTTTGAATTTTCTGATATTATTTTGCTTCGCTTTTTATTTTTTTGGAGTAAGCAAGAGGAAGATATGGTAGTAGTAGAATAATTCGGCGATATAATTTTACTTAATTTTCTATATTGTTGTGAAGCAATAAAACATAGAACATAGTTTTATGTCATTCCATGCATTATTTACTTAGCAATACAGAAATACTAAATAAAATTATATCAGTGAATTGTGCTACCTTCCATTTTTCTCCTCTTACTCCAAAGTATATCTTATGTTCAGCTGATTTTTTTGAATATTTCAAACTTAATTAGGAAATACTATTTTATTGCAACTTTTATTGATATTTTTTTCTCTTATTCATACAATGGGTATTCTGACAAATTTTATATCATTAATAATTTTCAAGTCTTTAATTTTAAAATGTACTCATTTTTTTAAAAAAAACTGGGCTTATTTTATCAAAATCTCAATTTAATTTGTTAGTTCGTAATAAATATATATATTTTAAATGTGTAACTTAAGCCATTTGTAATTTCACAATTATCATTCATTATTTATATTCTGAAATTATATAATAGAAATCACACTATATAAATATATAGTTATGTATTTACATTTGAACTAAGCGGAAATTTTAACTTAACATCCCCCCTTATAATTCTAAAATAAAATTGTTCAATTTTTAAGTTGTCATTTTTTTCAATAAATGACACAATAAAGAATTATCATTCATTATTTATATTCTGAAATTATATAATAAAAACCACACTACATAATTATAAAATTATATATTTACATTTGAACTGAGTGGAAATTTAAACTTAATTTTTTTCCCTTTATAATATTAAAATTTTTTGATTTTTAAGTGGACATTTCTTGTAATAATTGGCACAAATAAAGAACAAAATTTAAAAATATTCAAATTACTTACTTCAACAAATTTACACATATTTTTTCCCCTTCTCTTTTCACTGGAATTGCTAAATGGAGAAATACTTACATAACTTTACTCTTTTAGTATTTGAAATTTTATTTAGCAAAACACATAAAAACAAAACTTCAACGCAAGGTAGAAATTTTTCCAGGGAATGAAACCGGGAAAGCAACTAATATCATGAAAATTGCTAATATTTTTTTATAATGTTAAAATAACTATAATGGGCACATCAGAAATTTTCATCAATTCGATAATTGTTTAAAGGTGTTAAGCTCGATTAAACTAACAATCTTTGCAAAAAATTTACATAACATTTTAATTTCAAAACTGTCAGTAAATATTATGTGTTATCTGAATTAAATTTGAACAAACATATAATTGCATACAAGAATGAGACGAAAAAATAATAAAAGTTTTTACATTATCTTTTAAAAGTTGCCTTTAGTATTAAAGACCAAAATTTGACTACAATCAATTACTCTTTTGAGAAAGTTACTATAACAAAATGGATTTTTGATTAAGACAATTTCATTTCTCGTTTTTCTCTGAGTATATAGTATGCGTTATGAAGAATTAGCCTTAAAAAATATATATATTAGGCATTTAAAAAAGTTGCTTTTACAAAGAACCTTATATATAAAAATTTAAACAAGATTCTTCGCTGATTTAAATTTTTTGCTTTTTTTTTACAATAATGTAAATAAATGTTCTGCTAAATTTTAAATATTAAGCTAAATAAATTTTTACTATTATCATTATTTTACAATTACATTAATTTAAACATCATAAAAATATATATACACTTATCTCAAATTTGAACTGCAAAATTGAAGTAATAAATACAATGCTAGTAGTATAATTGCTCATAAGTTAGAGTTATTGTTTAACAATGATGTTAAAATAAATTGCTTCTGATATCTTTAAAATTTCTTGAATTTTCACAATACTTAAACATAACTATAAGGAATAGAATAAATTGCACAATGCAGTAGATAAGAATAAAAAAATGAATTAAATCAAATCATGACAAACATTTCACTACTTAATTATTTTATTTTAAAACAAAACACAATATAAATATAATTTCACTCAACTATAAAAGCAATACATTCCTACCATCATTGTTTAATATAAGCTTATAAATATTCTTTTGTTAAAATATAAGTTAAGAACACGTATTTGTAATTAAATAAAATTATTTTTATTTTTATTTCAAAAATCAACAGTAGGACCATGAGTTATCATTTTAATTATTATTATTTTTAAATTAAAAAAAATTCCAAAACTTTACAGTCATTTCATACAGTTTAAAGTTTTTCTTCAATTCAATTTTTTGTTTTTGTGCAACTGAACTATATTTCAGAGCAATAAACTGAAAATCTTTGCTTTGTGGAAAGATTTTATAAAATGGTCCGCAACAATTGCGCATATCACACAAACACACAGCAAGGATGAATTGCACAGGGATGCACCTTTCTTCAAACTTTCAGCTCCGGCAGATTTAAAGAGAACCTCCAGTTGTTTTGCTTTCTGTCAGGATCGAATATATGGCTCCCAGTTTTCTACCAGAATATTAATTTCCGTTTGCATTGCACAGCACCTAATCTCAAATGTGTATGCCTCCTTCTGGGTAGATAAGCTTGCTTATCCAGCAGACGAAGCTAAAATTATAAGAGAAAAAAGTTAACATTACATTGAAAACACTAAATTTAAATCTCTACATTACTTAATCTAATTAAATACTGAAAACATTAAATTAAAGTAAATTGAAAACTATTAAGCATTGAATATTTCTTTAAAATTTAAATCATTTCATTTGAAAATGTTTACAATTTAAAGGGTAGATTTCCGTAACAATACCTGCAGCAAAAAATCTCAGTGTCACCGAGCAAGAATAGAAAAATATTTCACTTATAACCGCTTTCAAATAATAATTTTATTCTTTCTTAATTATTATTATTTTTTAAAAAAGGAAGAAATTATAGTTCAATACGCTTAAGCCTATTTGCTATCATTTATAAATTAATATAATAAACCATACATCAAAAACATCTGTCTATATTCATGAAATGAAAATAAAGATATTTAACTCATCATTTTACAATATATTAAACAGGAAATTCAAATAATGTAACAACAGTGTTTAACTTGTGAATAAAATTTCAAACATTCTAAAATGCAATAGTTTTAACTAAAAAGTAATTGATTAATTAATAATTATTTAAACATGGCAAACTTGTTTACAAAAAAATTATTTTTATCTTTATCGCTGCAATGAAAAAAAATTCAAACAGCAAAACTCTTTTGTGACAAGCCAACAAAAAAAGTGGCGAAAAGTGTTAAATAAACAATTGCTAATTTTTTCCATTGCTTATTTTAAAATTTGATTAATGTAAAAAGATACTATGAGAATTTAAAATCATCAATTCATGGATGGAAAAATCATATAGAAGGAGAATTCTCTAACAATTCACATATTTCAAAGTTGTAAATATATATTAAATACAGTTAGCCCCTTCCCCCAAATATTTTGACATAGCATTCTTTAAAAGTCAGTATGCATACCCAACATTTGTCAAATATTTTTTTCTTATAGTTTAACTAAATTTTTACAGCATTAGGTTATTTCTAATAGGAATTTATTTAAAAAATATAATTTAATCAAAGCTCTACATTCACCATAATCACCATTTTGAATAGACCATATATTATTGTTTATTTTTTTATCATTTACAAATTAATATAAATAATGATGCATCAAAAACATACAGATTAGCCTATATTCAAATAAAAATCAGTCTATATTTAAATAAAAATGTTTAATTTATTGTTGTACAATATTTCAAACATGAAATTTTAATATATAATTAAAATTTCTTGAAGATGAAGAGCTATATCTGAAATTGTAAAAAAAAATTAACTTTACAATGGAAAAACCAAATTTAAAATTATTAAATAATGAATATTTATTTTAAACTCAAATTATTTAATTTGAAAATGTTTAAAAAAATTGTAATATCTTTTACAATGAAATTCAATGAGTAAATTGCGGTATCAATACTTGCATCAAAAAATCTTGGTAGAGCCAAGCGAAAAGTAAAAAGTAACATAGTGGGAAGGTAACTCATAAACACTCTCAAGCAAACTATCATATGTCTTTTATAAAAAAAATAAAAACTCTAACTGCAAAACTCTTTAACCCCTTTTATTAGACCTGAAAATAAATACTCACTATGTGGCAAGTGGGAATAAACAACTGCTTACTTTTTTCCATTGCTGATTTTAAAAATTAATTAGTGAAAGAGAATGTCAATGTAAAAAAATGCTATGAGAATTCAAAATCATCAATTCAGGATTGAAAAATCATTTAGAAAGAGAATTCTTTAACAATTCACATATTTCTATGTTGCAATATATATATTAAATACAGTTCGCCCCTGCCTCCAAATATTTTTACATATTGATTCTGAATCCGCTCAAGAATATTATTTAAACATGAAAGAGATCTGTAATTTTGGAAAAATAGATGCTGCTGCTTTTATGCATTATGTAATTAAGGGGATTAATGATAAACATGAGAACAAAATTGTTTTGTACGGCTGCAAAAATTTGTCCGAATTTAAAGAGAAAGTCTATGAAATAAAAAAAAGTGATTCTTCAAAGAATAAAAGTGCTTTCGATAAAATCAAAACAAAACATGACTTTGATAGTAAATATAATTCTTATGATAGAACAAAAGCAAAATATGATGATAGGTATAATGTAAGAAAAGATGTCTCAAATAGGAATAAAAATAAATATGAAAATAATAATGAAAAGATAAGGTATAATACTGATGTTGAAACTTCTAATAATAAATTGTGTTACAATTGTGGTTCAAGAAATCATATTTCAAAATATTGCATACATAAAGAAGGGTTTAAAGTGTTTTAAATGTGAAGCGTTTGGACACAAAGCTTCGCAATGTCCAAAATCAAATGCAAAAACGGAAGTTGCTACTTTAAATGTTAGTATTGAGCCGAAGTTGTTTAAAATGGTAATAATTGATAACTTAAATGTGAAATCTTTGATTGATACAGGAAGTCAAGCCTCTTTAATCAAAAGATCATTTTTTAATAAATTAAACTCTAAAGAACTATTTCCATTTAATTCTACTCTAAACGGATTTGGTAAATCAATAGTGACTCCATTAGGTTATTTTAAAGAAAGTATTAAAATTGATGATTTCAAATGTTTTTCTGAAATATGTGTTGTAGAAAATGATATGATGCCTTATGACGCTATTATAGGCCTTAATGTCTTAATGCACGGTGAAACAATTATCAATGAAAAGGGTATCACAATTAAAAATAAAATTCAGTGTTTTGATGAAGTAAACTATTTGTCTATTTTACCAATCGATCTTACTATATCTGATGAGGTTGAAATTAACATAGATCCTTGTGTTCCTAATGTTTTAAAAAATAAGTTACAACAATTAGTTTTAGATTATGCGCCAGATAAACTTACGACAACTAATGTAGAAATGAACATTTTGGTTAAAAATCAGGAACCGATATTTTACCAGCCACGTAGATTGCCGTTTTCTGAAAAAAAAAGACTGTAGAAGCTCAAGTCGCTGAATGGTTAAAACAAGGAATAGTAGAGCCTAGTTCTTCCGAATATTGTAGCCCGTTGTAATTGTTAAGAAAAAAGACGGATCTCCTCGTGTTTGCATAGATTATAGAAAATTGAATAAGATAATTGTCAAAGATAGCTTTCCCTTCCCATTAATTGAAGACATATTAGATAGACTACAAGGCTCGAAAATTTTCAGTACAATTGATCTTAAGAACGGATTCCTACATGTCGATGTAAATAAAGATAGTAGAAAATACACTTCTTTTGTGACACATGAAGGACAATATCAATTTCTTAAAGTTCCGTTTGGTCTATGCAACTCTCCTGCCGTATTTCAAAGATTCATAAACACCATTTTCCGAACTTTGATTAATGAGGGTATAGTTTTACCATATTTAGATGACATAATTATTTTGTCTTCCTCCCTTGAAGAAGGTATATTGAACGGCTTTATCGGGTGTTGAATATTGCTAGTGAATATGGACTTGATATTAATTTTAAGAAGTCCCATTTCTTAAAGAAGCGCATTGAATTTTTAGGTCATGTGATAGAGGATGGAAAAATATTCCCATATACCTTAAAAACCAAAGCAGTTCTCAACTTTCCAGAGCCAACAAATTTGAAAAAAATTAATCGTTTTTTGGGATTGACTGGATACTTCAGAAAATTCATTCCGAACTATTCTATAATAGCTAGACCGTTGAGTGACCTGCTAAAAAAAGATCGTAAGTTTAAATTTAGCATTGAAGAAAAGAAAGCCTTTAATCAATTAAAATCTTCGTTAGCCCCAAATCCTGTTCTTTCAATATATAACCCTAAATATGAAACCGAATTACACACAGACGCCAGTTTAGAAGGATATGCTGCCATTTTAATGCAAAAAACCCCTGATGAAAAACATTTTCACCCCACTTACTATATGAGTAGAAAAACGACTGATGCTGAAAACAAGTATTCCAGCTACGAACTTGAAGCTCTTGCTATCGTAGAAGCCCTCAAGAAATTTCGCATCTATCTATTAGGTATTCCATTCAAAATAATTACTGACTGTGCTGCTTTTGAAAAGACTATGTCAAAACGAGATTTGTCAACTCGTGTAGCTCGTTGGGCACTTTTGCTGCAAGAATTCAACTACATAACTGAGCATCGTTCTGGAAATAAGATGGCTCACGCAGACGCCCTTAGTCGATTTCCAATTAATGTATTTTGAGTTACAGTCGATAATATTCTACCAAGACTCAGATCAGCCCAAGATAAAGATACTGGAATTAAGACTATAAAAGAACTACTTAAAATTTCGAATTATGAAGATTATTGCAATAGAAATGGAATTTTGTATAAATTTGTTAATGGCAAAGAATTGGTGGTTGTACCAGAAAATATGCAAATCGAAATTATAAGAACAGCTCATGAGAAAGGACATTCAGGAATAAAATATACGGAAAAAGAAATCGAAGAATATTATTTCATACCCAAACTTAGACAGAAAATAGAAAACATCATAGCAAATCGTGTTCATCGCATACTGGTGAATCATAAAAGAAGAAAGAAAGAAGGACTATTGCATCCATTGCATAAAGAAGATATGCCTTTGAAAACTTTTCATATTGATCATCTCGGACCTTTGGAGAGCACCCATAAAAATTACAAATATGTGTTAGCGATATCATATGTGTTAGCGAAGTCGTAGAACAGTTGCAAGGAGAATTTTAGTGTTTGCCAAGACAAAAAAATAAAGACTGTAATTTTTGAAGATGAAAAATTCATTGCTAAAGAAGTGAATTTCAATTTTAAAGAAGACGAAAGAATTTAAAGACGAAAGACGACGTAAAAGAAGACGAAAGGATTTAAAGACGTAGACGAAGTTCAAGACGAAAGACGTTAAAAAAAAGAAGAAAAACGTTAAAGAAAAAAGACGAAAGACGTTGAAAAGAAAAGAAGACGAAGCCGTTGAAGAAGAGACAAAAGACGTGTAAAGATGGAAGAGTGAACGTACCTGAACTGATACACTCTTACCTGAAATTTTTTTTTTATGAAAGACAATATTAATCTAAAACATTCATATTTTCAGATATCAATTACATTTTTCAGTCTGCTCTGTTTTTTCTTTTTTTTTCTCTTTAGAGTCGCTGGAGGACCAAGCGAAACGCAGGAGGGCCGAATCTGTGGTGCCAGTTCCTGTGCTGTAAGCCGTAAGCTGATCCCGCCAGTCAATGTAAGCCGTAAGCTGATCCCTGTGCACGACTAGGAAGCAATGGGAATTTCCCTAAGACGAGAGAGCGGGATTGACAACGAACCGAAAAAGACGTATGGACTCCAAAGAGGAGTTATGATTATACCAAACATTAAGAGACGAACTCTTACTTATTATTATTTTTGTTATTCGTGTGATTGTTAATCGTCTGTCCTTATGTAAATTTAATCTTCAATATATATTCTTTGTTTTAAAAACAGTGCCTATTTATTCTAAGTAAAAAAAATAACAAACAACAGCTTAAAAGAAAAGAAAAAAAAAAGAAAAAGGGATGAAATTTTATTTAAAAAACCGGGAAAAAAATCCGGAAAAAAAAGATATAATCTTTTCATCAGCCCACACGATTGTATCTGTAAAACAGAGTGCTTTCTGATATTGTATCAATAAAGCCAAAGTAAAATATATTAATACAATAGTGTGAGGAGCACTCAAAAAATTTTCTTATAAAAATTTCAACAAATAAAATAGAACACAAAAAGTAAAAATAAGTAAAAACAACATGTAAAAACAGAAAATAAAATAAAAGGAAAAAACAGTAAAATTGGACTATAAAGCGAGTAGCGAAATCAGATCAACTTACATGGACGGAAATTTTTCAAGAATGATTTAAAAATTTTTTCGCAGAAAGATTGCCAGATTACGAAATATGAAAACAAAAGATGAAAACAAAAGCGCAAATTGAATGTAACTAGAGGGTTTTAAAGTGTCGTTCTTACTGCACTGCTGAAGTTATTTGTTATTCAGTGCATTGATTTGTTAGTTACCAAGGATGGGCCCGAAATGGATGTGCGCAAGGTAGTATTATATTGGATAATTTTAAAAATTGACCATAAATAGTTTTAGAAAATAGATGCTTAATTAAGAAAATATATAAAATATAAAATGGAAAAGAGAAACATAAATAGCCTGTTTCGCAAATAATTTTAGCCACGGGTTTGCACGAAATGGATTAGCGCATGGAAAATTATATAAATTATCAAAGAAAAAAATTTTAATGGATAATTTTAACACGGATTTGCCCGAAATGGATTTGCACATGGAAAAATTAGCAAAGAAAAATTTTAGTAGATAATTTTAGCCACGGATTTGCCCGAAATGGATTTGCACATGGAAAAATTGTATAAATTAATAAAGAAATTTTTAGCAAACAATTTTACCCACGGATTTGCCCGAAAAGGACTTGCACATGGAAAAATTGCATAGATTAACAAAGGAAATTATTTAGTAAAAGAATTTTTAGTAAATAATTTTAAGCACGGATTTGCCCGAAATGGATTTGCACATGGAAAAATTATACAAATTAACAAGGAAATTATTTAGTAAATAATTTTGGCAATGGATTTACCCGAAATGGATTTGCACATGGGAAAATGGGATCTAAGCGACTTTGATAGAGGACAGATTGTAATGGCTCGAAGGCTCGGAACACGTATTTCCGAAACTGCAAGACTCGTGGGTTGTTCGCTATCTAATGTTGTTAGTACTTATGCAAAGTGGATGAATGATGGTGAAACTAGCAGTAGACGACATGGTGTTGGACGTCCACACGCTATCAAAGAAAAAGGTCATCGGAGATTGTCTCGCTTGGTGAAGCAATATCGGAGCCAGACAGTGGCTCAGCTGACAGCCCAATTCAGTGCAGGGTCAAGTAGAATAGTATCAGAGCACACTGTTCAGCGGACACTGTTGGATATAGGGCTACGCAGCAAACGTCCCACTCGGGTGCCTTTTCTGACCAAGCGTCATCGCCAACTACTGCTGCGCTGGGCCCGGGAATATCGTGACTGGTTCATGGATCAGTAGGAGAGAGTTGCCTGGTCAGATGAATCACGGTTCGTCATTCATCATGCCGATGGCCGTGTCAAAATACGCCGTCTTCCAGGCGAACAGTTTCTCCCTCAATGTACAGTAGGTCATACACAGGCCGGTGGTGGCGGTATTATGCTTTGGAGAACGTTCTTTTGGGTGTCTCTGGGACCCGTGGTTGTGGTAGAGCAGACCATGAATGCTACAGAGTATCTGAACATCATTGCGGACCAGCTATCCCCTTACATGGCCTCCGTTTTTCCAGCTGGAAATGGAATTTTTAAACGGGACCTCGCCTCGTGTCACAAGGCTCAAATTGTGTTGAAGTGGTTCCAGGAACATGATGCCGAATTCCAGTTAATGTCCTGGCAGCCTAACTCACCGGATCTTAATCCGATAGAACACATTTGGGATGTCATGGAACGGTAGCTCAGAGTTCAAAGACCACTAAGTCGCAATATCTCAGATTAGCGTGACCGTTGCTAAAACATCTGGTACAATCTGTCTCCGGCCATCTACCAAGGACTTGTGGCATCCATTCCATGACGGGTTGCAGCTGTGTTGCGGTTAAAGGTGGGCCAACTCGTTATTAAGAGGTGGTCATAATGTTTTGGCTCTTGAGTGCATATGTCCCGCAGTGGACTGATCGTTAAGACACGGTTCCCAGCAGATCACCGAAGTCAAGCATCACTGACTGCGGTCAGTGAGCGGGTGGATGACCACTTGAATTAGCCTGCGTAGGGACCGAGGGTGTGCGGTATTGGTCCTCGTTAAACTGTTCTACCGCGAAGTGCTCGACTTCGCGTGTAGGTCGTCGGGCCACCGAAGCAGGGATGCCATCCCCTCTGCAGAGGATCAAAATTGTGATGGCATGTCTTCGGATCATACACTGAGCCAGTGGGGCTTGACTTCGGTGTTCTCATAGATATAAAGGCATAGATATATATTCCCTATATTAGTCCCTGGGTGTTCTACTAGGAATCGTGTCTGTACGATCAGTCCACTACGGGACACTAATTGATGGATACTATTAAATGAATAAAATAAAAGGATATATTACTAAGCCAGTGGCCACAGCGTTCTTTTCATGGAGTCATTTTCGATAATGACGACGTCTCCACCCTTACGAAAATTTAAGGTATATTTAAGGTTGATTTGAGTTATTTTTGAGGTATCAAGATTGATTTGAGGTATATTTGAGATATATTTGTTGCTGAGAAAACAGCAACTTTTATCAGCTGCTACAACGCCAACATACATTGTATCACTTTTTGTTATTGCTACTTATTCTGTCAAACTTGAACCTGTGTGCAATCAGTTGCAAAAGGTAAGCACAGATCTAAAAGAAGCAACTGATTGTGTAGTCAAATTGATAGAGGTGCAGCAAATTAATCAAAGCAATGCTTCTGAAGAGTTTACTGCAATTTTCACGAAAGCAGAACACATTTGCGAAGAATTAGGCATTGAAATGAATCGACCTCGAGAGGCATCTGGACAAGTTCATAGATTGAATGTGCCTTCTGAAAACGCAGAAGAATTTTTCAGGAGATCAATCTTTATTCCTTATTTGGACTCCATTATATCTTCTTTGAAAGACCGTTTTTCTTCTACACAAAGAAACGCATTTTCACTCTTACAGCTTTACCCGAATGCGATTAACAAACTGGACAAAGCGTCATATCCTGAAGTTTTGGAAGATATATATACTATGTATAAAGATCTGCTCTCATCGAAATTCATCACTGAAGCTGCAACGTGGTACGAAATGTGGAGGAATAACGAACATTCTTACGAATCCCTCGAATACATCGATTTAGTTATTGAGGCCATACCGTTTTATCCAGCTGTAGAGGAGGCAATCAAAATTGGTCTAACTCTTCCAGCTGTTACGTGCACTATTGAACGCATATTTAGTACAATATGAAGCATCAAAACATGGAATAAATCTACAATGTCTCACGAGAGATTAAGTAGTTTGTGCATACTTAGTGTGCAAAAGAAAAGAATCAAGGATGACTCAGAATTTATTGAAAACGTTATAAACAGATTTGGACAGCAAACAAGAAAATCATAATTCTTGTTTGATTAAACAATTCTTTAATTGTTTATGTATTACTTAATAATCAATGATTACTTAATTATTTGATTTTGAATAAAAATATTTTTAATAAAACTTTTTTTATAACGAAATTGTTTTTCCGTATCTCTTTAATTGTTTAAAAAAAAGTCAGGGGGTGCAAATGCACCTCCTTGCACCCCCCTGCCGGCGCCCTTGCTTCAGGCTGATAAATGAAGATCTCTACTAGTGAAAAAATGTTATGATATACATTATTCCTCATTTAATGTATATAATATCTCTATATGTATTATATTTTTCACATAGTGAGGTTAAAAATTAATGAACTAGGTGGACCGTATAACACCTCAAGTTTGGGAATTATTACCTTCAACTAAAACTTAACTTAACTAACTTCGTACTAAAAAAACAGCTTTAAATTGAGCTATATAAGCCTGAAGTCTAAAATGTTGCATTTTAGGTCGCATCTAAGCGCTTAATACTTCAAGTGTATACTTCAAAAATATACACTTGAGGTTACGAAATAATAACCTAAGGTAGAGCATGGAACACCTCACGTTCATAAAAATCAAGCTATCCAACTGTCGAAAAATACACTTGAGGTTGATTTATAACAACCTGAAGTGTAAAACGGCAAACCATTGGTTGATAAATAAATACCTCTACAAGCATAAAATTAAATACCAGAGGTTGAAAAATAATTACCTGAGATCGAACATAATACACTTCACGTTAGTAAAAAATTTCCTTTTCAACTGTCAAAAAATACATCTGACCCTTATTAAAATTTAAATTATTTAAGGTTGATTTGAGGTATTTTTGAGGTATTAAGGTTGTTTTGAGGTATATTTGAGGTATATTTAAGGTTGCAGAGAAAACAGCAATAAAAATTATACCTCGTAAAGGTTGTAATTAAGGTGTACGAGGTTGATTTATATATACTTCAGCTTGTTTTGAGGTTGTTTAAAATTCACTTCAAATCAACCAGACTGATAAGGAGATTTTTAAGGTATACCAGGGTTATTTTCTTACACTTGTAACAAAAGAGGTATTTATGAGGTATAAAAATTTTTACCTTATTTCAACTAACGATAAAAAGGTATTTATTGAGGTATATGAAGTCATTTTATTTATACCTAAGCTTATTTTGAGGTTGTTTTAAATTCACTTCAAACCATCCAGACTGATAAGATGATTTTTAAGGTATACGAGGTTGTTTCTCTTACACTTGTAACAAAAGAGGTATTTATGAGGTATAAAAAAATCAACCTTATTTCAACTAACGAGAGTGAGGTAATTACGAGGTATAAAAAATTTACCTTTTTTCTACTAACGATATTGAGGTATTTATGAGGTATAAGAAATATACCTTATTTCAACTAAAGAGAGTGAGGTATTTATTGAGGTGTTGAAGTCATTTTATTCATACCTAAGCTTGTTTTAAGGTTGCTTAAAGTACACTTCATATTAACTAACTCACTTCCCAGAGTTCCATGCGAGCCGGCAAATGGCGTGTGTGTTGACAATCGAAAGTCTATTCGAAATTCGGTAAGTGTGCTTGACATTTATTAATTTAGTTTTATCACTTTTAATCAAATATGCTTCGATTTTGAAACTTAAATTTTATTATTTTTGTTTTAACGACGCGTCCTGATCTTAAATAATTTAAGTTGGAGGATATTCTTAGAGGCTATCGTTGTAGGCTTAGCAATAAGAGAGAATACCCGAAATATTTCTCGTCACTGTTTTTGGTAACATTACTGGTGAATCGTTGCAGCAGGTTATGCACAGTATATTTTACTGTTTGTAGTTCAGTCAAATAGAACTATTCTTTTTATTTTGCTTAAATGTATATGTTTTAACGTAGCAGTATGCACGCTGATTAATTGAGAAAAATGTTCACAATTTCTGTTATAAATAAATCATTGAAAATTGAAAGATTTTTAAAATAGCAATTTTGCTTTGAAATTCTACTATAGCTGTATGCTTATCGTTTGGATATTTGTTGCAAAGTTTATATTATTGTTTATATATATATATATATATATATATATATATATATATATATATATATATATATATATATATATATATATTTACAGAGCTTATCCACAGTTCCCTGATATTACTGTGTTGGCCTGGGCTGTAAATAGCACATGCGCGGCGGTGCAGAAGAAGAGACAAGCAAGCTACTGCTCAGCCTTCCCCTAGGATATAGTTCTGAATTTATACCTAAAAGAAAAAGTAGTCTCTCCTAATAAACTACAGAATTTATGTAATTGTTGATAACAATAGTTTGCTAGATATTTGATAATTGAAAACTAGTAACTGTACTAGCTCACTTCTTCATGTTTGATCACAAAACTGCTATTTTCACTACATGTTATTTTCTCGCATTTTACCCACGTTAATTATTTGCTAAGCAGATTGTTATTACTTATTAGAATATTGGGCAGAAGGAAATGAAATCCGATTTCAAGTTTATATGGCAATTTGTTTCAAGGTTATGAGCTCACTACTTCAAAAATGTGCGAATTTCGGAAATCTTAATTATTTTAGAAATAAGTCAGTATAGTATGCAATTTTAATCCTTAATTGAATAAAATCAATTGCAAATAAAAACATCTATTGTTGAAAGTAATATGCATTATTTTGAGTTTCATCCTATGGGATGTGTATTTATATTTAAACAAGTGTTTGTAACAACTAACTATTAGTTTTATTCTGCTCGGTATTATAAGTTATATAGGAGATATTATACTTATTTCTATATTATACTATATTATACTAAAAGTATTATTTCAAATCATTCTCTCTTAGACATTTTCCTCACATAAAATTACTCACAACTTTAAAATAAATGCTCCTTATCAGCTTGTAATTTATTCAATTTGATTGAGTGTAAAAAAAGAATAAAAATTGGTACATAACTTTAAAATTTTAATTTATTAAACGATTGTAGATTCTTGATTACATTGATTAAAAATTATTAAAATAACTATTTTTTAAGAAACTCTGATGTGATTGACAATAACATAAGTCCTTTTCAGAATCAGCGTCAAAAATTTAAAAAAAAGCTGCTAGTTTCATGAAGTCTGACAAAAAGTTGAAAAATATAGACTAGGTTTATTGAGTTTAAAGATTTTTAAAAAAGAAAGGGAAGGAAATGTAATTATTAAACTTACAAGTACCATAATGTTACAGATGTATAGAAAAATAAAAAGTGTTAAAATTGCACAATAAGATTGGAATTATACAGGGTGTTTATAAAGTCCCGAACCCATTTTGATGTTTAATAACTCATAAATAATAAAGATAGATTAAAATTAATAACATTGATGGTTAGATAGACTCAAAAAGTTTCATGACCCTTGTCAATGAACTTCCACGTGTGCCCCCTTCGTCGCACGGAGAATATCAAGTCGATAGTCAATTTCACGAGAGGTAGCTTTCTTTTTTACAGAAAAGACAATCTCATCAGTCGTATACTTAGACATGTTGGAAAACTTCGTATTTCCACAACTAGAAAAGCTTCAGCCACATGTCTTTTTGCAACAAGATGGTGCACCACCTCATTGGGGTATCATCGTTCGTAGTTCTTTGAATGACCATTTTACAGGAAGATGGATTGCGCGAAGAGGTCCAATTCCTTGGCCACCCAGATCACCTGATATAACGCCGCTGGACTTTTTTCTTTGGGGATTTATAAAGGACAATGTTTACAGGAGGATCGTGTCGAACATTGATGGCCTAAAAGCCAGAATTACAACCGCAATAGCCTCTGTGGATGCCGACATGCTTGCCGCTACCTGGCGTGAAATTGACTATAGACTTGATATTCTCCGTGCGACGAAGGGGGCACACGTGGAAGTTCATTGACAAGCTTCATGAAAGTTTTTGAGTCTATCTAACCATTTATGTTATTAATTTTAATCCATCTTTATTATTTTATGAGTTATTAAACATCAAAATGGGTCCGAGACTTTATAAACACCCTGTATATTTGAATTTCTGTAAATGTTGTTAATGGTAATACTGTCTTCAGTGTATTTTATTTTGTGGCTGTGATACAAGTCATGCTTTTTAGCTACGAGGAATGAATAGAAATGGCAGAAGATATTTATCTGAAAAGGAAAATTAATTTCATCCAGTTATTTTAAATGATAACAAAAACTAAGACCTGCCATTATTATTGTAAATATGACTTTCTTACTGATTTATATTTTTTTTTCCTTTTAGGTTCCAATAATTACAAGTTTCAACATGTAGACGGAAACAGTATTTAAAATAATTTTGTTGGTTTGTAAAAAAAGTGAAATTTTAGTTTTAAATAAAAGTACTTTGAATTTCAGCTGACTAATTATTTAAATTTGTAGTTTTATAGCTTTAAAAATTCAAGCACCTTAGACAACTATCTTCTAAAAATACGAGTATGAGCTCCCATAAATAATTTTTACTAACTGTAGAATTTGGATAAGTGTTATTTTAAGATGATTTAAATCAATCTATTGAAATTATAGAAGAATTATGCATTTGAAACTTTCTTTTATAGTTTAACAAAAGAAGCAATTACTGCCGAAGGTTTAATATTAAAAATTTCAGGTTGATAAATGATCTCTACTAGTGAAAAAAATGTAATGTACATTATTCTTCATATAATATATATAATATCTTTATATATATATTATATTTTTTATTTAGTGAGTCTAAAAATTAACAAACTAGGTGGTCCGTATAACACCTCACCTTCGTAAGTGCTAAAAAAAACATCTTTGGTTGATAAATTAATACTTCTAAAAATACAAAAATATATACTTGAGGTTACGAAATAATAACTTAAGGTAGAACATGGAACACATGACGCTAATTAAAAATAATCTTTCCAATTGTTGAAAATACACTTCAGGTTGATTTATAACAACCAGAAGTGTAAAATGGCCCACCTTAGGTTGAAAAATATATACCTCTACAAGCATAAAATTATATACCTGAGGTTGAAGAATAATTACCTGAGGTAGAACAAAATACATTTGAGGTTGATTTATAACAACCAGAAGTGTAAAACGACACACCACAGGTTAATAAATATATACCTCTACAAGCATAAAATTATATACCTGAGGTTGAAAAACAATTACCTGATGTCGAACAAAATACACCTGAGGTAGATTTATAATAAGCTGAAGTGTAAAATGACACACCATAGGTTGAAAAATATCTACCTCTACAAGCATAAAATTAGATACCTGAGGTTGAAAAATAATTACCTGAAGTTGAACAAAATACACCTGAGGTTGATTTATAATAACCTGAAGTGTAAAATGACACACCTTATGTTGTTGAATAAATACTTCCACAAGTGTAAAAAAATATACTTCAGGCTGAAACATATATACCTCTGGAGGTATATTTAAGGTATATTTGAGGTTGATTTTGAGGTATTCATTTGCACCCTTTTCAACCTTTACGACGTATTTAAACAACAACCTCCTTTATACCTTTAAAATATACCTCGTTTATACCTCATTTATACCTCGATTTTTTCATGAGGGGAGGTAGATTTATAATAACCTGAAATGTTAAATGAAACACCTTAGGTCAGGGGTGTCAAACTCGCGGCTAGCGGGCCGCATGCGGCCCGAGATGAACATTTTTGCGGCCCAGTCAATATATCCGACGCAAAGAAAAAATAAAATAGAAATGTGAATTAGAAAGAAAACTAGCATATAAAATTAGAATATACTTTATTTATAAACTATATGGATCATTTTAAATAGTACGCGCGAAAATGTAAAGTTCTAATTGGCTTGCGACTCCTGCCATTCCAGGGATACTGCATCGTATCAAAAATACGCAGAAAAATTTCAAATCTTAGAACAGAATTTGACGACGTATTTAAACAACAACCTCCTTTATACCTTTAAAATATACCTCGTTTATACCTCATTTATACCTCGATTTTTTCATGAGGGGAGGTAGATTTATAATAACCTGAAATGTTAAATGAAACACCTTAGGTCAGGGGTGTCAAACTCGCGGCTAGCGGGCCGCATGCGGCCCGAGATGAACATTTTTGCGGCCCAGTCAATATATCCGACGCAAAGAAAAAATAAAATAGAAATGTGAATTAGAAAGAAAACTAGCATATAAAATTAGAATATACTTTATTTATAAACTATATGGATCATTTTAAATAGTACGCGCGAAAATGTAAAGTTCTAATTGGCTTGCGACTCCTGCCATTCCAGGGATACTGCATCGTATCAAAAATACGCAGAAAAATTTCAAATCTTAGAACAGAATTTGAAACAAGGTTTAAAGATTTTAATTCCTTGGAAGACAAATTTTGTTTGTTTTCTTCAATTTTCCCAATAAATATAGACTCAGTACCCAGTAATATGCAAATGGATGTGATTGAGATTCAGTATGACTCAAATTTGAAGGCAAAATTCATTGAAGTGGGTGTGACTGAATTTTACAAATATTTACCGGCAAGATTTGAAAATACTCGAAAATTCGCAAATGAAATTATTTCCATGTTTGGAAGTATTTATCAGTGCGAGCAATTATTATCTGTTATGAATGGAAATAAATCTCCTGTTGGAAACTGTATTAATAACGCTCACGTTGGGTCAATTTTGAAAGTAGCCTCGGCCAATAAAATTTTTCCCGAAATAGGAAAGATAGTAGCAGAGAAGAGATGTCAAGTATCAAACAATAATTTAACTTTATATATGTTTATTACAATGTACTATTCAAAATAAAAATATTTGCTTCTATGAACATTAATTTTTTTTTTCTTTTTTTTTTTGCGGCCCACCAAAAGTAAAGCATTGTTTATTTGGCCCAAGTTAGCTTTTGAGTTTGACACCCCTGCCTTAGGTTGTTGAATAAATACTTCCACAAGTGTTAAATAATATACTTCAGGTTGATTATTAATAACCTAAAGTTGAAAATGAAACACCTTAAAGTAGTAAATATCTACCTCTCCACAGATGTAAAATTAAACACCTCAGCAGGACCGGATTTTAGCTTGGTGGGGCCCTAAGCTACTGAAAATGATGGGGCCTTTATAAGTTCAACTCCATTTTTATGCACCTAAAGTAAACTGCCACTATTTTTTACTGTTGAGTATTAGCATTACATAATTGAAAAAATTGATAATATTACTTTATTCTTAAATTTATTAATTGTGATGAGACTATTATGTAGAACCTTTCTTTTATTGCACATATTTTTTGAACGAGGGGATAAAGTTACAAAAGAAACACATTTTAAGCACGGAGTAAAAATTTGGCGTGCTGGGCCACTATATACTTAACAGAGTTCTTTTTTTCTTTCTTTTTTTTTTAGATTCATTTTAAATATATTTTATTTGCAATTTTGAATGATTTTTTGGCGAATTTTTTTTCAATTGTATTTTCTTTACGTTACAAAATCTATAAGACTTAGAAACATGAAATTTTGAATGTGCGTAGAAAATATGCAAAGAGTTAGAAAGAAAACAAGAAAATATAATTTGATTATTAGTTTTATTTTTTTTATAACCGCCGTTAAACAACCGACTCAATTTTGAGTTTACGCCCTAAAAACCAGGCTATCCCGGCCAAACTTATTAGTTTATTTTGTAACAGTCATTGCACATCCGACCCAATTTCGAGTTTACGACTACTAATATTCAACTCCGTAGCCTTGTCATTTTGAATCCAATCCAGAAGACAAGGGAACTGCTAGATCAGTACCCAGAGGTATTTATTTGTTATGAGAACTTGGAGGACTTTGTGACCCCGACAGATTTAACATGCACCAGTCTCCATTTTATACATGGGTATTCTTCTGCCGGCTGGATTCAAACTCCCATTCTCATGAACGCGAGCCCAACGCCCTATCAACCAGGCCATCCCGGCCAAATTTATTAGTTTATTTTATAACAGTCATTGCACAGCCGACCCAATTTCGAGTTTACGACTACTAATATTCAACTCCGGAGCCTTGTCATTTTGAACCCAATCCAGCAGTCCCTGGAACAGGTGAGGGTCGTTATATTAATACTGTTTGTAAAAATAAAAAGAACATTTCGTAAGCTGATATTATTTAATTGATGCTTATATTGAAAATATTTCTTAATTATTTTTGCTTTCTTTTTAATTATTTTAAGTACATTTGTTAAATTTTAGTGAAAGAAAAAAATTATCATTATTTATGTAAGTTTTTGGCTTATATTTTTAAGGATTTATTAAAGGATCTATTAAATATCAGAGAGAATAAATGTCAAACGGGTTTAAAGTATCAGCTCTGCTCTTGATGGTGTATAGTGGCTAGGATGTGATAGAGCAACTGTCCCGGTCATCCCGCCAAAACGAGCATTCAACATATCAATGGAACACGCCAAAGCTTTATATCAATTAGCAATTAGTTTTAGATAATTAAAATTGTAGAATAATTATCTTATTATAGAATGAAATGTTTTAAAAGACAAATATCTGTTAATGTTTAACATTTAATCAACGAAAAAACAGAACCAATATTGAAATCTAACTAATTTATTATTTTTAATTACTGATAAAGTTTGTGACAGTAAAAAAAAATTAAAGCCTGATAGGTTTCAGAATTTTAGAAACACCTTCTAGTTATACTATTCAATCAAATGGGTTTCGATGTCTTTCATCCCGGTCTCATTAGTGATTCAGCATATTTCGATATCATTTTTGTTTCGTTCTCATTTAATATTAATTTGTTTGCGACAGTCAAATTGTATACCTCTTTTACTACATTTTCGAGGAGTTTAAAAATATAATATTGAGGATTTTAACTGAAATGAAATTTGCTTTTTTTGTATGCCTCTTTTATTACGCCATCATCATACCAGCACGCAACTGTCTACTCTAAATAATGCTATATAGAATGAGATAGCAAAACAAACGTGTGTAGTTATTTAAATTCTTATTCAAAAGTTTTAATTAATTTTTTTTAACTGACAATTTCTGTCCTTTTTTTATATATTTTAAAGTGCTGTTTAAAACAGCTGCATATCACATGAGAGCATTAAATATATCATTTGTACAATTCTAAAGTAAAATAAAAGGGAATTCTGATTCTTAGAAACAGATTAAATAGTCTGATGATCGAACGATGGGGCAAAAAAAAACTTTTTTGCCTTTCAAACTAAAATTTTTTTTATTAATAAATAATTTATTAATACTCAAATTGCTTGAAAGATGATATGTACCCTACTAGTGACAACGAAGTTTTTTGTTTTATTCTGTCATTTATTTGTATTTATTATGTCCGACAATGTAAACAAGAAAAAAAAATGCATTTTCGGCTTCTGAGGGCCCCAGCTCCGAATAAAACTTTAAAAAAAGAGGGGGAAGTAGGATCTGGTAGCCCTTGTCATCTCGGGGCCCCAAGCTACTGCTTATTTAGCTTATACGTAAATCCGGCCTTACACCTCAGGTTGAAACATATATACCTCAGGTGGTATATTTAAGGTATATTTGAGGTTGATTTTGAGGTATTCATTTGCACCCTTTTCAACCAAACGACATATTTAAATAACAACTTCCTTTATACCTTTAAAATATACCTCGTTTATACTTCATTTATACCTCGATTTTTTCATAAAGGTTGTTGTTTGAGATCTGCTTTTCCATCTGAGTAGGAGTTTTAACTGGACTTGGCTACACCAAGTCCATAGTAGTATCGACTGGTGTTGTTGTCTGATCTACTAGGGCTGGAGTCTCAGCTGGCTCACTAGAGTCACCAGTCTCTGTAGTCTCCGGTTCTGGATTCGTTGAATCAGCCGTTGCTGTAGTCTACGAATTCTTTGACAGCTGAATGTAAAAAATCTTTTGAATCTCTTTAATCAGCTTTAACTCGTGAACCAATATTAAAAATATTTAATCCTTCTCATGAATGTCATATTTTTATTTTATTTTATAACCGTCGTTAAACAGCCGACCCATTTTTGGGTTTACGATTACTAACATTCAACTCCGTAGCCTTGTAGTTTTGAAACAAATCCAGAAGACAAGGAAACTCCTGGTTCAAGTATTGGGAGAAATTTTCCTTCATGGAGAACTTTTTGATGGAACTAACCCGCATTTGCGTTACTTGGAGAGGAAGACCACGAGAACCTCCCACGGTTAGCCTGACGTCAAGGGAATTTTAGTCCATGATCCGTCTACCATTGAGGATATTTCACATCAGCACTGTGGTCTGTGCAAGCCGGATTCAGAATTCGTATCGACCAGCCATCACCGGGATTGATCCCCGGTTCACCTCATTGGAAAGCTAACGCTCTATCCCTTGAGACATCGCGGCTCTTGTCATATATTTGTTGATGCCAGTACAAATGGTATCGGAGCTGTACTTAGACAATGTGATGAATCTGGTGTTCTGTATCCCGTAGCGTTCCACTCCCGCTCATTGAAGGATTATGAAAAGAACTATTTTATCACTGAGCTGGAATGTCTTGCTATTGTGGACACATTAAATAAATTTCATAATAACCTTTTATGAAAAAAATGTACTATACATACGGACCACGCAGCCCTCCTTTGGATTAAAAATGTTAAAAATCATAAAAGGCGATTATATCGCTGGTCTTTATACCTTTGCATGTTGTAAAATATACAAAAGGTAGTACAAATATTGAAGCGGATATGCCTTCGAGAGAAGCACCAGATTCAAATGTAAATGTAAGCAATGATGTAAATCAAGTATCACATCATTTTCAATTAAATGAAATTATTGAGGCTCAAAAATGTGACAATTTAACTGGAAAATTTGTAGAAATTAATGATGCCTTCTTGAAAAAGGATTTACTAAAATTGTAGTACCTTTTTCATTACGGTTAAAATTACTCAAAATTGCTCATGAAAAATTTGGACACCCTGGTATTCAAAAAACAATTAATTTATTAACTCCTGTATATTATTGGCAAAACATTACTTCTGATATAACAGAATTTATTAAACATTGTCACACATGTCAAATGAATAAGAAGCCCCGACAAAAAAAGATTTGGGCTTTTACAATCGATGCCTCCTGTTGATAAACCACTTAATTCACTTTCAATTTATGGTGTTGGTGGTCTTAACCATTATAATTCAACGAAAAAATATTTGACCTTAATTATTGATCATCTTACGCGATATATAAGGGCATTCGCTTCAAAATCTATTACAACAGAAGCTTATACGACTTTTCTTCATCAAATTTTTCAAAATCAAATACATACAAATCTCTTGAGTGATAGAAATGCAGCTTATACATCTTCGCATTTCAGAAAATTTCTTAAGCATCATGAAGTTAAACAACTTTTAACTACAGCCCATAGGCCAGAAACTAATGGCAAAAAAGAGAGATTAGGATAAACAATAATCAAGTGTTTAAAATGTAAAATTAAAGAAAATTCTTTCAGGATACCGTGACCTAAATTATTAAAAGAAGTTGTTCAGGAATATAATTTAACTCCTCATTCAGTTAAGGAATTCCCTCCGGCATGTTTATTAAATGGCATAGTTCCATATGAAAATTCTTTAAGGGTGGATATTTATCCTCCACTTGAAGAAGCTAGGAAAATAGCTATCGAAAACACAAAGCGATACCACGAGGAAGTTTATTTGATAATTTAATATGTGTCTTGTTATAGTTTCATTAAAAATTCTGATGGAAGGGGTTGCAAGTAATTAACCATAATTTTCCCCCTAAGTTCCAAATTTAATATGAAAGGAAATTTTTCTTCGGAGAGGGGGGGCGGGTGTAATATCGAATGCCTCATACGAGTCTTTTTATATTAATTGATAATCTTAAAACTGATATCTCTTATCAATTTTAAGATGTAGAAATCGTTCTTTCACAAAGAGCCATGAAAAGTCAAGAGTCCAATTAAAAGATTATTTTCTGAAGTTAATGGGCAATAATTCTTAGAGAAGTACGCATTAAAAAAGTCCCAAAAATTCCCAGCTTCAGAATGGTGCCATTCTTTCAGCAAATCAAAATCTCTAAATTTTCCCATTTGAATGACGTGAAAATTCGTGGCATTTTCATATTTTCATGGCAAGATAAATCAGTGTCAAATCCCAACATCCCTGTAATGAAAATCCCACTAATGTAAATCTTGCGAAAATCCAACGAACGCTGTTAAATAAAGTAATAAAATGCCTATTTGCTTGAATTAGCCTAAGTCTCTTGAATTATCAAGCCTTTAAAGGCATAATATATATATATATAATAAATAAGTAAATACAAGAAAACACGAAGAAAGTTAAGAAAAACAATAAGTTTCATTTATAGCGCTTAAGCTGCAAGTAAACAGAATTCATTAGATAAGTTCAAAATGAAGAATAAAACAAAGAAAAATTATAGACATATGAAAAAAAGGGGGGGGGGAATAATAAGTAAAAAATAACAAACAACAGTTTATATAATTAAAAAATAAATAAATAAAAGGATGAATTTTCATTCAAAAACCGGAAAAATAAAACCGGAAAAAAAAGATATAATCTTTTCTTCAGCCCACACGATTATATCCGCAAAACAGAGTGCTTTCTGATATTGTATCAATAAAGCTAAAGCAAAATATATTAATACAATAGTGTGAGGAGCACTCAAATTTTCTTTTTATAAAAATAACAACAAATAAAATAGATCACAAAAAGTAAAAATAACATATAAAAACAGAAAATGAAATAAAATAAAAATAAAAAACATTGAAAAGGGACTATAAAGCGAGTAGCAAAATCAGATCAACTTACATGGACAGAAAATTTTTCAAGAATGATTTAAAAATTTTTTCGCAGAAAGATTACCAGATTACGAAATATGAAAACAAAAGCGCAAATTGAATGTAACAAGAGGATTTTAAAGTGTCGTTCTTACTGCACTGCTGAAGTAATTTGTTATTCTGAGCTTTGATCTGTCAGTTACCAAGGATGGGCCCGAAATGGATTAGTGCAAGGTAATATTATACTGGATAATTTTAAAAATTGATCATAAATAGTTTTAAAAGATAGATGTTTATTTAAGAAAAAATAGAAAATAGAAAAGAGAAACATAAATTGCCTGTTTTGCAAATAATTTTAGCCGCGGATTTGCACGATATGGATTAGCACATAGAAAAATTATTTAAATTATCAAAGAAAAAAATTTTGATAGATAATTTTAACACGGATTTGCCCGAAATGGATTTGCACATGGAAAAATTGACAAAGAAAAAATTTTCAGTAGATAATTTTAGCCACGGATTTGCCCGAAATGGATTTGCACATGGAAAAATTGACAAAGAAAAAATTTTTAGTAGATAATTTTAGCCACGGATTTGCCCGAAATGGATTTGCACATGGAAAAATTGCATAAATGAATAAAGAAATTTTTAGCAAACAATTTAACCCACGGATTTGCCCGAAATGGATTTGCACATGGAAAAATTGACAAAGAAAAGATTTTTAGTAGATAATTTTAGCCACGGATTTGCCCGAAATGGATTTGCACATGGAAAAATTGTATAAATTAATAAAGAAATTTTTAGCAAACAATTTAACCCACGGATTTGCTCGAGATGGATTTGCACATGGACAAACTGTATAGATTAACAAAGGAAATTATTTAGTAAAGGAATTTTTAGTAAATAATTCTAACCACGGATGTATAAATATATATATATATATATATATATATATATATATATATATATATATATATATATATATATATATATATATATATATATATATATATATATATATATACTGCTCAAAAAAATTAGGGGAGCACATGGCTCCCCTAATTTTTTTGGGCAGTGTATATATGTAATACAAAAATTATAAATACTTTTGTATTAATAAAACCATTAAAACTCTTTCGTTTTCATAAAATGTCTTTGGTGAAGAATAGGTGTAGAAATTATATTTTGGGACTTCAAGGCTGAAAACATACCATTGAATTATAATTAGATTTATATTTCAAAGGAGGAGTTATTTTTAGAATCTGTCCCCCTTTCACTTCCACATTAGGAAGCATTAAATGATTTTCCTTAATGCCTAAGGTTACACGACTTGAGCCCGTTTACATTAATCTCTGTTTGTATTTAATGCGGGAGCGATTGTTTTCGCATGTCTCTTGCTGATTAGCGTGTTCCATATTAGATCTGCCGGAGTTTTGTCCACACCCCCTCCCTTGTGGAGTGTGGATGTGAACTGTTATAATCACCAGCCTACCTTTAAATAAACCTTTTGATAACGCATTATGACTTACGACTGAATTATTGAAGCTGAATACCACAATGATAACAGGGAAGTAGCCCTGTTATTAAAAGACGACAGGATAGTTGCTTGCGGAGGAAACTTACGCATTTCCATCGTTTGGGAACTAAGTTGAACAAAGGCTAGCTGTGGCGTCGGAATTCCCATCCCAGACACCGGGGAAAAAGTTGCCTTTAGGCGTAGAAGGAAAGGAAGGATTCCTCATCCCATCGTCAACTACATGTACCAAAGAATATAGATGTACCTCGTTGCTAGTGGAATGCTGATGTTGGATCGAGATTGTCCCCTGCCTGAAACTGTCCCTGATGTGTGTCCCATCCATAGTGTTGACTGATGACCCTACTACAGTGTCCCATCCATAAAGTTGACCGATGACCCTACTGTTCCTTAGTGCTCAAGTTTGTGAAAAAAGTGAAAACAAAAGTTTTGTGCTCGACTAAATATCATGAATATTCATGAAGAGCTATCAAGATTTAGTGCGCGAAGAAAAAATGATATATATATATTTTTTTTTTCTCTGTTCAACGAAAAATTTATGAAGGTCGAAGAAAAGTGTTGACGAAAGTAAAGGAGAGTATACTGTAGATATGTGTTTTTTTTTTCTCCCTCTCATTATTTTTCTTTCTCAATCTTATGAATAAATATTTTATTGAAATTAGATATGAGTAGCGATATAAAACTTTTTATTACGAAATTTAGTCAATAGAATTTTGAACATGTTGGATTGCATTTCTTATATTTATATTGCTTTTTTTTAAATTATGATATAATATTGTATTTATAGTGCATTTAAAATGCTTTTGAAGGAAATGAATGTGATTCAAACGTCAATTAAATTAGTGACGGCGAACAAAATTAAGTTATTATTTAAACTTTTGTTTCCTAATGATTTATCACGTTTAAATCGTTGTTAAAAATTAAATTTTTCAGAGCTTCCTTTTGAACTTAACGATGAAGAGTTTTCAAATAAACTTAAAGAAATTTGTAAAACTTTATCGGACTTGGTCAAAACTAAATACTCCTATTAAAAAAAGGTGAAAACTTAAATGTTACCCAAACAAAAGGACATTTAACAGTTAACAAAATTTGTGAGTTTCCCCTTAAGATAGGCGAAATTGCTAACTCAGCAAGTTTTTTATGCTTGATACTGATTTACCATATGCTTTATTAGGATTGAACTTGCGAAGATTTTTGTTTGTTTATTGATTGTGTCAGGCCAGTTGTTACTCAATTTGGTAAGAGACTGATCACCTCTGCTAATTCTAACAATGACAACTTGACTTTGCCCATTAGACAGCAGAATTCTCAAAATGTTAGGGTTAAAAATGGTGAAAAAAAATCGAAGTTAAAGATGTTTCAGTAAAAGTAAGCATTGAGAAAAATATGTAAAGGGTAACAAAAATAAAAAGAAAAGGAAAAATAGGAAAAAGAAAGTATGACCAAGAAACTAACAACAAAAATAAAAAGAAATTTAAGTAAACAAAATTTTCAAAATAGTACACGTATCAAAGCTTAGGAAATATCACAGCCCACAAAATGTTGAAATTAAATCATGAATAGTGTCTAAAACAAAAGAAAAATTTTTTTTACTTTCCTCAACGGACGAAGTAAAATCTTTTTTTTCGGGGGGGGGGGGGGGGAGATCCAAGTCGCGTGGGGAGTTGTTCACCTCAGCATCATTTGGATGTGAGGGTGATGTAAGTTGAACTTTTTTTTTCTCTACAAGATGAGAAAAATTTTACAAACTATTTTTGTATTGATCCGTCTGGATCTCTCAATATCACTCTGCTTCATGAAATTCTGTTTTCCTACAAATTAACAGGAAAAACAGACTTTCATCAAGTAAATAACCCCTTTAACCACACAGAATCTTAAATTCTGATTAAATGACACTTGTTGTCCAATTCGTTTGCATAAAAAATTGCGTATATTTTTGTGTGAAAAATTTTTGAAAATTTTAGTAGAATAGTTATATAAACATGTTTCATTTTTCTTTTTGTTTTGTTGACTAAACAGATAAATTGCATTATCATGTTTTTTATGTTTTTCATTGCAAATAATTGTTTTTTTTTAACACTTAATTGAAAAAATGTTATTTGTAGTAGGGAAAAGAAACAGTCTTACCAACCTAAATTTTAGAAATTTAAAGTATTCTAAATTTTTTTATTTTGGCTTACCAAAAATTTTTTTTTGGGACAAAATTTATAAATACTTTTGTATTAATAAAACCATTAAAACTCTTTCGTTTTTATAAAATGTCTTTGGTAAAGAATAGGTGCAGAAATTCTATTTTGGGACTTCAAGGCTGAAAACATACCATTGAATTATAATTAGATTTATATTTCAAAGGAGGAGTTATTTTTAGAATCTGTCCCCCTTTCACTTCCATATTAGGAAGCATTAAATGATTTTCCTTAATGCTTAAGGTTACACGGCTTGAGCCTGTTTACATCATTCTCTGTTTGTATTTAATGCCGGAGCGATTGTTTTCGCATGTCTCTTGCTGATTAACGTGTGTGTGTGTGCGTGTGTGTGTGTTCTTTTGCCGTTCCAGCGGTCTAAGCGAAAATGGAATTTTGAAGAATTGCGAAGTGGAAGCTAGCCATTGTTTTAAATTTTTCTATAAACGATTCAGTTTTCAAATATCTTGAGGATAACAGCAGTCATATTTTCTATCTTATAACTCTATTCATTTACAAAAGTAAATTAAAGTAAATTACACATACTTTAATATTTAATTATAATTCGCGCGTTTCCTTATATCTGATGAGCACAAGCAAGTAAAATCAACGAGAATAGTGTTGCGTCATTGCAATGACGTCATTTTTCAAAATCTTTAATATTTTATTCAGTGGCGTAGCTAGGTAGCTAAGGGCCCTGGGGCAAATTAAAAAATGGGGCCCTACTGCTATGTAAACTGATTAGGTTTTATCAAATAAAAATATGAAATTTTTCCAAATACTTTAAAAATGCTAAGTTACTTAAGCTCTTTTTTGTGCACTGCAGGGCAGGTAATAAAAATATTAAACAGTAACAACATAAATTACAATTAATACTTGGTGTAGGTTTGGCTAATAAAACGAAATAGAGAATATTCAAGGGTTTATTATATAAAGGTCGGGCCTACCAACTGACTAAATAACAATTATATTTAAAAAATTTTCCTAGCTTTAGTTTTCGCAAAAGTATCAATGACTTCGTTTAAATCCAGGCTTGATGCGGTTTTGTTTTCAATTGCTATTAGCGATAAATGTCGGAGTCGAGTTTGGCCCATATTATTTCTTAAATAATTTTTTATTATTTTTAATTTGCTAAATGACCTTTCAGCTGCTGCAGAAGTGACAGGAATTGTAAAGAATAATAACATTGCTGTAAATACTTCCGTTAGGTCGCATTCTAGCACTCCATATTTGCTCATTATTTCCTTACATAATTGGTGAACAGTCCATGCTTGAGTTAGTTCAGGTAAAACTATGTGGTAAATATTAATAAATTGAAGTGAAAAACTAGGGCCTATTATATCTGAATATTTTCTTTGGAATTCGTCACACTTATGTAATAAAGTTGCTTCATCAATATGTAATAAAAATGTTGGTGTTAGAAAATCGAATATATGTCAGACTGCACTCATACCAATAAAACGTGTATCTAATTGAGATATTACTGTGTCTAGTACATTATTTAAAATCTCAATTTTAAATATTTTTTCTCGGTTTGGAAATCGGTGATCAGCAGCTAATTCATCAAAATGTTTTTTAACTTTTCTTTGCCTTTTTTCTTGAAAATGGGTATCAATACCATATTTTCTTGCAGTTTCACTGGCTTTGCACTTGAATAATTCGAAATTTCTATAAATTAGCAACTTTGCTTTGGTCTCTGCTAAAACTTTACTCGCCTCGCCCAAATTGATGTCGCATTTTTGTAAAGTTTTGGATGCATAACTGATGTCGTTCAATACACTGTGCATGAATTCGCAAAGCAACACGAACTCGAAATTTAGCATTTTTGTTTTACTACTCTCTGCTTCACTACGCTCATCTTTATTAGGACTCTTTAGAACTATTTCTGATAATGCTTTGATAATATCAAAATAACGAAGTTTTATTGCAGAAATCGTATTGACCCTACTGGACCATCTAGTCGGATTTAGTTTTTTTAGAGTGGTGTCCGATTCGCCAGTGAATTTTGACAGTAGATCCCAACGTTTGATGCTGTTTCCGAAAAAGTTATACAAATCTTGCAACGTTGCGAAAAAAATCTGTATTTCCACACAACTGCTAACGGCATCATTTATCACCAAATTTAAATTATGAGTGGCACAATGTACGTACTCTGCGTTAGGCTGGATATCCTTAATATGTTTTTGTACACCATTATGCACACCACTTATCACACTCCATTTTCCGATCTGGTTATTACTGCATACCTCACAACAATGCTCAGCTGATCTACCTTCGATATGTCCTGTGTCGTATCCATTATGATGGCAAAAACGGTGACGCTCTAATTTGTTCTAGTAGATGGGTTTCGAGTTTGGTCCCCAAGCTCTCAATCATTTCATTTTGAATTGTTGCACTCAGATATCTTGTAGATCTTAAAAACATAAAAAAGGACAATTTCAAAAAAGTCCTGATATTAAACAGTTAATAATTATAAACAAAGTAAAACAATAAAAAAAACTTAGAAATAATTATTATTACCTTTGGGCATATCCAAAACTTGCCGCAAAATGTGATCATATCGGGTGACAAGCTCTAAAAAGGACAGAAAATTTACGTGGTATCATTTCTGACTTAAGTCTTCCTGATGTCTTCTCAAAGCCAAAGAACTCTTTGCTAGGGTAAGTATGATATCGAATAACCTTTGAAGAACCATTTTCCAAAATGATGCTTCGTTGCGAATTTCATTTTCAAGTTCCTTGTCGATAGTATTAGTATCATTTTTTTCTTCAAAATTCATACACAGCACATGCTTCCGAATGGCCACTCGAACAACTGTGTTGTTTAATTCTTTCTGATAAATGCTTCCAATCTCGAATTCCCGTACACCACATATTATTCCTTTGTGAAGCAAATAACCAGCAGGGTTGACAATAGGCAGCGTCTGGTATTTTGGAATAACACAACCAAAAACGATAAACTGGCCCATATTTAGAACACGAAACGTAGTACGATTTTGAAAAACACCTATTGTTCTGGTTGACGTCTGTTGGAAAAGGTCCTGAAGGCTGTAAAGGTCTCCTATCAAGAATTTGACGTTTTTCGTTATCACTTAATATCTTGTTTGTGAAGTTTCCCAAGTCACTAGAAGATTTGTCGTACACATTTTCGAAAAATGTAGAGGTCTGTGGTTCCTCCAAACCCTCCGCTCTTATGTGTGTCATGCAAACATCATCCACGTTCACATGATCGGCGGCGGAGGTATCTCCAACTGCAATAATTGTCGAATCTTCTTCAGTAGGCTTCTCAACCAACACTGCAGTTACCACGTTATTTGAGTCACTATCAATAGAAATATTTTGGCCAGATGTACTTGCAGAAGGCTGACTAAAAAACTTGCCAATTTTGGGCAATTTTTGTTTACTATCTTCTCTTTCTTGGCGTTGTTTGCGTTTAAATGCACCACTGGGTTTCTTTTTATCCATAATTTTAGTTTTCTAATTTATTTAAACAATACAATATTAGATTGTGCTCGAGTAGGTAGGTAGTAACTGTTCACTGACGACGTTGAAAGTAAAATAAAAGGAAAGAGAAACACAATGATGCGCTACAATTAAGTGTCGATGGGGAATCCCCGGAAAAAATTATCACCGTTAGTGTTACCACATTTAACGGTGGAGACTGTAATGGTTGGCAACTGTTTGGCGACCTTTTAAGGCGCACTTAGCACATTTTGTCATCCCGTCGGAGAGATGCGAGAGAGAGAAAGGTAGATGTATGTTTAATATAATCAGGAGAAGGTCTCCCTTGGTATTCTAAGAGCTGGAAGCTCTTACTGGAAAACAATGCCTATTTCTTTTGTTTTTAAATAAAGTTAAGTTTTATTGTTTTAAAAATCTGGTCTGCTTATTTATTGGAAAGGAAAGGCATTACAGAGACCATGAACGATCTCCTGCCCGCGGACCTGAATTAATGTACCTACTGCAGGTGACTTGCATTTTTTCACGATATTTCGCGTTATACAATGAGCTGTAGCTGAAATCTATAGATTTGATACGATTTATTGACTTAACGGACATGATGTGTGGTAAAATCAAATAAAATTGAACCACTATATTGAACAGTACAAAGTTTACTGACATTAGCTTACTTACTCCAGATACAGCATTAATTTTTTAACCGTTCTCGAAAAAAAAAATCTTAACTCGAATTCACAATAAAACGCACATCGATGAATAATAAAACGCACACATCATATCCTCCAAATTGACAACACTGCCAACCTACCGAAAGAATTTAGGGAAATTCCCTAGGCATAACTTTTGAATTTCTCTCAACTGAGTTGTCATGATTAAAGTGGGGTTGCAACCCGTCATATTTATTTTGAAAATGGGAGAAATTTCCAAAAGTTCAGTTCGATCGAGATTTCTGGTGAGGATTCGAGGGCCCCCTGAGCTTGAGGGCCCCGGGGCACTGCCCCGCCTAGCCCCTTGGTAGCTACGCCACTGATTTTATTCATTAGTTTGATAGTTATATGAATTCGATTGGCAACAGTTTATGAGTTTATGTTTCATGGAGAATGTTAAGAATAGAAGGGAATCATTTTATAACTTGTAAATATTGTAATAAAGGTTTAGAGAAAATTAGTAAGAGTTTTACGATGCAACTGACATTGTGGTGAAACCCGAACGTGATCGTTTGCATTTGATCGACCTTTAAGTCAGATATTTTTATGCTCTTATTTGAAAATTTTTCAAGTTAGGAATTCTAAATGGATCTGTTCATAGTGAAAAAAAAGTCGGTAAGAGCTTCTTTTACTCGTTTATATAATATTTTAATTGCGGCTCTCGATAAAACTGAATTAAATTTTGAAGATTTAGAAAGTAAATTATCATCTTTGGAAAGAATTTCTATTGATTTATCGAAATTAGATGAAGATATATGTAACGCCATTTTGACAGAAGTCGCCAAAGCAGACGATTTTGAAAAAGAATACTGTAGAATACAGAGAAAGGTTAGATTCTGTTCGTGTTCGTGTAAAAAGGATTCTTAATTCTTGTGAACTGAAAGATAAAAAAGATAATTCGGTTAAAAATGAAAAAACTAAACTAAAGCTTCCGAAAATAGAACTTGTACATTTCAGTGGCGAGGTAAAAGATTGGCTGCATTTTTGGAGCCAATTCAGTAGAATACACGAAAATAAATCGATGGACGATGAAGGTAAATTTCAATATCTTATTCAATGCGTGACAGTCGGAGGAAGAGCTCGTGAAATAGTGGATAGTTACCCGCCGACTGCCGATAATTATTGCAAAGTTATTGAGAGTTTGAAATCAAGGTTTGGCCGAGAGGAACTTTTAATTGAGTATTATGTTCGGGAATTGTTGGCTCTTGTCGTTAAAAATGCAACTAATTTAAAAAATAAGATGGATATTACACAATTGTACGACAAATTAGAATCCCATTTGCGATCGTTGGAATCTATTGGCATAAAATCTGACAAATATGCCGCTATGCTATTCCCTTTAGTGGAGTCATGCATCCCCGAAGAATATCTACGAGTTTGGCTTAGAAGTCCTTCAATTAATAAAAAAGAGAATTCTTGCAGCGATAAATTGGCTCAACTGTTAACATCTCTAAGAACGGAAGTAAAGGGTGAAGAACGGATTGCTCTAGCAAAAACTGGTTTTAAAAAAGCTGAAATAGTTGAAAAGAGACAAAAATACAAAGAAACAGAATTTTATCCACCTACAGTCAATGATTTAATATCTGGGTTTAAAGAAAAGGCAAAGGTGAACTGTATATTCTGTAACAAATTACACGAAAGTAAAGACTGTTTTAAAGGGACAGAAACTGTCATTAGAAGAAAAGCGAGAAGCAGTCAGAAAATATAAATGCAGTTTTTTTTTGTTTGAAACCAGGGCATTTATCAAGAAACTGCAGATTAACTGTACGTTGCATGGTCTGCGGAAAGAGACACTGGGTATTAATGTGTCCCAATTTATCGCCAAGTCAGAAAGCGGCAATTCAAGAAAGTCAAGAAGTGCCGCAAAATCTTTCTTTAGCCAATCACAATGTTTCAAAAGAAGTTTTGCCGCAGACTTAACTTGTTGTGATGAATCATGGGGGGAAAACGTAGTATCGTTAGAGCTTTAATCGATACTGGCTCACAACGCTCTTATGTATTAAAATCCACAGTTGAACGAATGAAATTAAAACCTGTAGGGTTTGAAACTCCGAATCATGTGGTGTTTGGTGGTTATATGACAAGATCTAAACACAATGCCTATAAATTAAATGTAAGCAGCATGCAAACAAAATTTGCGAGATGCAAGTCTTAGACCAACCAACCATTTGTGGAATGATACCAAAAACAAATGATGTATCTTGTTTAAAAGAGTTAGAAAACTTGGGAATCCAGATAACAGACCGTGGTAAAGGTAGACCTCCTATTGAGCTCCTAATTGGAGCAGATAGTGCAGGCAAATTGTATACAGGTCAAACGCAAATTTTAAAATGTGATCTTGTTGCTGTGCAAACGCACTTAGGTTGGACTATCATGGGAAGGTCTGAAAATCTTAATTGCGAAGACAACACTATAGCATCGCTATTTTTACAAAGCCATAGTATAGAAAATCTTTGGAAACTGGAAGCGATAGGAATTGGAGATCCTTGTAAAAGTATGAACACAGAGTTATTGGAAAAAGTGGCCTATGATCATTTTGAAAAGACTCTAAAGATTACAGAAGATGGGCCCTATGAAATTAGTTTTCCTTGGATGCAAAGTCCCGACGAATTACCACGTAACCGCGAACTTGCAGAAAAACAATTATTGTCCACTTCTTGGAAACTCAGTAAAGCTGGAAAGATAAAAGATTATAATGCTGTGTTCCAAGAATGGTTGCAATGCGGAATAATAGAAGAATGTTCATAAGGGCCAGGTCACTATTTGCCACATCATGCAGTGTTCAAACCAACTACCACACCTGTTAGACCCGTTTTTGACGCCTCGTGCAAGTCGAAGGGAAATATTTCGTTAAATGACTGCTTAATGAAAGGTCCAAATTTGCTCGAAGACATCTCAACTGCTCTTCTTAAATTCAGACAGAAAAAAATTGGAGTTGTTGCTGACATTAAGAAGGCGTTTTTGCAAATTTCAGTAGCAGAAGAGGATCGTAAGTATTTGAAATTCTCATGGAGGGCAGATGAAGAAAAGAAGACTATTAAGGCAGGGGTCTGTCCACGCCGAATTCACTACCGTTTAGCGGTACCTTTACAAATTCAATTTTAGGAAAAACGGTAGTTTCACAATTTCAACTTTAGGAAATTTCATAAAATACTTTTTCTTAAAATTTTATTTTTGTATCCCTTAAGAAACGATAAATCCATATTTTTGTGTTGATTTTTTTAATATAAATTTTAATTTTTCACAAATTATGTCTAAATTTTCACAAAATAGGTACCTCTCAGAAAAACCTAGACAGACCCCTGTAAGGTATACCAACATTGCAGAGTTGTTTTTGGACTTAATTGTAGTCCGTTTTTACTGTGTGCTCTTTTAAGACATCATTTAGATTCATTTGCATTTTCTCTATATCAAGATGTTTCAGAGGGGTCTGGTTCATTTCATCGACAATCACTTCATCGACAGGCCATTTCATCGACACCACTTCATCGACAGGCCATTTCATCGACTAGGTCATTTCGTCGACAGGCCGTTTCCTCGACAGGGTTGTTTCGTTGACAGGCCATTTCGTCGACAGGGTCATTTCGTCGACAGGGTCATTTCGTCGACAAGTCATTTCGTCGACAAGTCATTTCGTCGACAGGGTCATTTCGTCGACAGGGTAATTTCGTCGACAGGGTCATTTCGTCGACAAGGTCATTTCGTCGACAGGGTCATTTCGTCGACAGGGTCATTTCGTCGACAGGGTCATTTCGTCGACAAGGTCATTTCGTCGACAAGGTCATTTCGTCGACAGGGTCATTTCGTCGACAGGGTCATCTCGTCGACAAGGTCATTTCATCGACAGGGTCATTTTATCGACAGGGTCATTTCGTCGACAAGTGATTTCGTCGACAGGGTCATTTCGTCGACAAATCATTTCGTCGACAAGTCATTTCGTCGACAGGGTCTTTTCATTGACAGGGTCGTTTCGTCGACAGGGTCTTTTCATTGACAGGGTCATTTCGTCGACAGGGTCATTTCGTTGATAGTGTCATGCGTAATTCTGAAACTACTTTAGAGATTTAATCTAAATATTTCTATTATAAATTAGAAAAATGCACTTATTTAATTTTATACTAGTGCAATTGGAACAGTAAACCGCCATAGAGAGTAAAATTCTTTATGGCGGTTTATTGTTCCAATTGCACTAAAAGAAGTTCGCTTTTTAAATTAATTAATTGGTAGTTGAGAAGCGTTTAAACGGTTGATGTATCGAAATCTAAATCGTAATAGCTCGACACTTATTTTTAGGATAGGTAAGGATTGTCTTCAGAACATTACCAAGCATGTTATCCGGACCGTGGTTACAGTTAATATAGTGTGACGTTAACTATCAAATTATTTTTAATATCAAATCAAATTAATAAAATATATTTTTAGAATTAAAAGTAATAAAAATATATTACAATGAAAATTTAGACACTATTTCAAGGAGAGGAAAGCTAAATTTATTGCTGTAAAAATTTTCAACATTTTTACATAAATTTTAACAAAAACATAGACATCAGTCGAATTCGCACAGAAATGAAAATAATCATAGGCCTAATTATTATATCTGCGTAAGTAGAAAAAAAATTCTAGGTTTTTTATGATGGAAAAGTAATTTCTTAATGTTCACTTTAATTGCAATTTAAACTTTTTGTTCAGCATCTTTAACATTAGGACAGGAATATGCGTATTCGAACAATCGAATTGAGTCTTAGTTTCGTTACTACTATTAGAGATTTCGAAGAACAATAGGAACACAAACTTGATGTTTAGGTATTTACCGAGGCGGTTGTAGATTCCCACAATATTTAAAGTGCTACTCACCTTACCAAAATTGTTTAGAAGCACGGGCGTAACGTTGCAAGCCTGTTAGTGTTTGGTCTTCACAAAATATGTTTTTTCTATGAATAGTGAATTTAATAATAGTATTAATTATTCAATTCTAATCTAATACTATCAAATTATACTATTTTTGAATTATACTATTATTATAATTAAATAATAATAGTAGAATTTAATAAGAATAATAATAGTAGTAAGTAAATCATGAATTAATTCATTTTTTATTTGCAGGATTTAAATTAGACACATTTTGCTTAAAAGAAAATTAACAAAAAGTCAAGCTTGGAATTTAAACGTAAGAATAAATAACCCCTACTCTACAAAAAAGAAAAAAAAATCTTGCAATTAAAATTTGACCAATTTTTTACTAGTATAATTGCTGAAATTTTTAACTGATTTTCTACACAGGATGAAAACACAATTTTCAAACGCTTACTGACCACTATTAGCACGACTTATCGCCAATCAAAATTTTGATTATTTTCTGCCTGAGCAAGCCAGGAGACTCAAAACTAAAATGCAGAAAAAATGAAAATAAGAAATGCTTATGTATTTAAAATATCAAGTTTGTTCAATAGACTACAAATGAGAAAAACAATTTATAAAAATTTTCACTCATAGCAAAAACCACAAGGGCAAAATTTCACAAAATATTCTATCAACATTCAAAATTCCACTTTTTTCGTTTTGGTAACAAAAATTCACATTTCTTTATCAGGACACATATCAAACATGATATTTAAAAACATTTCCATTTACACTTTTTAAAGGACTTATTGCTCGCCTTTAAAATATATACTCTCACTGCAAATTTTATTAATTTAAATAAATTTTTATATCTTGCAAATGGAAAAGAAAAACATTTTAATATTTGAGTAAAAAAACAAGTTTGCTAAACTTATTTTAATAAAACATTAATGAGAATAAAATCAGATGTATATAGATAACTCTCCTCAATTATAAACTCAAAAGTCAATTTATTTGTTATATCGTAGTAAATTGCGCTTTTTTCCCAAATGTTTTAGATCATAAAAACCAATTAGACAGGTTTCCTCCCCTCCTCTGATTTCATTTTTTATATCATTTCGATTGCATCGCATACCGAGGATGTGGAATCATTGTGAGTTTTTTTTTTTTTTTTTTTTTTTTTTTTTTTTTTTTTTTTTTACATTAACGAAGTTTATTTTATAAGGTAAAAAAACTTATAAATGTTTAGGGAACATATAGGATAAAATACATATTAAACTATTAAACGCCAAAACGTTATAAATAAATTAAAAATTAAATAAGAAATAAAATAAACGAAATGCAAGAACAAGATTTTTGTTTCAAATAATATTTCATTTAAATTTCACAAGAATTGTCAGAAACTTCCCTCTTCAGCAGAATAGCTGACAAAGACGTGAGGAAGAGGATTAGAACAAAAATTTTTATCAACATTATTTCCCAATATGTTTTCCAAGTTGGATTTTCATTTTATTTTTCCCCTCATGCATTTTTTTCCCAAGATTTTTATAATACTAGGAAGTTCAGCCCGTTGCTCACTTCGCTCGCCAACCTTCGTAATAGCCACTCATACAACTTAGTTTGTTTTTTTCCTATATCGATCTTTCTTTTAAAGAGAAAATATATAAATATTGAAATTTCATGTAAGAAAATTTTATTAATATGTCAATGGTAAAAAAATTAACGATTACTTGCATATGAAAAAAAAAATCAACTGAGCTTGAAAAAAAATAAATATCTAAACACAGGGAATATATAAATTTTTGATAAAACAAGAAGTAATCTTACTAGCTAACTATCTAAAAGGTTTGTGTTTTTCGGATTAAATTCTTTGCAAACATCACCATTGTTATCATTGCAAAAGTTAGTTCCTTTTCCTTCTCTTTTTTTTTTTTTTTGGACAAGATTTTAAACTGTATTAATGCGTTTTACTCATTGCGGGGAAACGTTATATAAGTATAATTTTCTTTTTTATCGACAGAAAATTTTTGCAGCTGAAATGGCCTGTTGACGAAAAAACCTTGTCATTGAAATTATCTATCGACCACATGGTTTCATTATCTCACAGATTCATTTTATACTGTCTTTTTTTCCTTCCTAATTTCACCCGTCATTCACTGCCTACATCAAGAATCATTCACCATAGTTGTTGCAATTGCTTTTGCGATGATAATCTACAATAATGTACATTAAAAATTAATCTTAGAAACAAATGTGTTAAATATGATTAGAAAAAAATTGTGTAATATACAACTTAAATGTGTAAAATACAATTAATGTTTCGTTTTTGCAACGTGATATGATTAGAGGAGTAGGCAATTTTCAAATGAAATGCTTTTTTCCGGCAACTTCAACATACTATTAAGATTTTGCATCAGGCTAGGCTTAAAAAATTTCATCAGAAATATACTAAATTACAAAAAAGTGCAAGGGGCATAACGTCTATTGTAAAAGAATCATAAGACTAGTTTCAAAATTACGCATGACTTTGGCTACAAAATAATCTTCTCTTAATACTGTCGACGAAATGACCCAGTCGACAAAATGACCCAGTCGACAAAATGACCCTGTCGACGAAATAACCCTGTCGACAAAACTACCCTGTCGACGAAATGACTTGTCAAAGAAATGACCCTGTCGACAAAATAACACTGTCGACGAAATGATTTGTCGATGAAATGACCCTGTCGAGGAAACGATCATGTCGACGAAATGACTTGTCGACGAAATGACTTGTCGACGAAATGACCTGTTGACGAAACGGCCTGTCGACGAAATGACCCTGTCGACGAAATAACTTGTCGATGAAATGATCCTGTCGACTAAATGACTTATCGACGAAATGACCCTGTCGACAAAACTACCCTGTCGACGAAATGACTTGTCAACGAAATGACCCTGTCGACAAAACAACCCTGTCGACAAAATGATTTGTCGATAAAATGACCCTGTCGATGAAACAATCATATCGATGAAATGACCCTGTCGACAAAATGACCCTGCCGACGAAATGACTTGTCGATGAAATGATCCTGTCGACTAAATGACTTATCGACGAAATGACCCTGTCGATGAAATGACTTGTCGACGAAATGACCCTGTCTACGAAATGATCCCGTCAATGAAAAGACCCTGTCGACGAAACGACTTGTCGACGAAATGACCCTGTCGACGAAACGACTTGTCGACGAAATGACCCTGTCGACGAAATGACTTGTCGACGAAATGACCCTGTCGACGAAATGACTTGTCGACGAAATGACCCTGTCGACGAAATGACCCTGTCGACGAAATGACTTGTCGACGAAATGACCCTGTCGACGAAATGGCCTGTCGACGAAACAACCCTGTCGAGGAAACGGCCTGTCGACGAAATGACCTAGTCGATGAAACGGTCTGTCGATGAAGTGGTGTCGATGAAATGGTGTGTCGCTGAAGTGATTGTCGATGAAATGAATGCGACCCGTTTCAGAGACGCTTAAATCTGCTTACAATGTGGATAACTGTGTTGCTTCAGTTAATTCTGAAAATAAATTACAAAGATTTGTAAAAGTGTCTACAGAGATCATGGCCAAAGGAAAGTTTGAGTTGAGAGGATGGTAATATTCTGCTGTTAAACGTTCAAGTGTTCCTATGGTCCTATCACAAGTTTTAGGTTTACTATGGGACAGGAATGAAGATGTTATTTTTTGTGATACTCAATCCATTTCAAACCATCCAGAAAAGATAACTAGAAGGTCCATTCTTTCCATGGCTCAGCAAGTATTCGATCCGCTTGGATTTTCATGCCCTGCTACGTTGTATCCTAAGTTACTATTACAAGAGAGTTGGTGGTCTGAATTAGGCTGGGATACTGAGGTTTGTGAATATACAAAACTCAAAGTTCTAAATTGGATTGGAGAAATGAGGAAACTAAAAGATTTAAAAATAGAAAGACAAGTGTTTCCTGATAATTATTTGGAGTCAGAATTACATACCTTTTGCGATGCAAGTGGTTTATCTTACGCTGCTGTAGTTTACTTGAGATGTAAGACAGATGAAAATATTTCGGTACAATTATTGATGGCTAAATCCAGAGTGGCACCATTAAAAAAGATTTCTATACCCAGGTTAGAGCTTTTAGCCTGCTGTATTGGCTCACGTTTGACTGATTTAGTACGGAGAAGCCTGAATATGAAGCTTAAGGAATTCTTTTGGATGGACTCAACTACTGCGTTGCAGTGGATTCAAAGGGAAGAATCCTGGAGTGTGTTTGTGAGGAACAGGGTCAAGGAAATCCTTAAGGCATCCACAAAAGAGAGCTGGAGACACATTCCAGGTGATTGCAACCCAGCGATCCGCTGGGTTGCAATCACCTTCCCGGAGGTGTTCTGTGGAAAAGCTTAAAAAATCTAGATGGTGGGAGGGGCCACACTGGCTCAGAACGCCGGTAGGAAGTTGGCCAAGTACCGAGTTGAGGACAAATGAGGAAGAAGTGCGCATAGAAATACACAACTGGTCAACACTTTTATTTACCGAAAGCAGAGAAGTTTTTTTTATCTTATTTCTCAACTTATACCAAAATTATACGCATGATGGCATGGATATTAAGATTTATTCACAACTCAAGAGACAAAACCAATTTTCGAAAGGGAGAATTATCAGTAAAGGAATTAGATGAAGCTGAAAGAGTTCTCATGAAAAGAGTGTAAGGTGAAGTATTTATTCCGCAATTTATCAATAGTTTGAAGACTTTAAACGTTTTTACAGATGAAAATGGAATTTATAGAGTAAAGACGAAATTAACTGACAGGAAAGATACTGATTTGTTTAGATACCCTTATCCTCTTCCGAATAAACACAAATTCGTAGAAGTATTGATTCGAGAAAACCATTTGGAACTTATGCATACTGGATTACAAACTGTTCTATCTAACTTAAGGGAGAAATTTTGGGTTCTAGGTGGAAGACGATCTGTTCGCCACGTAATTAATAAGTGTAGAAGGCACACTGTGAAGCCTGTTGAAACCGCTCCAATTTCCTTACCAGAAGATCGTGACAAGGACGCTTCAGTTTTTGAAATTGTAGGAGAAGACTTGGCTGGTCCTTTGATATTGAAAGGTGGGCAAAAGAACTGGCTTGTGCTTTTCACGTGTGCGGTGTTCAGAGCTGTACACTTAGAATTGGCCAGTTCGTTGTCTACCAAAGATTTCTTACTCTGTTTAAGAAGATTCGTCGCTCGTCGAGGACGACCGAGTGTTATATACAGTGATAACGGGACAAATTTTGTAGAAGCGGAAAACCTTTTCCGAAGCATTCATTGGAGTGTTGTCGAATCAGAAACAACAGTTAAAAGAATTGTGTGGAAATTTATCCCACCCTTCGCAGCCTGGTGGGGAGGGTTTTGGGAACGCGTGGTACAAATGGTCAAAAAACTCTTGCGAAGAGTTTTGGGAAATGCCTCACTTAATTATGAAGAGTTAATGAGCCTTCTCTGTGAATGCGAGGCAGTAATTAATTCAAGACCTTTATCTTATCTTTCCGAAGATAGAGAAGATTTGATGCCACTGACACCGGCAATGTTCTTACAAGAAATACGATCGGTGGGAGTATCCGATATTGATCAAATAGATTTGAAGAAAAGATGGAGATTTCAGCAAGCTCTTAGACTACAACTTAAGAAAAGATTCAGGATTGAATATCTCGGACTGTTAAAGCAAAGTAAAGAGAGGCCAAATTGTTTTCAGCTAAGCATTGGAGACATCGTCATTATCGAAAATGACTCCAAAAAAAGAACTCTGTGGCCACTGGCTAAAGTGATGGAAGTTTATCCTGGTAAAGATGGAAAGGTTCGAGTTGTGAAATTAAAGACATCTTCTGGAGAATTGCTGAAACCTGAAATGATTATAGAATATTATCGAAGAATATTATAGAATATTATCGAAGAATATTATATTATCGAAGAATGATTATAGAATATTATCGAATTTAATATCAACAAACAATCATATTTTTAAAAAAGTCTTATCTATATATGGGTCATTCTCACAAAAACAGTCATTTTCATGTCCCCAGAATATTTTATGTTTGTTATGTTTGTTTTACAGCTTACGAAAAAAAAAAATTCAGGGAAAGTGTCCTTCAGAATGCAAGCTAACAAAAGAATAAAAATAAAATTATCAATTTTTATTTTTTATTTATTTTAGGTAATTAAAATATACCAATATGTTGTTCCCTCACTTGTCCCCACTGCTGATTTAAAAAAAGAAAAAAATTGTTTCTGAAACAAAATTTCTTTTTTTACAAATTCGTGTTTTTTATTTCAGAATACTGAAATATAGAATTCAGAAAATCAATTTTAAATTTAATTTCTGATAAAAATATTAACACAGCACTACTTTAAACTTTGTCCCTAGTGTTTCGCGTCATTCTCTCACAACAATGTTCTTATCACCTGCAATCTTCTTAGAATAAAAATATTTTAATAGAAACTTCAGAAGTTAACAACTGGCATCATAGAACAAAATTGCAGTATGTTTCCATCTTCCACTTAAAGATGCTTTGCTGTGGAATAAATTTGAATGAATCAAACAAGGTAAAGTTTTTTACATTTGTCATTCCCTCATGTCATTTTTTAGAGTAAAATAAAACACAGCTTCATCGAGAAGGTGGATAATTATATGTTGCCTTCTTGTATGAATATAATTGTATGTGATTGACTTCAGAAATTAATTAGGCCTAACTGTTATTTTCAAATTTTATTGAATTCGTCATTCCCTCACTAGTGTATAAAGTGAGGGAATGACGCTGAAGTGAGAGAATGATTTAAGATGAGTATATTATTAAATTTTTTTTTGTTCAATCGTACCAGCCAATTTTATTTCTCAAACCTGTAAAAACTATTTAATATATAAGACTAAATTATAATAAATATTAGATATACTTAGTATGTTATCATTTTCAAACTTTAGGTAGATGTAACTTAGATAAAAACATGTATTAAAATAAAATATCATTCCCTCACTATTAGTGTCATTCCCTCACTTTTTAAATAGTGAAAATAATTAAATTACTTATTAAATAATTTGAAAAATAAATTGAAAAATTAATAAATTAATTAACTAAATTAATTAATTTATTTATTAAATTACTTAATTAATTATTAATTGTTATAAATTAATTAATTATAAATTAATTATTTAAGAAATTAATTAATTTAAATATTAAGTATAATTTATAGGATATATACTTTCTTTATAATGCCATTATATATTTCTATTCATATAAAAAGTTTCAGAGCTTTTTATTCACTTTACTTTTTTGGGATTTTATGAACTGAAAAATGACAGTTTTCGTGAGAATGACCCATATATGAAAGTGAATGTGTGTTTGTTTGTCCTCTATAGACTCCTAAACCAACCGACAGAAAGCTATGAAACTTGGCATACAGATAGTTCAAAGCACGAGGAAGGTTTTTGTCGACATTAGAACATTCTGCGAAAAGCCGTTCCAGTGGTATTAGTGAAAATCGAAATGGAATTTTCTGATTGGTTAAAAGCTAGCCATTGTTTTAAATTTTGCTATAAATGATTCAGTTTTCAAATATCTTGAAGATAACAACAGTCATATTTTCTATCTTATAACTCTATTCATTTAGAAAAGTAAATTACATATACTTTAATATTTAATTTTAATTCGTGCGTTTCTTTATGTCAGGTGAGCACAAGCAAGTAAAATCAACGAGAATAGTGTTGCGTAATAACGTTTGTAATGACATCATCTTTCATAATCTGTAATATTTTATTCATTAGTTTAATACTTATATGAATTCGAATGGCAACAGTTTATGAGTTTGTGTTTCATGGAGAATGTTAAGAATAGAAGTGGATCATTTTATAACTTGTAAATATTGTAATAAAGGTTCATAGAAAATCAGTAAGAGTTTTACGATGCAACTAACAAATAGATTTCTTAATTATTGGTCGAATCACAGATTCAGTATTGAGAAAACTGTTTAATAAATATGAAGGCAAAAGCAAATTTCATTCAAATTGCACGTTTTCAAAAATATTTATATTTAGTATGCAATTTTAGGTTAGCACAATTAAATATAGTTTTCGAAGATTTCATTGCTGTGACAGTTGACATATGAAAACTATTTGATTGTTTATTTATAAGATGTTTTCGAATTCATCCATTTTAATTCTTTCATTAAAAAAATAGATTTTTGTTTTAAATTTTATAATTTTTATATTTCTTATTCATTTCATTTTTATTGCTCTTTTTATTATTTAAAATATATATGTGAATTTTTGGTTTAGCAAATTTGCGACCACTGTCAACTTTTACATTTCTTTTTGTTTGTCAGAGAGAATATTTGCAAAAATATGCCGCCTAAGCAAATCGCTCTTAGTCGATCGAATCTCAAGCGCGCAAAAAGAGAACTATCCGTGTTTCAGAAACATCGGAGAAGCGGGAAAAAAAGACTTGAAACTAATCGAGAACAGAATGCTTTTGCCCGTTCCTTAGAAACGTCTGACCAACAGGAAAGAAGACTGTCAACAAATCAACTACGCAAGCCCGTTCGTTGGAAACATCAGAGCAACGGGAAGCAAGAATGAAAACCGATCGAGAAAGCCCAACTCAAGTCCGTTCGTCGGAAGCATCAGAGCAACGGAAAGCAAGAATGAAAACCGATCGAGAACGCACTTCACTATTCAGACGCTGCCAATACTCTGATTTGAATTTCAGTGCATTTCACTATGATCCGACAACCAACTATAGTCTTCCCCCAAGTGTCATCATCGGAAAAATAGATCAACTATGTATGTTTTCTAATGCTCTCAAATTTAAAAATGAAACAGCTGGAATTTGCTGTTCTAGAGGCATACTGAAACTACAAGATTTAACGTCGCCTGCCGAGTCATTATCAACCTTCTTATCAGATCAAACAAACCAATCGAAAAACTTTTTGGCGAATATTACGCCGGTACAATTCATGTTTCTAAATGACTTCATTCGGTGCTACATGTATCGTGAACGAGAATTACATGCCAACATTCAAAGTGCAAGGCCAAATTTATCATCGTGCAGGATAACTTCTTCCATTGCCTGGCGCAGATCATAAATTTCTACAGATTTATTTCATGGGTAACACAAATGATCGAGTCAATCAACGTTGTCAGTTAAACAATGGCACTAAACGTCATATGTTCGTGCATATGGGCAGCCAGATTTATTTATTACATTTACATGTAATCCTGCTTGGGTTAAAATTAAAGAGCTTTTGTAACCTAGGAGATATTACTTCAAGATATTACTTCACGTGAGTTAAAACAATTATTAAGCTTCATACTTGGTTTCATTGCGAAGCGTCGTGCCTTTGGAGAGACACGGTGTCTGGTGTATTCTATTGAATGGCGATAAAGAGGATTGCCACATGATTTGGCTTATTGAAAAAATCACTCCATGCCAAATTGGTCAGCTCATATCAACAAAAATACCTGATATCACCATTAATCAGACTTATTTCAGATCATCATTCAAAATACGTTTCATGGTCCGTGTGCATCACCATACATGTCTGTTTGAAAATGCACTAACGATATCCTAGAGAATTTTCTGCTGAGACTATCACTGTTTTTTTCACCATTAAATAAAATTCTCATTTCAAATCATAATCGCAAATCTCATTTCTACCCTTAAATACAAAATTAAAATTCAAACTGAAAGCGTTGCAACGCACGCAGGGTGCAGCTAATAAAATCAAGTTTACTAACAGTCAATGAAATACATGTGTTATAATCACTGTGAAAAAAAGCCTTAAGGTGACAAGGGACTTTCAAAGAAGCAAAAATTTGTCAAAAAATCGATAGTTTACATTTTATATTTCTGAAATCTTGGCATTTAACTGAACATTAAAAAAAAAAAAATTTCTGGAATTAGAGCAAAATTGATGAAGTTATGATCATTTCAGTTTTGACCACACCCCTTTGTTTACCTTTTTTTGAATGCAGGTAACTGTTAAAATTAGTTTAATTTAAAATTAATTTAAATTAGTTAAATATTTTGTTAATTTTTTAAAGAAATTTAAAGTATATAATTATTAAACTATTTCATTAGACAATATTTATAGGTATTTATATTAAAAACAAGAAATATTTGTTCAGAAGTAAAATTTGCAATGAAAAAGTAGTAAATGTCATTTTTCTCAAAATGTCTTTTTTGTCAAATTTACAAATTTCAAACTGTTCCAGCGTAATGAATTTTCATTCTATTGACCTGAGAATTTAATGCTATATATTGATGAATATTATTAACATTTTGTTGGAAAAGTTTTTTGAATTTAGTGAATAGAATTTTTTTTATACATAATATTTTATAGAGGTATGATGTTTTTTTCCTAAAAATGTAAGTTGTTTATTGTTTTTTTAATGTTATTTATTTCTATAATAAAAAATAAAAAAAAGTACTCCCAACAATTTTTTCAATATTACCTAATATGTAATATTTTAAAAGAATTTTGTCATTTTGACAAAATTTCAGACGCGTGGAGTAATATAAAAAAAACAAAAAATTCAAAAATTTTAATTTTTTAATTTCTTAAATTTTGAAATATTTCTTTGAAATTTTGTATAAAAGTTGTTTTTAACAATATAAATGTATTCTGAAAATTTCAAGCAAATCCCTTCATAATTTCAAAAAAAGAAATTTGAAAGCCCCTTGTCGCCTATTTGTAGAATAAAGTATACATAAATATAAAATATATACACTGGTGTGCAAAACTTAAGCAACAAGTGGTTTTTCGGCTACAGCTCCCCAACAAAGTATAAGATAGCCATGAAATTGCAGTATAATATGCACGTAATTCAGTAGAAAAATTATTTGTATGCAAATTTTAGAAATAAAACGTCGTAGTTGATGTAAGTGCACGTAAACCTTGTGGGTCGGCGCGCGCAGGTCAAAGCTGTGATAAAAGGATGAAGAGCACCGTAGTTAAAGACATTCGCTGCAAGTGCAAGTGATTTGTTTTGTGAAACATGTCTTCAAGAAATCATTTAGACGACTTTCCTCGAGGAAGAATGATTGGGAAGCTTGAGGAGGAGCGTAGTGTGACCAGTGTCGCCGAAAAGTTCGGGATCAACAAAAGTGCTGTTTCTCGTGCTTGGATTGCCTTTAAAACTACTGGTACAGCTGTTCGGAAGGTTGGTGGTGGCCGTCCAAGGAAAACAACACCAAGAGATGACCGTTACATTGTCCTCCATGCGAAAAGAAACCGTTTTCAGTCAGCGAGCGCCATATCTGAGCAACTGTGCACAGCCACAGGACGACAAGTATCAGGATTTACAGTGACCAGACGCCTCCACAAAGGTGGCTTATTTGCTAGACGTCCTTTAAAGTTAATACCTTTAGAAGTTAGCCATCGGCGGCACCGTTTAGAGTGGTGCAGAGAACACGAAATCTGGACACCTCATCAATGGAGTCGCGTCCTCTTCACAGATGAGAGTCGTTTTAGTGCTACAAGCTATTCTCAACGTCAGTTGATCTGGAGACTGGTTGGAGCTCGATTTCATCCCAATAACATCGCAGAAAGAGATCGTTACGGTGGTCCTGGAGTTGTCGTCTGGGGTGGCATTATGTTGAACGGGCGGACTGAGCTTCAGATCTTCGACCGAGGTTCTGTAACTGGAGACCGCTACTGCAATGAGGTAATCCTACCCCATGTGCGTCTGTTCCAAGGGGCCATTGGACCAGACTTCATTTTTATTGATGACAATGCCCGGTCACACCGTACTGCTAATGTTCAAGAACTACTGAGAAGTGACGATATCACACGAATGGATTGGCAGCTTACTCTCCAGATCTAAATCTCATAGAGCATGTGTGGGATGCATTAGGGAGACGTCTTGCGACACGACAGTATCCTCCTGGTAACACCCATCAGCTGAAAGATGCGTTAAAGGAGGAATGGAGACGTTTACCCCAAGAACTCCTGGATAATCTGGTGCTTAGCATAGAGAGACGATGCCAAGCAACAATTACAGTAAGGGAAGGGCATATCCCATACTAGGGAACATCTGCCAGTTGTACTTACGTTTCTTCAGGCAATCATGTGTGACGCCACTATATGTCAAATAAAGCCTTTTTTTGTTCCATACTCTACTTTAAGCTTTATATTCATTTCTGCGCCATTATTCTTTCACCATCGTTTAAGTACAAAATAATGTACATCATATTCAAATTTCATGTCAATCGGATGATTTCTTGTAGAGTTATGACAAAAAACGCACTTGTTGCTTAAGTTTTGCACACCAGTGTATATTTGCTACAAAAAAAATTTAATTATTTTCAAGTTTATATCTTCAAAAGAAGTTAATTTTTTCCCACCACTATTTAACTGATTTAACGATATAATTAATTGTTGCGGCCAATAAATAAAATAATTGATGAACAATTCGAAAAAAAAATACATATAAAAAATTAATTTGCAGCTAAGATGAAGACATAATTTTTCACTCTCCCACGAACTGAATAACAAATAAGATGGTGATCAGTAAATCTCGTCAAATACCGAATAGAAATAAAATGTTTTGGGAATCGAGCCTTCTAGTTAAAATATTCCAATAGAATAATCCATAAATAATACTATATATAGATACATGATGAAAATATAATTGCGATTAGATGTATCCGAACGATTAAAAAAAAATCTGCATCGTTATGAGTATAAAACTTTAAAAAATTATAATTTTTCTGCGATTAGTTTTTTTGAAAAGCTAAAAAACCTTCAATATAAATTAGTTACCAATTCGAAATTGACGAGTTACCCATTTAAAGATTCAGATACGTTTCTGCAAAAAATTAAAAAAACTTTAATTGTGACGTAAATTTGCCATATCAATAATATTTTTATATCAGATTTTCCAGAAATGTGCGAAATCTCATATTGTTACATTCACCAGTTATAACGATGAGAATTGGGAAATATTTTCCGAAATCACAGTAAATTTCTTTTAATATGACAGACAATCAAAGAATACTTCCACAAACAATTAAACATTTAACTTAGTGTCGCATTCCTTCAATCGTAGAAATTTTTATGCATTTAAAAATTAAAATAAATTTCTACAGTATGTAATATTTTGCTATATATACATATTTAAAAAAAAAAAAACTTAGTGCAACATTTGCCTACATTACTAACCAAACTATATTTACGTATTCGGTGTTACACTTCTTGAATTTTTCATTAAAGAAGGGCGAACGTGTTTATAAAAATGAGCTAATTGACATCTCAGTTCGTCAATTTCTGATGAAACTGGCGGCTCCTTCGCATTCGGAAATAAGAACTCCATGACGATTGTTTGAAAAATGGGGTTTTTAATGACAAAGGAGGAGATTAGATTTGTAAAGGAAAATATAAGAATATCAGATACCTGAAATGACACTTGTGCATGTTTTCTTTCCATCACTATTTAAAAAATTTTAATAATGATGTAAAATTGACTCATTTTATTTGTATTCTCTAAAAATGAGAGAAAATAAAGTTTTGTAAATAAACCGAATGGCGAAACAAAATATTTGGAAGGTCACAGCGACCTCCCCTGCTCATATTCAAATGCATAATTTTGATCCGATCCACATTTCAAAAGATATTCGCCAGTTTCCAGTTACCATATTTTTTGACACCTAGTAAAAGTAACTTTAAAAATAGACATTAATCTGTACATTACCCTATAATAATAGAAGGGACACTTCGAGTTTTTGACATTTTTTTTTTTTAAATTTCTCAACAGTTAAAGGATTATTTTGTAACTATAGTGGTGTTTAGTTCGTGCGATTTTTCATATTTAGAAATAAAATTATTTAAAGCTCTCAGGGGTTTGAAAGACCAACAGTTAATTGTAAAAGAAAACAAGTATTTTTGAACATCCTATGCCTGAAAATCAAGCAAAAAACTTATATCGATTAATTTAGTTGCTATTTTTAATAGCTGCACAAGGTTTCGTAAACCTAGAGTAAATAATTGTGGAAATATGGACATTTCTATGAAAATTAATTTTTTCACCTTACGTTTTTTCATTATAACTTTATAGAAATTCGATGAAATTAAACAAAATGTTTGGATCAAATTTAAGATTAATTACAAAATTGTCGACTTAAAATTTGTAAAAAATTGTGCAAGTTACAAGTGTTTAAGCTAGTTCTTTATACTACGCATGCACAGAAAGAAATTTAAAAAAGTTTTTTTATAATTTTGTAGTGAATCGTATTTGGCAACTAATAAAAATTTTTTTTTTGATTTGAATATCTTAAAAATTTAAAAAGTTTCAAGCAATTTTCTAAGTAGTTTTTGACTTTTCAAAAGAAAGCTCAAAACACTCAGGGGTTTTTCACAAATTTTAATTTGTATCATAAGACAAAATTTAATGACTAATAATAATACCTTACAATAATCGACTGGAAACTAAACTTTGATGGTATAGAGAAAGAAACCATGCATAAGAAAATATACTTTTATAGGGGGTGGTCCCCCACAATGCCGGTCTTATTTTTAATAAATCTTGTTTATTAGTACAAGATGAAATTTGTGGATAACCCTTTATCGTTTTGATCTTTCTTCTTGAAAAATACAAAAATTGTATTTTTCAAGAATTGAAAAATAAAAATTGCTTGAAATTTTTTAAATATTTAAGATATTCAAATAAAGCTGTTATCATTGGGTGACAAACACGGTTCTCTACAAAATTATAAAACTTTTTTTTAAAATTTTTTCTGCCATACACAGTATAAAATAGCTAGCTTAAATATTCATATCTTGTGCAGTTTTTAAAGAATTTTTTTAAAATTTTAAATTAACAATTCTGCAATTAATTTTAAATTTTTACAAAAATTCTGTTTCATTACATTGAATATTTATGAAGTTGCAGCGAAAACACGAAAAAATTTATTTTTTATTAAAATGCCCATTTCTTCATAAATATTTACTCTATGCTTACAAAACTTAATGCTGTCATTAAAAATAACTTAAGTAATTGATACCAGTTACAAGTTTTTTGTTTGATTTTCTGGTATACGGTGTTAAAAAATACTTAATTTTTTAAGTATTTTTTCATGTTTTCGCTGCAACTTAATTATTTCGTAATTTATTGTAGTTCTTCCAAAGCTTTTAATCTTTAAGTATGAAAAATAAGTATTTCTTGGGAAATTAAAAAATGTGAAAAAGTGAAAGTGTCTCTTCAATTATTGTAGGGTAGTGTTTTGTACCCTCCTTACCTGCCTAAGACCTATTTTAATTCTTCCACTCGGCAACGACGTTATAAGTCGTCAGGATTGAACGGCCGGGAAGGAGGGTACAAAATTTATTTATTAATTATTAGACAGAGCAGTCATGAGAAAGTGTATACGAAAAGTTGTGTTTCTTCATTATATGTTAGGGAAAATCTTGCAAAAGTAAAGTCCGTAAAATGTTTCAATTTAGGGAAATCTTAGTAGTTGCTATTGGTTTATGAAATAGGTCGAGCGTTTCCCACAAAGAGCAAAGGGGAAAATGTCCTGCTTTTAATTAAATGCATACTTGTGCCAAAAATAGATTTAAGGATAGGATGTGGCTTTTAAGAGTGTGAGAAAGTATTTCGATTAGAATTGTGGCGTAACTACCACTATAAATATTAAATACCAATTCACTAGTATATAAGACATGTTAACTTGATTTTGTCTTGAGGTACCTTTTGATAGATGAAGGTTGACATAGTCTAAGATTAAAATTCCCCTCATTGGTGACCTCCAGACGTGATAAGACAATATCGATGGCTGATCCACATTAAACAGTTGATTTGCTTAAAAATATACTGCTAAAAAAAATAATGTGAAGTAAATAAAGTCTCCCGGTCAATAAAAATATTGAAGAAACAAAAATGAACGAAATGCTATAAGACAAAAAAAAAAAAAAAATGAGCAAAATGATATAAAAAAAGAAGAAAAAATATAATGAGCAAAATTAATAAATAAATAAACAGCATGAATCAACTAGTGGTATCTGTTCATCGAATTCTATAACAGATAAAATTCTGGAAGGGGAGTAATGTGGCGTAACAACAACTATAAATATTAAATACCAATTCACTTAGTATATGAGACATGTTAACTTGATTCTATCTTGAGGTACCTTTTGATAGATGAAGGTTGACATAGTCTAAGATTAATTCCCCACAGAATAATTAATTAGGATAACATAAAAAGATTAATAGAAGTTTTTTATGTTACATCATTTTACGGATTTTACTTTGCAATATTTTCCCTAACATATAAAGAAGAAACACAACTTTTCGTACACACTTTCTCATGACTGCTCTGTCTAATAATTAATAAATAAATTTTGTACCCTCCTTCACAGCCTAAGATCTGTTTTAATCCTTCCACTCGGCAATGACGTTATATATATATATATATATACATACATGTGTGTGTAAAAAAAAAAGAACATTTAGTTCACTAATTTATTTGCAATAAGAAAATTCAAGACATTTACAATAATCTATAAGCACAAAATTCATATGATGCAACTATTCAATTATCTACACAAATTAGTACTGATCTCCACTGTAGCAACATGCATTAAATTCAAACTATGATGAAAATAAATGAATTGAACTGCTTTATAACTGAATCCTCATTTGGCAAACTTGTATGTATGAATGTATTTGTATCTTTCTTCACATGATGCATTTATTAAACACATATTTATTGCTACAAAAAATGGCTTGAAAATGAAAATATGATTAATAATAAAAGAATTCATATTTTTTTTTGTAAAAATTGTAATTTAGTAGCAAACTTGATAGAAGCTTTTAAGTATTTTAAGTGTGATTATTAGATTACACTTGTAAAGCATTAGTAGCATATTAGATATAACTATATTTTTAAAAAGATGAGTGTAGAAATTTAAAGTTACTCACTTTTGTCATCCCATATTCTACAACTATATTTCAATTTATGTTATGACAACTGTTTCCAATAATGATTTTTTTTTTAATGGTAGTGAAAATAAGTAGGCAAATATAAATATATAGGATATGTTTAATTTTTATAGATGTAGTGGTGATGAAACTTAGTTTATATTAAAATAATTGAAATCAATCCTTATCATTATTAATTGATAATTATAAATTTAGGAATTAAATAGAAAAACATAAATTTTTCTATCACTTTAAAATTAAAAATAAAGTATTACAGAAAAACAAAAAATGTTGATAACTAAGTCGTGTAGCTTAATTAAACTTCCTAAGGCCAGATATGATACCAATTTGCAGGTGAACTGTCCCACAAACCAGAAACTTTGACCTAATATGCATGAGCAAGGTCTTCAATGCAGAATTAAGTCTTACATCTAAAATAAAGTTTTATTCCCTAAGAGTCAACTTTAATCATTTAAAGGAGAATAGATATTCTTCTATTGGATTTATTGAAAGACACATTAAAAGAGCTTTATAACCTTGAAACATGAATTTTTATGTTATCATTTCACATATCATTAAGCTTTGTATAGATCAATAAAAACAGATCAATATTTAAATGCTTTAAAATGTTTTTTAGAAGCAGATGATTTCAACACAAAAAATTTACACTTGAGTATATTTATTATTTATAGAAAAAAAATTTAACTTTTAAAAAACATTAGAATAAATAATATCCAACAAATTTAAAAATTTTTATTGAGAAGTTAATGTGATTGATGGAGAGTTGCATGATCTTCTAATGCAGTTACTTTCAATAAAAGCATGATAACAAGTAAGTAGTGGTAAATTTAAGTATTGTTTCAACAAAATAAAAATTCAGGTAAGTGAAAAAAACAGTACATAAAACTTAAAGTAAGAGAGAGGGTTTCTCTTGCTGCAAAAGAAATGAATAACGATTAAAATGAAACTCTTTTTAATACCTTTATCAAAAGAATTGGGTACACTTTTAAGCATATTATAAATCTTCTCATTTTAAAAAGTGATAACCAACAGCTTTAAACATAAGTATAATAATACATTTCAGAAAATTATAATAACTTCAACATCAGGTATAAGACTAATTACACAAGACACACACCAGATAAATTTGAGACACAATTAAAAAAACATTTATGAGGTAGTACACAATTTGGTGTATCAGTGATTTATTAATAAGTAAATGAAAACTATCCAATCAAATTTTTTCATTCTTGTGCAGCTTAAATATTTTTAATAAGCCTCATCTAGCTATTATGTATTGAGTTGCTTACTTTACACACAAAAACCTTAAAACATATTTAGCTTCTTAAAACATATCAAGAAGAAAGAATAATTTTTTTAAACTTTTAGGTTAAAAATACTGATTTTAATTTTAAATACATACTGTGTTATGACACAGTAAATATTTGTAAAAAGAAAAATGTGTTGCTCGACCCTTTTCGGAACAACGAATTTCGATTGAAAACTTTAGGCATGATATTAATAAGTGCGAACTTAGACAGTACATTATAAGTAAAGCAAAATACTTAAGCTCTCAGTTGCTTGAAGAGTAGTGGTTGCTGAATGTTTAAAAGCAATCAGTTTTACATTACTAGTGGTTTGTAACAGTTGTTGAACTGCACCAGAAAAGGTTTGCACTTAAAATTTCACGAATTTTCAGCATTATATAAAATGTTAATACAGTAGTCTTGATAATTCTAGGTAAACGGTACAGATTACCTCAAACTTTACAAGACATGGATTATGGAAAAACATAAAATTTAAAAAATAGTAAATAAATGAAATTAAAGCAATTTTGAAATTTTAATTGAAAAATATATTATATTAAAAAAAATGTGCTTACATTAGAGGATCAGGGAACATTTATTACATTAAATCAAGTTACAATATTCATTATATTACTGCATTAGGTTAATTGTACTATAAAATAATTGTTTAATGTGTTTTGTTTAAACACACTATTCACATGATTCGGAACACACATTATTGTTTTTCAACATTCAGTCATAGTAATCATCATAAAATCAATTGTAGTAATTATTTCATGCGTTGTGTGTGCGTTTGTCATTATTTGAGAGCAAGACCGACTTTTTTCCGCAGCTCAAATTAATGGGAAACAACCCAGATTCTACTGTACTACATTTAGTTATTCATATGGAGAGGGTTGTCCAAAAAAAAAAAAAAAAAAAACATGTTTCTTTTAGGTTACTAGAAGAAAGTGGAAAAAAAAAAGAAACTAAAAATGACCAATACAATTGCTCAACTATGTATAAATAATAAATGAACAACTCAAAACTAAAACAAATAAAATTTAATATATAGTACAAAAAATTTACTTTCATTTTTTAAAAAAAGTAACTATTTCCATATCATTTAGTTTAATTTCATACAAAATTTTAAAAATCTATATAACTTATAATAATTTTTTTAAATGATATTATCCTTTTTTTCATTACATTATTTATAATTGATTTGAACATGAAAATTTTGTTATTTGTGAATAAATCCACAATGAAAAATTCTTAATTTTATTTTGTAAATTAAAATGAACACTGTTTGATTTTTGATTAGGCATGTAAAAATAAAATATACACTATCTAAGTTTTCCTACTTATCCAGCATTTGGATATAAAATAAGTATACTACTCGTAATTATGAATACAATATACGAATGGTAGTATAATACTATCAGTAACATATAATTTGATTACGATAATTATAAAATTAAGTTCAACTAAACTCCTTGACTTAAAACTTTGAAAGAAACAACAGTTGTTTTAATTTCTCAAGAAATTCCTAACAATCGTTTTTTGGTCACTTTTTTAAAAAATGATTTATTAAGTGATTTGAAAATAATACTATAAATTAAACTAAATTGAAATTATAAAATATTTGAAATTCTAATGTAATATTTGATATTAAATTTATCAATAAGAGTTTCTTTGGAAGAAACTTGGCCCCCCTATTTATGGATAATTATCTACTCAACTAATATAAAATATTATATGATGGAAAACGGAAAACTATCATGAAATTTTATATAGCAAAATTATTTTGCTCTTTAAAAATAATATGCACTTCACAAGACATTTGAGTTTAAAATACAATTTTACATTTAATTTTTTTTAATTTTAATTATTTATTTAAAAGTGGTCCAATATTTTTGAATATTGACTGATTGACGATACTGTAGCACTTCTACTTTTTTGGAAACAAGATCAAAATAAAAATTAATAAGCACAAATATCTTTAAATTGATTGTAACGTAATTAATAAAGATAAATATTAGTTCTATCAATTCCTTCCTATTTTGAATGTTTTTAATAAAGGAGGAAATTACTCTGCCTTTTAGTAACATTTGTATATATTTTCAGATAACAGCACACATTGGGAGCTAATGATTTTTAAATGTTGCATAAAAAATATGCTTTAAAAACTAATTTTTGATTAAAATTTTAAAAAAATTAACACATAATATATAGTCTAATATTTAGAATGAAAAAAAAAACTCATTTTTCTAATTTTATATCATATATAATAAAAACTAAATCAAACATTTTTATAAATATTGAAAAAAAAAAATCACTGATACACTATGAGTGAGTTCTTTAAAAGAGAGGAGATTTAATGTCTCCACAGTTATTCCAAAGGGATAAACAAGTTTTTATGTAAATAATTTTTTTGCTTTTAGGATCAGGATCAAATCCTTTTCTCCTGAGATACTTCAAAAGGAGTTCTTTAGACACTTTCTGTCGATGCAGAACTTCTGAGGCGTTTGATGCACTTTTGATGATTTCGTTCACAAGCTCTGGTGCTTGGACACCATTGTAATGGTCATCCATCATGTGACTTGTGGTGATCATGGCAATTTCTTTCAGGTGGTCCATGCTCAAACCACTGAGTATTTCATGCAAACCCTCCACTTCACGTGGATTCATTTTCAAATATTCCAAACCACAGAAGAATGATAAATGGAACAGCCACCTGCAACAATAACAAAAAATTTTCAATGATATTTATTGGAAAATATAAATGCATACAAAGATTGATTTGCTCTTTCGATGATTTCTTCATTTTTATTTTTTTTTTCAAGGTAAAACACATCAAAATTATAAATGAATCAATTAAACGATCCCAATTTTTTCTTTTAGTAAATCACACTCTGTTCAAAATTCTGCAGTGAAAAAAATTTCAACCATGGCAATTTAATCCATAAACTTGCTTCATAAACTTTTAATTACCATAAAATCTTGTTGCCTTTTTCTCTTTTAAAAAATAGACCATAAATCAATAATCTGAAAACTTAATGAAACGTAAAAGAAATTAAAATAAATAATTTGTATTGTAAGTTGAATATGTGGATCAAAAACTGCTATTAATTTCTTCATGAAAGTAAATGTAACATATTGATAAATAAACAAAATATTTATCACTTAATGTAACTGCAACAATATGTTAATATGCCGCATGAAAAGGTAATAAACGATAACTTAATCATAGAATAAAGAAATATCATTTTTATCTTTAAGCCTTTATTTTGAATAATAATCAGAACTGTTAATATAACGGATAATAGTATTAAGAAGGAATAATAAGCAAACAATACAGGTAAATGATATAAAGTAAAATATAAATAATGTACAGGTAAAGACCATAATAATTTTTATGTTGTAGACAGCCAAAAATATATGGATTGTTTTTTCCTGTTTATTTATGAGTATATTGTCTAATGAAAACAGGCTGATATATCCAACACCAGCCTCTCGCCAGCGGCCACATTAGGTGCCTCCTATTTTCTGAGAGCAGAAAGACCTATCCACCTTGCTCTAAATGCCACCTTTACAGAGCCTCATCTGAACACATCTTAGGCCGGGTGTGCACTTAGGAGGCAAGGGGGAAGAGAGGGGGAATACAGAATGCGGGATGAATTTATTTCCCATTGGTTTCCAATAGCAAGCGCACGCTGCGGGAGTGAAAAGTTTTTTTTCCTCCAGGAGGCAAGCAACTCCTAGAAACCTCTCGAATAGGTTCCAGGCTATTTTCGCCTCCTCTTCACACAAGATTTTGTTTTGCTCAAAATGAGGGATGATCCCGAATTGAATAAACAATATTGATAATGAATATAAATGTAATTAACAATATTTCTTATGAATAAATAAATGAATTATTTTTGACTGAGAACTTGAAATTTAAATAGGATCTGTGCTAGTTTTGAATGCACTAGTTTCCGAAAAAAAATTCTATTTGTTTCAAGTTATTCGCAAAAAAAAAAAAAAAAAAAAAATCAACTACAGTGTTAATTGAATAATAAATTAATAATAGTTTTACGGTCTTGAACAGAATTCACTATTGAAAGAAAGTGAAAAATATTTTTCTCTATATTAAATAATTTCATTAGAGATGTAAAATTCTTGGTAGTTTTCTCTTATAGAATATTGTTCTAGAAGTTACTTCTCAAAATATTGTTCTAGAAGTTACTTACAATGATGACATGCAAGGAATTTATTTTTATATAATTCAAAAAAATGAATATTATCTAGGAAATAAAAATAAGAAATTCATAGTATACTGAATAAAAACTTTAAGAATTGCTTAGTAAAACAATTTTAAGTGCACAAAATTGCTCTTAATTAATGTAACAGGCATAAGTTATGTTATCAAGAATTATTTTCAAAACTGATTATTCACATATTAAAAAAAAAGACGATCTTTTTTACTTCTAATTTTTTTTCCAATTTTTAAAGCCATTTTTTTAATGAAGTTAGATACATTTTTTTTAAATATTTTTAATTGATAATATTTGGTGATTAATATCTATGAAGACTTTTTCCTTATTGTTAATTATGGTGTGCAATTTTCATAGTAAATTGAATTACAATGAATAAAAAGTTTGAAAAACAATCCAGTGCACCCAAAATACTACTGCGATGTTTTAAGTGAATTAGTTTTGGAAAAGGTGTTTGCGAGGGTAATGAATGCTTATAGGGTTGGAACCATAAAAGGCTTTCAGCTGAAGTATAGCCACAGAGAGTTAGTAGCTTTGCAACATCATCCTCAGAGTGCATTTTCTGTATTAAGAAAAAACTATAATAAATAGTTCAAATCTTTTATAAGTGAAGTAAAATACTTTTACTTTAGCTAATTTACAGAAACTTGAATATTCTTAAATGAATTTTTAGCTTTTTATTAGAATAAATCAATGTTATTTATTACGTTATAACTCAATAAAATGAACATGTAGAACTGTTTGATGTTGGAATAATATTATTTGCACTTCATAATAGAAAAGGATTTTATAAGAAAAGTTTTCCTTTCACTTTTAAATCATGAATCATTAAAACTATTTTTAATATTAAAATAATGAGCTTTATTCAAATGTATAATTTCTTATTTTCTAATATGTAATTAAATATTGGATTTAATCATACATTAGAAATTAACAATAGGTACATTTGACTAAGAAAAATACGTCATATTATGTTAGAAAAGAAACAAAGAATATTTGCCTGTTATATTATTCTTTAAATAAATTACTTTTTGAAAATAAGCTCGAAAAAATTTCTTTAGAACAATACGAAAAGTGTCTATATTCCAAGAGCAAATAATGCAAACATAAAAATATAACAATTATTTACAAATAAAAGACGCATACAATATAAAAATGAGGCAAAATAATTTAGTGAAGTTTTTTGACCTTAAGATTTTAAAGCTTTAAAATAGTATTTATTATTTTCAAAACTAAATTTAGCTTTTTTTATCTTTCAGTCCTCAACTGGTAGGAATTGTTAAAATATCAGCAATTTATATAGAATTTTATTTTAGAAATTCTTATTAAAAATGAAAACAAAAAAGTATACTCATTTGAACTTTTAAAAAAATCCTTTAGGTTAGAAAAAAACAAAAACATCATTGAAATCTGTTAAACTACATTTAAAAAAAAAAAAAAAAGTGTACATAAATATCAAAATCTGTTTCATTCCAAATGGAAATATGAAGGTCTTAGTAAATTTCTTTAATCTCTTTTGTCTCCTCTTGAAATTAAACAGGTTGCTTAATTCAGCCGCCTCCCTCAACCGCAATTTTTCCTACTTTGATATTTTTTGTCATTATTAACAAAAATATGTAAATCTTTTAATCTTTATTTTTGCTACGGATTAAAAAAAATTATCATGGATTGTATGAAATATACTGCATATAAAAATAGGTGAAAAAATTCTTAGTTGGTTGGTTCTAATGCCACTTGCAACACGGGGAAGCCTGCTTGGTGAAACAGAGCGGATTTAAGGCAGAAAGTGCATTTCGTGTTTTTCAGTGGCGCCATCTATGGCCAAGAATACGAATTCTGCCACATCTTAGGTCACACCCGTTTATAGGGCAGACCCATTCATCCATCCGAAAAAATTCTTACAAATAAAATTCTAGAATTCATCCAAATCTCAAAAAAAAAAAAAAATAATGCAAACTTGATTTTAACTCCTCAATGATTAAGGGGTCTAAGTGTCTTCACAACAAGTATTATTTTTTCAAATAAAAATAAATAAACATCATTTCAGTTGCATGATGTGCACACTTTAATGAAAATCAATTAATTTTCAAAAAATTAATAACATGGCTAAATTTTTATAAAAATGAAAAAAAGGTATAAAAATCTTCCACTTTTCTTCTTGCTGTAAGTTTCTGCAAATTGCAAAGAAAAATTTTCTTTTTCAACATTATGGTTCTTGCAGTAAATCTGTACATTCATTTGTTTATCAATTATAACATTTTCTATGGTTCCCTTAATGTAAAATTGAAAAAATATAGATATATAACGTCGTTGCCGAGTGGAAGGATTAAAACCGGTCTTAGGCCGGGAAGGAGGGTACAAAATTTATGTATTAATTATTAGACGAGTTTCCCACATAGACGATAATAGGTCGAGAGTTTCCCACAGAGAGCACAGGGAAAAATGTCCTGCTTTTAATTAAATGCATACTTGAGCCAAAAATAGATTTAAGAACAGGATGTGGCTTTTAAAAGTTTGAGAAAGCATTTCGATTTATAAAATAAAATAAAAGGATATTCATGAAAGAACTAACATAAAAAGATTGATTGATGCTTTTTATGTTACATCCCCCCTTGCCGAAAATGCTTAATTACAATTCAAAAATTTTAAAAATGATCCATTTGCAAAATCTTCCCTATGGTAGATATACAATTAAAATAAAAAGAATCAAATCTGCAATTTTAACAAGATATAAAGTAATATTAAGTATTAAAAATACACATTTGTACACATAAAATAATAACATAATTAAAAAATAATAACATAATTAAAGTGTTTGAGGAATCGTAGTAGCGATACCAGCAAACTTAAAAGTTTAATTTTCATTTTCAACAGTTTTTATGACTTATTTGTTTTTTCAGTTCCAAGTCTTTTGTTTGAAGATCACAACAAAATTATTCTCCAAGAAGTATTCCTCAAATACACTCAAAATATTCACAAACTAAAAATATTAGAATTTCCTAACACACAATTGTGACAAATTAAATTACCAATTAAGATCTCCACACAAAAATTACTTTCAAAAATATCCTAACTAAAATTTTTGGAAGAAAAAAAATTTATGTCCAAAAAGAAAGAAAGATATAAATGTAAACAAACAAAAGGTAACTTGTAAATTAACCAAACTTCCACTTCAGATTAAAGATAAGGAAAATAGCTAGATCAGTCAATAATTAATAACTGATTTACCATATTAAATTTGAAAGCTTGTTTTGGATTTCAATTGGTGATAAATTGTGTTAAACGGGTTGTAATATAAAATCTGAGAAGACTGATCACCTTTTCTGATTATAAAAGCAATTTGTATTTACACATTTCCTGAAATCCGGGTTAATAATTGCAATAAAAATACCAAGAAAGAAAATAAAAATATAAATAAATAAATATATAGAAAGTAGAAAGAAAAATAAGAGAGAAAAAAAAAGAAAAAATGTTACAGAAGTCAAATTTTGAACATAAAAAAAATCAAATAAAAAAAAATTGTGGATATTTTGCTACAAAAGTGATAAATATGAAAGGTAAATAATAAATAAAATGAAATGAAGACAATACTGAATTGTAATTTCAAATTGAATGTTTGTTTTTTTTAGGCCGGGAAGGAGGGTACAAAATTTATTTGTTAATTATTAGACAGGCAGTCATGAAAAGTGTGCACGAAAAGTTGCGCTCCTTGGTTATATGTTAGGGAAAATCTTGCAAAGTTAACTCCGTAAATGTCTCTATTTAGGGAAAAGAGGGAAATCTTTTGATAAACCTGTAATTGGTTTATCAAATAGGTCGAGCATTTCCCACAGAGAGCAAAGGGGAAAATGTCCTGCTTTTCATTAAATGCATACCAAAATATAGCCAAAAATAGATTTAAGAACAGTATGTGGCTTTTAAAAGTGTGAGAAAGCATTTCGATTAGAATAATAAAATAAAATAAAAGGATATTCAGAAAAGAACTAACATAAAAAGATAAATTTAAGCTTTTTATGTTACATACATATATATATATATATATATATATATATATATATATATATATATATATATATATATATATATATATATTCAACTTTGCTCTCTGGGTAAAATAGTTGTAAAGTGACAGCTGTTTAAAAATTGTAATAAATTTGAGAATTTTAAAATATATATAGCTCAAAAAATATGTTACTTGGTATTTTTCATCTCAGCTGGTTTAATAAATGTATTGAAAATCAGAGAAACCTTAACTATTTACCTAAAAAAAGTTTTTTTTTATTATTGATAGATTTTAAGTGCAATCTTACCCATATTAATTATGTTGGTATCTTTTTTGAAGCATTTCTTTAAGTATGGTAAGCATTACGTGGTTCACTTATAAAATGAAGAAAGATTTTAAAAAGTGTAAAAAGATTTAATTTTCATAATATAAAAAAATATTTATAATAATTCAGTTCTTATAAAAAATGATGACAAAAAAATGGCAAATAGCAGAGATTTTTTAAAATCTTCATTTGTTACATTTAGTCCCCATGTGGCTATTCATTCTGTCCCAACATGACACAAGCAATGAAGTTGCTAATGAAAAGCAGTAAATTGAACTGTTTTCTTTGTTTGAAAAAAAATAGATATTTTTTTATTTGAACAAATAAAACAAATTATTAAAATAGCTCGATTCACTAGCACCAGTGAAATGGATAAATACCTAAAACTAAATAAAATAGGGCATTGTGTCGTGTACTTGGTGTCACTTACTTCAGGTTGTACCCGCTGTATACTTTTTAAGGATGCTATCGATTGAAAAATATGTAATATGCTTTTACACATAAGGAATTCATTAATGAAGTAATTCATTCAGTAAAAATAAGGCAGATTCTTTGAGACATTGAAATTTTATATCATTACAATTTAAGTAGGTATATTTAAGTATATTTGCAAGTTACCTACTTGCAAATATACTTAAATATTAATGCAAGTGGATGGCTTAAAATATTTTTTATTATTTTTTAAATAAGCCTAGCTACTCTAATCCTGTGGTCTCTAACCACAGATTAAATAGTCCGCCCAAGAATAATTGAATTATTTCCATTTTATTTATTCTCTTGGGTTTGTACGACTTCCCATAATACGAGAGGTAAACCGGGAGCTTAGAGAAGTCATCTAAAACGAACTAAAGTGCATGTAATTGTATTTTCTTTTGAAGGCATGTTGAAAAACAAAAATTGTTTAATCAAAAGAATCTAAAATATAAACAATCAACATTCCAGTAAAATTATGGAATATTAACTGGTCTGCAGTAAGACTATGAATCGTTGATCGGTCGTCAGTGGTAAAAAGTTCAGAGAGCACTACTCTAATCTATTCATTTGGCACAGTTATAACAGATTGTTTCTTCCTTTTACTTGATGAAAAAGTATAGCACTTATTTTTAGATATTTAGAAAAACATGCACCAAAAATAATTTTCCAAAGAAAAAAGCAAATTTTCAACAACATATTAACATTTTTAACAATTACATTAACAACAATACTACATAATTTTTACAATTATTAAACATTTAGTTATTACACAAATACTTCGGTTTATAAATGTATAATTATTGTTTCGTGTATTTATAAGTTACATTTATTTTAATGTCATACATTGTCATTAAGTGTATTTTTGTACACTGACTAGAAATGATTTATTGATATTTTACGTTTTACAGACGATCATTTGAATTTGAGTAGTTAAGGTACAAAATTAAATAATTTTAATAATATAACTAATTACTTTTTCTATATTTTAAAAAAAGTTAGAGTTTAAAGTAAAAGTCAGTTAGAGTTTCACATTATATGAAGCAAAACATAAGTTATATATTCATTATAATGCAGACATTAATATAATTAAAGTACAAAGAAAATACATAAAGTATATTTCAAACATATATGAATGCATTATTTTGTTAAATAAAGAAAAGCCTTAAAAGTTCAAAATTGTTTTAATATAGATCAAATTTTTATAGTAAAATTCATCAATGCACATATCTTATTTTTTTAAAGGTAGATGTCCCATCCAAAACAAACTTTTTCCACTCGCTGTCATTTAAATATATTTAAATTCAGGTAAATAATTCACAATCAATTGCTGCATAAATGTTCTGAATAAATAATAATATAAAATGAATATATATATATATATATATATATATATATATATATATATATGTCAAAATTTAACAAACAGAAACCAAGGGTCTGCCCAGGCTGAATTTACTACCGTTTAGCGGTACCTTCACAAATTCAACTTTAGGAAAAACGGTACTTTCACAAAATACTTTTTCTTACAATTTTATTTTTGCATCCCTTAAGAAACGATAAATTCATATTTTAACCATATTTTAGTGTTGACTTTTTAATATAATTTTAAATTTTTCACAAATTAATTCTAAAATTTCACAAAATAGGTACCTCTCAGAAAAACCTAGACAGACCCCTGGAAACTATTATAACAATATATAACTTTCTCTTACAGATAAATATTATTTCAAACAAATATAAAAATACGTAGTCAAAATTAAAGCCTTAGTTTTTAAAAAAGAAGTAATAAATACTTAACTTACACAAGAATTAAAATATAAAATATCCTTAGACTTGCGAGGAAACTATTATCTTAAGAAATAATAATCTGTTTAGAGGGTTTGTAGTGTCTTAAAAATAATTTATAGCAAGAAACAATAGTATTTATTTGAATGTTTAGTTAATTTTCATTGTAAATCATGCGTTGTATATTGCCCTAACTATTATTTTCGATTCACAAACCAAACAACACTTAATTCTTTACTTTTTTTACTGAGAAAAAAAATCTCTCGCTCAACTTGGAAAGATAAAGAATTTGTCGCCAAAAATGGCTACCCCTACATCCATTTCAATCGTCATTCCTTTCATTTCATAGTTTCAAGTATCTCACAAACATTTCGATATTTATCAGCAGCAAGTAAACAAAATAAATGTTCAATATTTGCAAGAAAAATCGAATAATTTCATTGAATATCAAACTTCTACATTATTAACATTTGTTAACTGGAACCGATTGAGAGATATTTGGCGATTGTGGCGACTGTAGTTTTTTCTATGCTTACAGTAAAACAATATTTATAAAAAACCCGCGTCCTTTATGACGTCATTTTCTGTAAATATAATAGCCAATGAAATAATATTATTTTGCAACATGGATTCATCAGTTCAAAATGTAGGAAATGTTGGCATTTATCAAATACTATCGGAAAAACAGTTTGAAAACGATGAGCAAACTTTTTAAAAGAATTTTTCCAGATTTTTAGCCACTTAGTTAAAGCTAATATGCTTACAAATTTTGAGAAAATACATTATAAGGACTGTAGAAGCATGTAATGAATGATATTTGGACAATTTGTTGTTGTTACTTTACGTCGCACTAGAGCTGCACAACGGGCTATTGGCGACGGTCTGGGAAACATCCCGGAGGATGATCCGAAGACATGCCATCACAATTTTGATCCTCTGCTGAAGGGATGGCACCCCCGCTTCGGTAGCCCGACGACCTGCGCGCGAAGTCGAGCACTTTACGGTAGCACAGTTTAACGAGGACCAATATCGCACACCCTCGGTCCCTACGCAGACTGATCCAAGTGGTCACCCACCCGCACACTGACAGTAGCCAGTGATGCTTGAGGACAATTTAGGAATGGCCGTTGCTTGGCTGACCGATATTTTAATAAGTAGAGACATTTGATTGGTCGATTACGTCATCGTTCTCATCTTTATTGCTTAATCGTTTTGTCAGGTTTGCTAGAATAGCATTTTTGTTTGGCGCAATTTTACTAATGCGCATGCTTGGTTTGATAATTTATTCAAACCAATCGAAGTACTTCGTAGATAATGAATATAGGGGCTTATATCCCCTCCTTTGCTTAAAGATGGAAAGATCAATCACTATACCAAACGAAAGTCAGGGTGAACTTTGACTGGGTCTCTATCTTCATAGGCTCCGGGATGTTTCCCAGGCCGTCGCTAATAGCCCATTGTGCAGCTCTAGTGCGATGTAAATTAACAACAACAACAACAACTATCTACATAGGAATTGGTAACTAATTTTAAACCATAGTTTCTACTACAGAATGGCAACAAGGAGATGATAGAGTCGGAGCAATGGGCTTTTCGCATTGTGATTGGCTGTTGACTATCACTCATGGTTGCAAGAATTTGGGAAGTTATCGCGTTTATTGTGAATTAAAATAAAAATTTCAATAATTTTGTGCACGCCTGTCTATGTTCTCGCGTAATCTCGTATTTGGTGTGATCTTGGCCACCAAAATTAAGTCCAAATTTAAACCCAAAATTAAAACCAAGTCCTAGCGTATTCATAGCATTATTCCAGCTCAAACGTTTTCGCCATTTTCTCTCACGCTCAAAAATCGGGCATCCAAGCTCTTGGCGATAGAATTAGTTTGGCAATCACCCATTTCAGCTGATCGCCAAAGTTTAGGGTTATAAAACGGCTGGCATTCAAGACAGTGCATTATGCCTCTATCACACGAGAGAAAAATATGTGCAACTGCAAGTGTAAGTGAAACTCTAAGCGCAATTCCTCCGTTCGGAGTTGCCGAAAGGGTTGCTTAATTGCCTGAACGGTTGCATGTAATTGGGTTACCATATTTTGTTATTTATCTTTACTTTTGGCTCATATTTTATTTTATCATATTTTATTATATCATAGTTTCTGAACGATGTTCGTAAAGGGAGGAAAAAGAAATCACAGACGCTGTAGAATATTGATTGATTTTGATTTAATTTTTTACATTTGTATTTGTGTTAAGTCTTTTTTTCAGCAGCAAATTAAAATTCTAAAAAGCTTTATTTCCCCAATAGTGAAGTAGCATAGTATAAAAAGGATTATGATTTCTACCTCATAATATGAGATGATATTAAGATATCATTGAATTTCATGCTGCGTCCCTGAAAGGATAAGAGGGTGAAAGGGAGATGGACTTAAATACATGCTGCGTCTCTAAAAGGATAAGGGGGTGAAAGGGGGATGGACTTAAGTACTATCTAGAATTTTGACAATTTTTTTTATCTTGATTTGAGTGACTAAGGTATAAAACATGGTGCGCAGCGTTTTTGAAAAGTGCTTAAACGTGCTTATTTTCGATTTTCATTTTTTAAAGGCCCTTAAAGGTGCTTTTCTTAATGGGTGTTTTTAAAAGGTGCTTTATTTTCCCTTTTCGAAAATGAAATTTATGAAAGGGAATGTCGATTTTCGCCACGTATTATGTAAAAACGTGTTTTTCACATTTTCTATTTCACGTTTTCAGAATTCATTCAACCACGATCAATTTCAGCGTACCGTCAGTCCATAGCGTATGAAAGCGCCAATCATTTTACAGGTTTGGTGAAGTACTTGCGAGTCCGCATGTGCGTCTAGTGAGCTGGGTTCGGTGAGATCCTTGCTTTCTCATGTGCAACTCTGCTGTATTTTGCAAGATATTCTCAATTTCAGGCTTTATTTTTCACCCTCTGAAATCGAACCGAAAAATTTCTTGATCATTTTTTAATGGCTAATATAATCAAGAAAAGAGTTCTTTGTCAAATTCTAGTTATTTTATCATGATCATGTGAAGTCTGAGATTTATTTTGCATTTTGTCAATTTACATAGTGCTTAAAAATATTTTTTGAGTGCCTAAAATGTTCCTAAAAGTTGCTTATTTTTTGTTGAATTTGGCTCCTCACCCTGTAAAAGCATAGTTTATTTATATATATTTACTATCTAGCATGCTAGCTAGGCAAGTGCGGTATCGTTATCTATGTATACGCTAAATCGAATGAGAATAAAAACAAGCTGTCTGATTTAATAGTTTAGCTACTCGAAAATTTATAAAAGTTTCATGTGTAGAAAGGACAATTTTATGACTTATACCATTTTATGCAACTGACATTGCTATCTAAACAAGTAAGGCATTTCTTCAAATTTAATTTTTTAAGCTTAATTAAAAAACATAGTTCTTTGAAATAATTCTTTAGGAGAAATGAGGGTTTAATGTATGAAATATACAATTTTTGACTTTCCTTTTGCTCATAAAATATTTATAACATCAAAACTATTAGTTCTATCAAATCAATTCTATTTTTTTAATTTAGTCTAAAAAATACATAATAAATAATGTCTATACTACTAATGTCTATACTTGTCTACACTACAATGGGTCAGAATTTTATTGTCATCAAATTTAATTTACATTGCATTAAGGAATCATCACGCCCGGTGGCTGAACGGTAGCTCTTCGCGCTGTCGTGCCACAGGTCCCTGGTTCGATCGTCGGGCCGAGCAAGGTTGACTCAGCCTTTCATTCCTTCAGTGGGTCGATAAATGAGTACCAAGCAAACTTGGGAGCTAAACACTGGGGGTTTCACGTATGGCTGACTACCTAACCGGAACAAATGCTCCTGCATCCCATAGCCCAAAGGTCAAGAAAACTGAGATGGGCACAGAAGGCCTTGGCCCTCTGTGGGCTGTGCCACTGAGTTTAGTTTAGTTTTTAAGGGATCATCAATTTTATTCATTTACACATTGCATATCAGGAGTATCACTTTTATGAAAATTATTTTTTCCAATTTCTTAGTAAAATTGTTTTTTAAATATAAGAGGATTTTCAATGTCATACTTACAATTTATTATTGTAAAATTTAAAACATTCTTTATTGATATGAGATAATTTAATTAAAAATTATAGGATTCATTTTAGGACAAATTTATTGTAATATACAGTATATAAATTGAAATTTATTTATAACTATGAATAAAAAAACAATATTTTATTAAGAACATACTTTTTATGTATCATATTATTTTGTTACAGACTTTTACATGTTTTGTTTTGCATTTTAAATAATACAAGAATCAATTTAAAAAACAAAACATTTATTGTCAAGTGAAACATTTAGAACATTATTCATTTTCATTTCTTATTTTTTAATTTCTTTCATCAAAACAGTATTGCATCTCTTTCCTTCTTCACCAGACAAACCTTACAGGATTATACGAAATATCTGATATAAAAGAAAGAAATCACTTTCATGATAAAATTTTACCAACACATTATTAGAATAAGAGAGATTAAATACCATTAATTTGAAATCATTTAAGTCCTTAGGTATCCCCTTTAAACCTATTTTAAGTTTGACAGATATTTTGATTAGAGTTCTAAGGTTATTTTATACACTAATGAAAGATGGCAGGTATATTTGGTTTTGTAGTTCTTATGTTTGGATTGAAATTTGTTTTAAGAAAAATAGATTGTATTTATGAACGAAGACTATTAAAAATTTATGTATATTGAAAAATTTGTAAGGTACACTTACATACTTACTGTCATTGTAGAAAAGCTAAGTATCAAAATATAAATGTGAAGTATAAATAAAAAGTAAAGTATCATTAGTAAATCATCACACACAAAAAAAAAAAAAAAAAAAAAAAAAAAAAAAAAATTGAGGGGATGAATGTAGAAACAGACAAGGAGATTGGAAATTTGCATTTTAGATTTTCAAAAATTAAAAGAATTCTTAGGGAAGAATAAAATAATTAATTCACAAATAATTATAATAATAAAAAAATTTCAAATAATCGGACACATGCTTTTACAATCAACAGTAATAAAGTTTAAAATTTGAAAATAAAGAAATATAATCATTATTATATTTTATGTTATAATAATGTAACAAAGTTTGGCGAGTTGCTTGGCGAATATTTCAAAGTAAAGCTTTTCGCCAGTATAAATCTTTACATATATAAAAATAGAAATTATTTCTATTTAAAGTAATTAAAACTTTGATCGCAACAAATTATAATAAGTTTTAATTTTATTAGCTTAAAATAAATAAATATTTTAAAAGAAAATTTATCTAGAAAATAGTGTACTATACTCACCGATACTAAAATGATGTGCAGGTTCCTGTTATGGTAGTACATCAACTGCATTGAGATGGTTATTTCATCGCGTGAAAGTATTTTTAATGCTTTGATTTTAAAGAAAATGTTATTATTAAACTAAAAAACTGTTCCGTTTCGTCTATAAAAAAATTTCATCCGATCATCCTCTTCACCAACGTCGCCGCCATTTTTATTTACATTTGTATACGTCATCACATAAAATTGAAACGTCATAAAAGCAAACGATCTGATTGGTTCATGAAAGAAATTGCCTGAACGGTTGCAGATATTTCGTGCAACCGTGATTTCTATATCACACGAGCAATTTTTGGAGAAATTTCATTTACAGTTGCACTTACACTTGCAGTTGCACATATTTTCTCTCGTGTGATATAGCCATTAATAACTACACACGTTTGTTTTGCTATCTCATTCTATATAGCATTATTTAGAGTGGACAGTTGCGTGTGGGTATGATGATGACGTAATAAAAGAGGCATACAAAAAAAGCAAATTTCATTTCAGTTAAAATCCTCAATATTATATTTTTAAACTCCTCGAAAATGTAGTAAAAGAGGTATACAAATTGAGTGTCGCAAACAAATTAATATTAAATGAGAACGAAACAAAAATGATATCGAAATATGCTGAATCACTAATGAGACCGGGATGAAAGACATCGAAACCCATTTGATTGAATAGTATAACTAGAAGGTGTTTCTAAAATTCTGAAACCTATCAGGCTTTAATTTTTTTTTTTCTTTTTTACTGTCACAAACTTTATCAGTAATTAAAAATAATAAATTCGTTAGATTTCAATATTGGTTCTGTTTTTTCGTTGATTAAATGTTAAACATTAACAGATATTTGTCTTTTAAAACATTTCATTCTATAATAAGATAATTATTCTACAATTGTAATTATCTAAAACTAATTGCTAATTGATATAAAGCTTTGGCTTGTTCCATTGATATGTTGAATGCTCGTTTTGGCGGGATGACCGGGACAGTTGCTCTATCACATCCTAGCCACTATACACCATCAAGAGCAGAGCTGATACTTTAAACCCGTTTGACATTTATTCTCTCTGATATTTAATAGATCCTTTAATAAATCCTTAAAAATATAAGCCAAAAACTTACATAAATAACGATAACTTTTTTCTTGCATTAAAATTTAACAAATGTACTTAAAATAATTAAAAAGAAAGCAAAAATAATTAAGAAATATTTTCAATATAAGCATCAATTAAATAATATCAGCTTACGAAATGTTCTTTTTATTTTTACAAACAGTATTAATATAACGACCCTCACCTGTTCCAGGGACTGCTGGATTGGGTTCAAAATGACAAGGCTCCGGAGTTGAATATTAGTAGTCGTAAACTCGAAATTGGGTCGGCTGTGAAATGACTGTTATAAAATAAACTAATAAATTTGGCCGGGATAGCTTGGTTGATAGGGTGTTGGACTCGTGTTCGTGAGAATGGGAGTTTGAATCCAGCCGGCAGAAGAATACCCATGTATAAAATGATGACTGGTGCATGTTAAATCTGTCGGGGTCACAAAGTCCTCCAAGTTCTCATAAAAAAATAAATACCCCTGGATACTAATCTAGCAGTTCCTTTGTCTTCTGGATTGGATTCAAAATGACAAGACTACGGAGTTGAATATTAGTAGTCGTAAACTCGAAATTGGGTCGGCTGTGCAATGACTGTTATAAAATAAACTAATAAGTTTGGCCGGGATAGCCTGGTTGATAGGGTTTAAACTCAAAATTGAGTCGGTTGTTTAACGGCGGTTATAAAAAAAATAAAACTAATAATCAAATTGTATTTTCTTGTTTTCTTTCTAACTCTTTGCATATTTTCTACGCACATTCAAAATTTCATGTTTCTAAGTCTTACAGATTTTGTAACGTAAAGAAAATACAATTGGAAAAAAAATTCGCGAAAAAATTATTAAAAATTGCAAATATAATATATTCAAAATGAATCTAAAAAAAAAAAACTCTGTTAAATATATAATGGCCCAGCATGCCAAATTTTTATTCTGTGCTTAAAATGTGTTTCTTTTGTAACTTTTTCCCCTCGTTCAAAAAATATGTGCAATAAAAGAAAGGTTCTACATAATAGTCTCATCACAATTAATATATTTAACAATAAAGTAATATTATCAAATTTTTAATTATATAACGTTAATACTCAACAATAAAAAATAGTGGCAGTTTACTTTAGGTGCATAGAAATGGAATTATACTTATAAGGGCCCCATCAATTTCAGTAGCTTAGGGCTCCACCAAGCTAAGATCCGGCCCGGGATACAGCGATTATCATCCTTTAACATTTTTCGTATAGCAGACACATTATCCGGGATTACTGGCCTACCTGTGTGTTCTTCATCTTGAAGAAAATTGCGACCTCTGCTAAATTCTTTAAGCAATCTGAATACAGTTACTACGAGCTGAGATTCATCACCAAATGATAATTGCAACCGCTGAACCCATTCTTCTTGATTTAATCCTGTTATAAAATTGTAGAAAATCATAGTGCGAAAATGTTCTCGCGTCAATTCCATTTTATCTTCTGTTTAAAATTTATTCTACGCTAAACAAGTTGAAGTAAGTCAGTAAAAAATCGTCTGCCGTGTTAAAATACACTTTGTATTTTAAAATTAAACCATTATTTTTATTTTGTAAATTCTTGTCTGCGCGTATCTCAAAAATTTCAGAGTAACCCTGATGTTCTTCATATCAACGTTCTTCATATCTTCAGAGTAACGAGATGTTCTTCATATTTTTGTAGTTTTTACTCCACCCGAAAATCAAAGCAACTAGCTATTTACGTATCGGAATAAAACCATACTTATGAAAGTTATAAAAATAATTAATTATAATCAAGATTAAATTTAAATTAAAATTATCAAACTTTGCGTTACACGCTAAGAAAAACAAACGAAAATGTTTTTCAGATTGCTTTTATTTGGTATATAAAATAAAATAACTTGCAATTCAAGCATCGGAGTAAAATTATATTTATGAAAGTTAAAAGATTAGTTTATTTTAATTAAGATTAAATCAAAATAATCACATTTTGTGTTATACGCAAAGGAAAACCACGAAGATGTTTTTTTTTTCAAAATTGCTTGGTCATAATAGGATTCAAGCTAAATGTTCATCATCATCTCAATGAAAATATTTTTTTTTAAAACAGCCATTTTTTTATTATTATTATACTTAATGGATAGGGTACCATCTTTCTGAACAGAACGAAAAGCTCTTCTTATTAACTCAACCCGGAAAGTAAAGTACTCCCAGAAAACATTTTATTACTTTTCTAAGAAGACTATTTATTTAGTTACTTTCAATCAAAAAACGCTTACTTTCGTTTTCTCCTGAAACGGGGAGTCACGTGATTATGCACGAACTGACGTCACACGTGTCCATCTGCCGTTCACTTACAATAGCTGTGCTGTGAAAACCAATACGTTCTAGCTTTCGTTTGAATTTTCTAATTAAATTCAACTATTTTAGATGGTCTAAAGCTATCTGTATAAAAAATTGCACCTTAATATCGCTTAATAAAAATGTGGATTTGATATAACGTATTTTTATAATGTAAAATTTCAATGGTACCCACTAAAACATTGTTAATACTTGACGAAATTTTCTAGCTCGGAATATTTAAGATTTTTTAGTTCAATAAAAAAAGTGCATGGTATTGCTTATAAATGATGCGTTATAAATACAAAATAACTTCGTTTTTTCATTTTTTAACTATAATCTTAATTTTAATGTGTACTTCAAGTTCATTTGGAACATTTATTTTCATCTTAAGTGAAAGAAATGTTGAATCAATTTCTTATGTAGAATAAATAGTTTTAGATTTTAAAATGTAGGACAGCTTAAGTTATTGATAATTTTTATCTATTTATTCTAGCGTGAATTCAAAGCATGTAATTGGCTTCATAGCAGTAGCCTCTTAAAAAACTTGTGATCCCAGCAAAACTTTAAAATCATATATATATATATATATATATATATATTCCTGCAAATTTCATTAACTTTACTTTAATTGCCTTAATCTATGTTATAAGAGTATTTGAAATCAAGCATATGCATTTATTTAGTTCTTTATTGCAGAAATAGGAATAAAATTTCATAAATGCATATAAAAATAATTTTTTGCCATAGCAAAGTTCCTAAATAGTCAAAGTATAAAAATATTGAGAAAAAATATCAACATTACTGTTTATTTTTTAATTATTTAATAAATAATAAAGAATGTGCATTAGAATTTCTTTCCATTTTGTATTAGTTAATTTTTTATTTTTGTTCTCTAGCTTTAGTGAAACAAAAACTTCCAGCTTAATGATATTCGCTGAAATTTTGTGGATAAATGAGTTAATTAGATATGGATAAATGAGAAATTAAGTGAAATTTTAAGTATAACTAGATTATGATGATGATGATGGTCAGATATATTTCAATGGACTAGATTCTTGAAAGTGTTGATACGTTTTCGGCTTTACCGTATGCATAACCTGAGACTTTTTTAAAGCTATTTTAATAATTTTTTTTTAATTAAAAATGTATAATGTATTAATTTTACCATTTTAGAATTCTTCATTGCAAGCACTGACAAATAGCTTGCAGAAATAAGGAGAGAGATTAACTTTATAAATAACCATACTTTATTAATAATATATTGCAGAAAAAGGAATTAAAATTTATAAATTTAAAAATAAAAATAATTTCGAAATGTAACGGAATTCCTATTTAAGCTAGGAATAATGAATATAAGCGTTAATGTGTATTTAAATACTTAATACATAGTGAAACAAGAAAAAAAGATGACATAAACTGCATTAGTAAATATTTACGTAAAAAGAAAATCCTTCAACTCTATTAATAAATAAATAAATTAAAGAAGCAACATTAAATTACATTATTTGAATTTTTGATCATTAACACATAGATTGTAACGATGATGGACTGATATTTTTCAATAGACTAGACTGATATTTTTCAATATGAAAATACTGATTTGTTTTAATGCAATAACGAATTATAAAATCATCCATCCTATATCAAAATGTATAAAATTTCTATCCAATCTGCGTCTTATTTTAATTAAGTAATTAGGTTGTAATGAAGCATTATTTTAATTTAAAAGTAAGTGGAATAAAATAGTATTTTCTATGAACTTTAACACCACTGATTTCAGCCGAAAGGAAATGTTGATTCGCTGTAAAGAGCTACATAATCATTTCTTCAGATATTTTAATGTAAATAACAACGTTTGAAGTTTTAAAATCTTTCTTTCATTTTGAACACATTCTCAGAACCGTAAATTTAATTCACAAAATTTTTACTGATAATTTACAAAGGATGTTCATGCGATATACGTGATATCAAAACTAAAAGAGCATTGAAATAGCCTTAGCGGATGGATATGCAAAACATGAAGACGCACAAATCACAATTTGCGTTACAATTGCTACTTTTTTGTGCTTCTTCTCAACTATTCAAATTCTATACTAGTCTCTTCATATTATTCTAAACTATAATATTAGTTTTAAAAATGTCATTTATATAAATGTTCAATAAGAAAAATCTTACAAATAATAAGAAATGTAAACACAAAATCTAAAACTTTAATGGATGTAAAATTTAATAAAGGCAAGACATAGTGGATTCAAATTCCTCATATTTCTGGCAATTAATTGTTTGACTCAATACAAAGAAAACAAAAAATAATTTGGATTATTAACCACAAAAAAAATGCTTTAATAAAATAACAATGATCCGAGAATAATGATGCGAAATTTGATGAGAGTGATGCCCACTTAATAATGTAAAAGATATTAAAAAATATATATAATTTTTTTATATATAACTATAAAGATATAATATTTTAAATTATAGTAATAGTAATAACATAGGGTTAATATAAAATATACTGCTTATATAGCTATATAATATACTAACTCTGTAAATAACCCAGGTAAGATTAAATATATCTTTCAAACAAATTCCACTTCCATCATTATGTTGATTTGACAGATCATATGGGATAAAAACTGGACATGATGGATCAAAACTGGAATTTCAACAAGCACTGACTTGGAAATCGTAATAATTCTCAGGCCAGCGTTGTTGAAAATTCAGTTGATGAAGAAGCCTTCTCTCTAAATTTAAGGATGCATCACAATAACTGATAACCATAACCTGGAACAAAACTAAAAGCATTGTAATTGGATAAACAAAACATGAAACACAAATTGTGATACAACACAACTTGTATTTATCAATTATTGATTCATGAACCTTTGATATTATTATAAATTTTAATATTAATTTAAAAATATTTATACTAGTAGTTTTATCATAGCATCATCAAACGAATAAAGTATGTAAACAGAAAATTTTAACACATGTAATCTAAATTTTAAAACTAGTAATATATTAAAATCAGGGTATCTGCCATATTTTAAATTTTCAAATCCATGACTAATTCCAAGAATTTATCGTGACTTAACAAATTGACTATTTTAAAAACACAACAGTAAATTTAAAAAATCATTATAATTCGCGATCGCAACGCTCGAGTACGCCATCTAGCGGGAGCCTGTAAATATCAGACATTAATTTATCACGTTTTCATTCAGTTCCATCAGAATCACTGGCAGAGTCGGTCGCCATTTTCTTTGCACGAAATAAGAAGCAAAATTTCCCTAAGGAAAAAGCCGAAAAACTTGAAAAAACTCTCCAGAACATTGTTAAATCTTTCAGAAACAGAACACGCCAAACACTTGAAGAAAATTCCTCAATAATTTTCAACTTCTATTATCAACAAACTTGCTACTGATAACTTCCGATTTCGCTATCGCATACTGTTACAGATGTGTGTTTTAAGGTAAAATGCATTTCTTCTGTCTTCAATTCATTACAAATTAAACTGAAGTCAACGTTGCTTTCGTCATTCCAATAAATAATGTGAATTCAGAACGTCAAGAACTGCAATTGTTATAGAATATTCTTCTTTGTTATAGAACGGTATATATTTCTGTATCTATATAATTCGGAAAACAACAATAAAGAATCATCCAAATTACTTGAAATAGTGTCATTTATGCTGATGATTAATAAATTTTTTATCGTTTTCTTGGTAAGTATTTTTTAGTTTGAAAGAATAGATAATTTCAACTATAATTCAGCTGTTCTGTTTTTAAGCTACATATTCAAATTCATATCGAGATCTTACAATTATAAAATTTTGATGTGTGGTATGTTATCTAAAAGTAATAAAGGGATAATCTATGTACATATTATTTGAAAATGAAACTTTCAAACGAAGAACATTTCATTTGGAATTCTGCGGATTTATAAAGAAGGTAAGTGTCATGATTTTAATAATAAAAAATTAGCTTGTAAATTTTTTTTCTTCCTATTTCATAATAGTAGAATGCTTTTTTACGTCTGATTAAGAACTATAAGAATGAAAAGAGAAACAATATGGAAGTCTTTTATTTCAATATGAGGAATTTTTAAAATCGTTTTTTTTTTTATCCTACGAGTTCTTTATTTTACGTTTTTCAGTTTATAATTTATTTATAAAAATTGTTGTTAAAATAACTGTTTTGAAAAATTAAATGGTATAAAATTATGTGCTAATGTATACTTCGTGCATATTCTAATGTTTGAAGTAATATGATTCGGTACTTACGTAATAACGCCACCGCAACTACAGATTTGGCGGTTTTTAAGTGCCACCAATCTACACCAAAATTTTTGCAACAAATCATAAAATAAAACACTTTATTTAAAATCAAAGTAGTTTATCGGATTTCGGTGGACAACGGGCAAAATATTTCACTCCTGAAAAAATAAAATTGCATCTTGTTCTATTTTTGGCAAATCCCAAAGACGCATTTACGTAGCACTAAAAAATTTTAACAAAAATCGAAGAACAAATCATTTTGGAATTCTTCTGATTTATAAAACAGGTAAGTGTTAATTTTCATAAAATAAAAATTTTTACTTTTAAGTAATTTTTTTTCTTATTTGATTTAAATGATAGTTTTCTATAGAATGGTTTTCTGCGTCCGATTATGAATCAAAAAAGAAAAAACATGAAAGTTGTTTATTTTAATGTAAGGAATTTTTAGAATTGGGTTTTTCATTTTTGCTTTGCATCGTAAGCATTCTTTATTTTACGTTTTTTAGTTTCTAAATAATGATTTTTATTGAAACTTGAAATTTTTTAATAAAAATTGTTGTCAAAAAACCTTTTTTACTAAATTAAAATTCATAAAATTATGAGGCTTATGTATACTTTTTGTTCATTTTAATTTTTGAACTAATATGATTCTTAAAACAGTGGAATGTGAAGTTTAAATAGGCCTTTCATGTTACATCATTAAATTTAGTAAAACTATTTTTCGGGCATTAGGTTTTAACTCTTATAAGAATATACATATTTTTTTCTGCTTATGTGCAAATATTTTTCCGATGTGTTTTGGATGTTCCTTCTCTAATTAAAAGAGATACCATTTTGTTTTCGTTTGCATAAGAAAGGATATTAAACATTTTTCTTTTTTAAATTTAATAAGCCACGATAAAAAAGGAACGTTGCAATGCTACACGCTACATTAAAGACGTCTCTAGAATAAATGAATGACTGTTCATATAGAAATCGCAGGTATTCGTCTCATACAACAACGCCCCCTATAGTTCGTTGCGATCGCGAATAACATTAATTGAAATGATAGGTATAGCCAAAACTGTTATAACCTGCATCGTCATATCTGTTGATTTTTAATTTAAAAAACAGAGTAAATAAAGCGTTGGAGCAAGTAAATTTCTTTTTGGCTGAATTATATTCTAAAAATACTTTTTCAGTTCATTGATAAGGTAAGAAATACTTCTGATTTTTCTGTTCTTAAAAAAATAAAAAAAAAGCTTGCCAATGACTGGCTTGCTTCAGCTAGAATTTTTAATTGATATAATGGAAAATTCTGAAATCGCAAAAGTTTAAAAGATAATTTGCTCTAGAAAATTCAATACACACAAGTAACTAATTCAAATATATTATTTCCATAATTATATCTACGTACATCCAATATAATAAATAGAAGCACAAAAAATTGCTTGAATAAAAAAAACTCTACACGAACTCCACATAAATACAATAATGAGAAAGATACCTAATTAATTATAATGCAAGAGATTTAAATATAAACAAAAAGAAAATATGTGGGAGGTACATACCTGTCAACAACTTTATTGAGTTGATCTGACTAATGTCAGATCTATGAGGATAAGCAACAACATACCAACTATAAATTTATGCAGTGAGGCAGCAACAATAAATGACTAGTTAGTGAAATAGTTACACTAAGAACTACTTAGCCAAGTAATGTGACACTTATACGTACCCAGCATCAGCACAAATCTTTAATAACAGATATTCTTGTAGGTATTTCTTTTTCTACAAATTAAGGTCATAACGTGCCATTTCATCGTTTCCACATAAGACACACTGGGGCTGCAAAAGGAGATTTTAAAGGACTCATCTTATTAGTTCATGAAAAGATATTCTTAACCTGCAACACATCCAGAAATACAAAACATAAAGACGAACAAATCACAATTTACGCAACAATTGCTTAACATTATACCAGCTATAAATCGTATTCGCCATTTCCACACTCAAAAAATCGGGCATCCAAGCTCTTGGCGATAGAATTCGTTTGGCAATCACCCATTTCAGCTGATCGCCAAAGTTTAGGGTTATAAAGCGGCTGGCATTCAAGACAGTGCGTTTACGGTAATGTCAAAAATTAATTAATCCATTTACGAGCATAATTACAACCATAACTATTTAATTTTTAACACTGACAATAATTAAATAACGTGAGAAAGTATTGAGTATATTTAAGTGCGGCGAGCTCTCTGCTTATCGCTTATAGCTCTGCGTTTAAACGTGAGAAAGTTTGTTTACATCTTGGCCATCATTGGTTATCATCTTGGCTTTACATTTAATCATTTTCGACGGTTGAATGCTAGTACGTTGTTGAATGCTTGTAGCTTACCCAAAGTTAAATGAGGTCCTTTCACATGACGTCAAATCACATGATACTTGCAAGCCTGAGGTATGGATGGTGTTTTCTACACTAGGGAACGCTGCAAGCTCGGTACCGCCTAAATTTCCGGGTTACTGTTTCCGTTGTATTTTAAAGCCATTTGGCATCATTGTGTTTTGAGATTCCTGCAAACAATGTATTTGATTACTTATTACTTGTGTTTACAATACTAACAATACTGGTGTTTACAATGCTAAAAGTGCTAACACTAACGTAAGATGGAGCGCAGCCTGCAACAAGAACAAACAGTAGTAAACTTATGGAAAGAGGCCATATCAAGACTGCCAAAAAAGCGAGTTATTCAAAATCTAGCAACCATGTCATCTTTTTTAACAATATATCTCTAAAAAACTAAAACAAATTTTCTCTTCAAACTCACCAGAATTACTTATTAACATTAATATCTTATGAAATATGGCAGATTTGAGCTCAGAAATTATCTAATTTATTTCTTTGATTGAAAACAAAATTATCCGTTTGAAAACATCGCCTATCAGAATAACATGTAGTAAGCAGCTGCAAACCTTTTAACCGGAACTAGAGTAGGTGCCGAGCTCGAGATTGTTATTGTTTACATTTCTATTGAAAACACCATCCATTATTAACATTATTACAATATTAAAAAACGACAACTAATAAAGGTTATTAATTATTGCTTTTGATAAAGCTAATTAATTGTAATCATCCTGTGCATTCGTGGATAAAACTTTTTAAGGCCATGTGGATTCATTGAAGTCTGTTGTTGTTGTAGTTCATTTACGTAGCACTAGAGTTGCACAATGGGCTGTTGGCGACTGTCTGGGAAACATCCTTGAGGATGATCCGAAAGCATGCCATCACAATTTTGATCCTCTGCAGAGGAGATGGCATCCCCGCTTCAGTAGCCTGACGACATGCACGCGAAGTTAAGCACTTTACGTTAGAACAGTTTAACGATGACTAATACCGGTCCCTACGCACTCTCGGTCCATACGCAGACTGATCCAAGTGGTCACCCACCCTCACATTGACCGCAGCCAATGGTGCTTGACTTCGATTATCTGATGGGAACCGTGTCTTAACGACCAGCCCACCGCAGGACTGTGGATACATTGAATTCAGGCATTTGTCACACTTGATCAATAATGAGACACGGTACCTGGTACTTAGTAGATCACCGAAGTCAAGTATCACTGTCAGTGAGTAGGTGGGTGACCACTTTGATCAGACTGCGAAGGGACTGAGGGTGTGCGGTATCGGTCCTCGTTAAGCTGTTCTTCCATAAAATAATTACTTCGTGCGTGCAAGTTATAGAGTAACCTCTGCAGAGGATAAAAATTGTGAAAAATTTTATGAGAAATTTTTTTAAATAAAAACAGAACAAAAATTTTTTTTAGAACTTTTGTAAAATGTTAGTGTTTGAAATAGAAATTTTAAATAGCGCAGATGTAGAAATAATGACATTTTCCCAGCAGGTAATGATCCAATGGAGATGTCCAAACCATTGGATGAACTGTATCTCTGAGTGAAATTAAAGCCCTCTGGATACGTAGATTAAGCAGCAACACGCTGTCAACTCGATGACTGCAACTCTCTTACGACCACAACTCTCAGGGCAGAAATCCGGAGTTTATATTCTTAAACGCCATTTTTTTATCAGTATTTTCATATCCTTGAAGATAACTTAAATATTTGCTGTTTTTTTCTTTCTAAATTTTCTTTCTCTTTGAAATTATATGTTTAATTTTTATTCCATTCAGTGAAAATAATACCTTATCTATAAATTAAAACTTTCTCATTTCTTCTATAATTTCTTATATTTGCTATAATTTTTTTCTTATTGAAACTGTTTGAAACTTTTTGCAGTCGATTTTTTATGAGGTTCAAAGGGTGGTATGATTTGGGAATTTAAATCATAACGGACATTAATGTCCAATTATATATAATAATTATTATCAGTGTTCAAAGAAAACAAAATCCCCCCTCCCAATATTTCAAGTATTTTTCTTCTCAATCAATACTAATTGTTATTTGGGCTTTTATAATAAAATACGAATTAAACACTTAGCACAATTAGTAGAATTTAAAGTGAAATCTCAATTAAAATTTTAGACGCAAATAACAAAATCGAAAAATATTTTAAAATTTTTGTTTAATTTTTAATATTCTGAATTAAATAAAAATGTGTTTATCAAATATAAAACAATGCTTTTCCATTTCACCGGCTCAAGTAAATTCAGGTATTTTATTTATTTATCTATATATATTTTCCTTATTTTCTTTTACATAGCTGTCATCGAAAATATTAATAATAATAATAAAAAAAGTTGAATGTATTTGCACTTGGTGACTTTGCGTTGTCGAATTTATCGCCTGAACCAGCGAAATGTGGAAAAGTACTTATAAAACATATTATAAACATTAAATCAATAAACTCATTTGAACAGTCTTAGTGTTTTCAGAAAAATTTAAAAAATTTTCAAAATGCAACAGTCTTGTCTTTAATTGTATTATCTTATCATCTTATCGATATGACAAAAATAAGAGCTAAAGCTATGTAGTTAATACAGATAAACTGTGATTGAGATATATTATTTGAGTATTTATAATATTCGTGATAGCAACGCTCGAGTACGCCCTCTAGTGGGAGCCTGAAAATATCGGGCATTAATTCCATCATAACCATTGGCAATGACGAACGCCATTTTCTTAGCAGCAAATAAGAAGCAAAATTTCTCTTAGGAAAAGGTAGAAGAACTTGAAAAAACTAACCAGAACATGCCAAACATTGAAGCAGAACACGCCAAGCATTTGAAGAACAATTTCTCAATAATTTTTACCTTTCTATTACCAAAAGCATAACTTCGGATTTCATGATCACTTGTAGTTACAGATGTGTGTATTACGGTAAAATAATTTTTTCTGTCTTCAATTCATTACAAATTAAAGAGAAGACAACATTGCTTTCTTCATTCCAATGGATAAATGTGAATTCAGAACATACAAAACTGCAATAGTTATAGAATATTCTCCTTCTTCATTGAATAGTATATATTTCTGTATCTATATAATTCGGAAAACAACAATAAAGAATCATCCGAATTACGTGAAATAGTATCATTTGTGCTGATTATTAATAAATTTTTTTTTATCAGTTTCTTGGTAAGCATTTTTTAGTTTTAAAAGAATAATTTCAACTAGAATTCAGCCATTCTGTCTTCAAGCTACGATTTGAAATTCATATCGAGATCATACAATTATAAAATTTTGATGTGTGGTATGCATATATGGCAACGTTACTTTTAAAAAGTAACGAGTAAAAGTACAAGTATTTTTAAAAAAAGTAACGAGTAAAAAGTAAAAAGTTCTTATTTTAAAAAGTAACGAGTAAAAAGTACAAGTAAAAGTACAAGTACTAAACAAAAAAAGTAATGATTTAAAAGTACATTTCTAGAAAATCGAAAATTCAAAGTAACCTAAAATTTTATTGAATAATATTCTTATGTTCTTTAATGTTTTTGCAAAATTGTTGTTATTTATTTATTTTTAATTTTGAAAGTTATGGATATTAATTTATTTTTAAATTCGGAGGAATATTATAATATAGTTTTATAATATAATCGTATAATATAATTTTAAAATCAAATATAATTTTAATATCAAACTTTTTATGGATTTGCACGAAAAAGAAATTTTATCTATTGACTTTAATTTTTAGTTTATTATTTTAGTTTAATTAAATTACCATTGATTTAAAATTGTTTTACTCTTTAGAAACGCGTTTTAAAAATACAAACATAAACAAAGCAAACACGGGGTTTTATATAGCCTTGTGATCTTTGAGCTAGTAAAAAATAATTGAATGTGTGTATAAGTTGAAACAGAAGGTATTTAAAAACGAAGTTCGCTGTGAATGCATATATATTGCATTCACAGCTTTTTTTTTTATTTATTTATTATTTTTTTTTAAGAAAGCTTACCGAATTTTAAAAAAAAGTAACGATTTCATTCGATATTTCCGTTACAAATACTTTTTCCCTAAAAAAGTAACGAAAGTACAAGTAAAAGTACTAAATTTAAAAAGTAACGAAGTACAAGTAAAAGTACGTACTTTTTACTTGTACCGGCGGTACAAGTAACGAAAGTAAAAGTACTGCCATGTATGGTGGTATGTTATCTAAAAGTAATGAAGGAATAATCCATGTAGATATTATTTGAAAATTTTTTTTTAAACGAAGAACATTTCATTTGGAATTCTCCGGATTTATAAAGAAGGTGAGTGTTATGATTTTTATAATAAAAAATTTGCTTGCAAATAATTTTTTTTCTTATTTGATGATAGTTCTTTACAGAATGGTTTTACGTCTGATTAAGAACTATAAGAATGAAAAAAAGAAGCAATATGACAGTTTTTTTTCATTTCTAAATGAGGAATTTTTAGAATCGCTTTTTTATCCTATAAGAATTCTTTCTTTTACGTTTTTCAGTTTATGATTTTTAGATAAAAATTGTCGTCAAAATACTTTTTCTGAAAAATTAAATGGTATAACATTATGTATTTATGCATAATTCTTGCACATTCTAATGTTTGAAGTAATATGATTCAGAAAAGTGTGGATTAAAAATTCGGTACTTATGTATTAATGCCACCGCAGCTACAGATTTGTCAGTTCTTAAGTGCCGCCAATCTACACCTAAAATTTTTGCGACAAATCATAAAATAAAACACTTTATTTAAGATCAAAGTAGTCAATCGGATTTCGATGAGAGATGAGCCGATATAAAGTTTAACATAGATTCAAAACAAACTATATTTTCGTTCACCTGATGATGTCGCTATATTAACTCTAATAAATAGGATTGCAAATGAGATAACATTTCCAAAACGCATGTTTACCAAGATAAAGTTTCATGTCAATTGGTACATTTTAATTTTTTTGGTAAAATATTTCGCTCCTGAAAAAATAAAATTGCATCTTGCTTTGTTTTCGACAAATCCCAAAGACGAATTTTCGTAGCACTAAAAAATGGCGACAAAAAAGAATGTTTTTTTTTTTCATAAGCATTCTTTATTTTACGTTTTTTAGTTTCTAAATAATGATTTTTATTGAAACTTGAAATTTTTTGATAAAAATTGTTGTCAAAAAACTTTATTTACAAAATTAAATTTCTTAAAATTATGAAGCTTATGTATACTTTTTGTTCATTTTAATTTTTGAACTCATACGATTCTTAAAACTTTGGAATGTAAAGTTTAAATAGGCCTTTTATGTTATATCATTAAATTTAGTAAAACTATTTTTCGGGCATTAGGTTTTAACTCTTATAGGAATATACATATTTTTTTCTGTTTATGTGCAAATATTTTTCCGATGTGTTTTGGATATTCCTTCTCTAAAAAAAAAAAAAAGATACCATGTTATTTTCGCTTGCATAAGAAAGAATATTAAACATTTTTCTTTTTTAAATTTAGTAAACCACAATAAAGAAAGAACGTTAAAGTGCTACATTAAAGACGTCTCAAGAGTAACTGAATGACTGTTCATATAGAAATCGGAGGTATTCGTCTTATACAACAACACCCCCTATAGTTCGTTGCGATCTCGAATAGTATGGTAAATATATAATCTTAATAAATAATTCTTGATATTTCAAAGAAAAAAAAAGCATGTTAATTTTACCAATTGATTAAAGTAAGACAATCAAACTGCGAGGTACAGTCCGCAAAAAAAAAAAAAAAAAAACGAATCACCCTGAATAACTTTTGTTCTAATGATCGGGTTTTCACGAACTAAGTGTCAATCTTAATGGTTCCTGGGGGTGACCTCAAATATGTTAATTAATTAGTACTAACTATTAATTAAGTTACGAAATCAGACACAAAAACGTACTTTCTCTGAATAAACATATAATTTTTTTTACATATTTGGAATCTAGACACTTGAATTAGGGGGGGGGGGTAGACAAAATTTTAAAAAAATTGGGTGGTAAATTGGGCCACAATAAAGGTTTATATATTTGGCGATAGTCCAGAAAACCTCCAAAAAAAGTCGCCTGCGCAAATAAATGTTTTAAGATAACCCATTGACTAATTCAAAACAGGAGTGCTTAATTTAAATAGGTTGCTACGCAACCAAGCTTTGATAGTAAAAAAATTGAAATAATGTTCAGTGATTGCTCGGAGAGGTTTAATTTATTGTTAATAGAAAATATCTCGAAGTTTCTAGGCAATAGACAATTTTTTTAGGGGATTTCTGTCCAAAAAGCAGAAAAAAAAAGTTATTTTAATCTCCTTTGAAAAGTAAATTTGAATCGATTTATAAATTATTTATGATAGTTTTTAGAATTTAAATACATGAACTTTTTGTCTGATATTATTTAGATTACACTGTTTTTACTATATTTATTCGAGGATTTTATACTAAAGTCAAATGAACATAACTTATTATAGCTATATACAAAATTTTAGGGATAATCATTTTTACAGCTTTAATCGAGTCTTCTAGGCAAGAAAGTTTGAAGGAAAAAAAAGTGCTTGAAAAATAAAATGTAGATTGTATAATAATTCTAATGCACATTCACAAGGTTTTCTATAATTTACGATAATTCTTTTTTCTATAACTCAAGGAATTGCTGAATGTTTAGTGTCATTATAAAAAGATTGAAATATGTTATGTTTAAGAATATGATATTGAAATAATATGTTGCATATTGTAGGATTCATTGTTTAAAAAATCGCTTCATTCTACTAGATATTTAGGTTACATCGTTTTCTTTGGATAAAGATGATTAGCAAATAACATCCTCATGTTTCGATACATTCTGAAACTTATACGTTCGCAAATTCACCATAAAATGTCCACAGCATATTCTTCAATTACGATAGGCTACATTTACTACCAAATACTGCTACTATGGTTATTTTTGCTTTCTTATATATATCTCATGCTCTCTTTTTAAACAGAGCTCGTGAGATCCTTAAGATACTGAAATGGGGGCACAAAACCTTAAGAGATAAAATATTTAATTTCATTAACTCAAAATATCTGGTGTCAAAATGTTAATTTTTAAGTTAAATATAACTTTTACAATATTGATGTTCTTACGTTTTTAAAGACCATATGAATCCTGATAAAATATTAAAATGCATATGTTTACTTTAACGAGTGTAAAATCCTTAGCAAAATAATGATCATGACCCAAATGTAAAACAGTATAATTGACGATAAAAACTCAACTGGCTTCAAAATAGTGAAGAGGGAAGTAAAAGTCGACATGTTTCGAGATTTCAAATATAATCGCCCATTCTCAAGACATGTCAGGCTTGGATAACTTGTGACTTTTATTATTGGACGCTCAAAACATGTCTATTTTTATTATCATCTATTATTTTTTTAAATCAATGAAGTTTTTATATTTTCGATTCAGTTTCTTGGGATTATCCATTTAGTTACACAACATATTAAATTATTTCACTCGATATTAAAATAAGTTTTACATATGTTATAGGGACAGGTTCTTAGATTGAAGAAATAATAATTCAAAAAATCAATGCAGTAAAAATTTTTTTTTTTATTTGCTGCAAACCTTAACATTTTAATTTAAGGTCATAAAAAAATTCCGTTTGCAATTGAAATTTCAAAAGTCGAATGTGAAAACGGAATGTCCCCTAGTACCAGGAATCGAAATTAAATAGTTACAAGGACAACTTTTTTAAACAAGTTAGCGTTTCCGTCCTACTCGAAGTTGTTTGAAAAGGTATTTTTTATATATCGATTCCAAAGTTTATTCTACATATATTTCAGGGTATACTTTCGGAGTATTTCGATCGAGTTTATTTTTACACCCTTATTTGCTTAAAATTATTAAATAATTTACTTAAAATAAATTACTCAAGCTACATGATTTAATGCATTTATAGTATAATAATAAATGGAGCTTCCAACGCATATCCTTAACCTTAATACCGCTATCATTAAATAAATGGAATAAGCTTAGATAAATAGTAAAAGTTAATTTTTCCCTCGTTTTAATTTTCAAGGAATAATATGTTTCGATCAGACAGATTTTATTCTGGAAATAGCGAAATTATTGAGTAGGTCCCTTGGAGCAATATCATTCTTATCCTCTTTTGACGAAATATAGGAAAAATTAGTTTTCACAGTTTCTGTAAAAGGTATGGTAGCCTACTTGCCACGTTTTTTTCAAATTTTTTTTATTAAAATAAGTTTGGAAATTGTGTATTTTTTATAGCATATTTTTTAAAAATCAGATGACTCTAAAATTGGCACTTACAAATTTCAATTTTTAGTATTTCCTGCTTAACAAAATAAGGCATTTTCCTCGTAACAAATTATACTACAATAATATCTTGGAAATCATGCTAAAGTAAAAAATTAAACAAAATAGTTTAGTATATTATCAGAAAAATATCTACTTGGTATCATAAAGAGTAAAAGTTATAATGAAATAATTAGTGAATCACACGTGGTCAGATAATTAAAAATTTAATTTCACAACTAAGATAGTAGGACGACATTTAAGATACTGAGATATTTTAAGACACTAAAAAAATTGGCTACGTATTCCACAGCTTTTTATGTTCGGTATCTTTATCCTCTTTGTAGTGACTTATAAAACATCAACACTATTTTAGATAATCTAAGTTGAAGTCACAACAAACAAAAACAAAAAAAGACAATCAGTAATTTATATTCTTTTTTCAAAAAAATAGTATGCTAAGTAAATAATCAGCTGTTTTGCATGAAATAATTTTAACAAGCTGAATGTTTTTAATTTCTTAACAAGGTTTTATTCTTAGCTAGCAGACAATAATTCTTTAAAAAAAACTTGACTATAATTTAAAAAGGAAACCTAAATTAAAGAAAATCTAAATTAAAGTTCTAAAAAAATTTATTAGTATATTAATGAAGAAATAATAAACGTAAAATGGTAAAGAATAAGATTTTTAGAATGTTAAAATTTAATTGAATAGTTGATAAAATAGTTTTGCGATACACTTCCGGAAATGTCTTTTAAGATTAGGATGATATAGGTAAACCAACAAATGAAGGAACATTTCATAGATATTTCTTAGAAATAAGATTTTAAACGTTTTAATTTAGATTGATTGGTAACAGTAGCTTACTACCTAACAATAGGAAGTCATCTAACAATGCATTTAGTTACCTGGTCTTTGAGTCTTCTCTGGAAATTTTTTTAAATTTGTTAGTATCTGTTCAACGCCTTGTTTCTTTGACAAAATTATAAGGTCAGTGTTTGTTGTTATCCGTTTAAACTACAATTAATTGCATATAATAATGCTTTTTTTTCTCATTGTGAAAAAAAGAATTCAAAATATGTTCATTGAAGTTACGTTTTATTTATTTTAAGCATCATAACATAAGCAAGTACTGAGATTAGGGGGTGTTTATTAACTGGCTTACCGAACGATGAAAAACCAATGAATAAACAAGTGTTCCTTTACTGGGATTTTTTCAAGTTAATGAAAATAAAAGAAAAATTTTAATTTTCTTGTACCTTTTGTCATATTATAAATCAAAATTATGTTAAAAAAAAAAAAAAAAAAAAAAAAAAAAAAAAAAAAAAAAAAAAAAACTTCTAACCAGTGAAGGAACAGGCATGTTCCTTCACTGAGAATAGATTTCCCAGTGAATGAATAGTATGTGTGAAATATGATTTTACATGGATAATTAGTAGTTCAGCGACATAGAGGACTCCAAAAATTCAGTTAAATGTTGTATGAATAGTTCCAATAACAATTTCATTTAAATATTCAAATTTAATTGCTAAATTTATTTAAAGAATTATAATAATAATTAATTTATTATTTAGCTTTATAAATGAAGTGATTAGTTATTACATCATACCTTAGACACCTTAATAAACTATGTTTATTAACTAAATATAACAACTAAATATAATAATAAAAGCTTGAATGGAAAATTTCGTTGCAGGATTTTGTGCCAATAATTAGCTAAATTATTATCTTATTGCCGTCTTTAATGTCCTAACGGGAACTGGTAGGAAAAATCCATTTAAAGAGAATTATCTAGGTGAAAAATGGGTGAAGTTTTTTTAAGGCGATATCCACCGATAACTCAGTGCAATGCGAAGATAATTTCAAAAGGCAAAACTTCCCTTAGAGTATAATATTCGAAATACTGGTTTTAAGAACTTCAGAAGAATCTTTAGGAGGGAAGTAGCCCTGGCATCCTTTTATAAAGTGATTGCATTTACAATGCGAATGAAACAAGAGTTGAATACTGCCCTTAAACGGGAAAAATCTTCGGCCTTAAAAATTATAAGGATTTACATTCTAAAGTACCTAGGAAAGAAAAAGTACCTCCAATGGTAGTTTTTCCTTACAGAAGAATCCGTTGAGATATTACAGAATCAGTCTCTGCTACAAATTTCATTGGAAAAAGCTATTCATGAAATGAAACGATGACCGCAGCAACATTTTACAAATATATTGCAAATGTTTCTACCCATGGCTAATTAAAAATGCAATGAAATTCCATATTTTGCTTCTTCTGGATAGGTATAAATTTCATATCAATTTGAAACTGAGCAAGTTTTGTTCCTCAAAACAAATTTTCTGGTTTAGTTTTCTACCTAATTCATGGAAATCTCTCGTTAGATCTTGAAAACAAGAGAATTGTAAAACAATATGTCTAGAAAATGTTACATCCATTTTTAAATAAGATTTGAGGCATCAACTGATGAAGTTAAAATGCTTTTATGAAATGCGATATTTTTCCATTCGATGTAGAAAACGTTAACTGTAACAAATGCATGCAAAACAGACACTAAGAGTTAATGAGCAAGACAACTTATCAACAAAACACATGCTTCAAGAGTAACGATGCGCTATTTCTTCAGAAGCTTGAGAAGGAAATTTCACAAGTTACGTTGCAAATTTTTAAAGGAACATTGACAGAAAAGTTTAATCTCCCAAATATCCAACAGCCTGTGCTTTTCTTAATATTGAAGAATTTATTTCAAAAAGAACAATTGTATAATCAAATTTTGGCTCTGAAGCTGAGACAACAAACATTAATAATGAAAGTATCTTGAAAACTGATTTTGAGATAAGTCCTCTTGAGGCATTGTTAGTTGCAAAAACAATTGGTTTCATAAGTAACTACTAGATACAAGTCAATGAGAGATTGGTTTTACTCAAACTTCGAAACTCCTTTTTCTCATTTATTATCCAGTGAGGAATTCTGGAAATGGAACTGGAAAACCAAAAGAAATTTCGAAGATCCATTTACATTGGCCAAAAATTTGGAAAAAAGAGGAAGGTTAAATCAAAAGAAAAAGAAATAAATTACTTATGACGAAGAGAAAAAAAATACTTAAAAAGATTAAGAAAAAAGCTTAAAAAATATGGGGAAAAGAGTAAACCAAAAAATGATCGAATTATAATAATAATAAAAACATCATCGGATTACACAATGATAAGCATTCATAATTTAGAACGGACTATTAAACTGTGAGAAGAAAATGAAATTTTTTTTTTTTAAATTATGTATTCAACCATATTTTACTTTCCATTCCATGACTGAAAAAAAGTAATATTTTCCACATTAACTGTGGTTATATGTCGTAATTCAAAGAAAAATCTTGTTTTTAGACATTTGCGTGGCCTATGGATTCCTAACGAGCATCAAACATTCTTAAAATTAAGTGTTCATTCACTGGAAAATTTAGTGTTTATTCACTGGTAAGAACTGTTCCTTCACTTGGTCATCTTACTACTTATTATTTAAACCACCAAAAGCTTAAAACAATATTATGTAAGTTATCTAACCTTTTTTTACATAATTTGCATTTAATAACAAACATGTCGACACCATCATTTAGCTAAAATTACAAATTTTGAAATTTTTATGAATTTTTTTTAAAGGCAAGCTAAGCTTAAGTGTTCCTTCATTGCTTAGTTTACCCTATAATATGTTGAGAAATTTGCGATGTTGTGAGAGATGTTTAAAAATGTTGACTACGTATTTTTAATAATATTTATGAAATATATATTCAAGAAATTGATAAATATATTATTCCAAATCTATGCATACGTATGTATATTATTGAAATTGTATCAGTTATTGAAAAACAAAATAAAAAATAATCACATTAAATAAGCACAATCTGGTGTATTCTATCAGAAGCACGCTTTTTTAAAACTAGACATTTGTTGAATAAAGTTTTTTTCATTCGAAATTCTTTACTAAATTGCAAATAAATTATTAAATGACTAAAAAAGAAACATCGTATTTTATAGTGTAAAAGAAATAAAAATAAAAAGATTAGCAAACGATTATTAGCGAAAAAAATATGAATGAAATTTTACACTACGCGCGCGAAGTCAAGTTCCTCCCAAGTTTATCACATTTTAATATTAATCGCCCCAATTAGTTATTTATTTATTGTCGCCAAATTATTTTTTTAAAAATAATTAATTTTAATTTTTCTCAGCTTCTAATAAATAAAAACAGTTGAAACTTTAGATTTTTCAATTGAAAAATATGTAGATTAATATGGTATAAAAAAATTCATACCTTATAATTCAATATTTTTTCATCCTCACTTTAATTAAATAATAAAAAATAATAAATAATAATAAAAAATTATTTTTTGCATGAAATTATCTTTGGGTAAATGAGTTTTATGAGTGGGTGCAATTTTTTTTGAATTGCTTCAATAGTTTTGAAAATATGACTGAAAATGCAAAAAGCGAAATTAACATTAAAGGGTACGAACTTTGAATCGCTCTCCTGACCAAACTATGGAGACCACATTTCCCAGATTGCGGCTACCCCCTATATTTTGAAGATAAGAAATCCAAATATGTAGAAAAAAATGCATGTTTATTCAGAGAAAGTACGTTTTTGTGTCTGATTTCGTAACTTAATTAATAGTTAGCACTAATTAATCAGCATATTTGAGGTCACCCCCAGGAACCATTAAGATTGACACTTAGTTCGTGAAAATCCGATCATTAGAACAAAAGTTATTCAGAGTGATTCGTTTTTTTTTTTGCGGACTGTACATAAAAGGAAAAAATAAATATATATATTTAACTGAATTAGTACAAAGATATAAAAAGTGCATTCTATTTGATTCTTTCATAATTTTATATTTTATTAATGAGTAACAATGTCAATAACAAGTCTTTAAAGAGGAAAATGCTCACCATAATTGTTAGTTTATTGAAATAGACACATTATTCTTTTAATATAGATATTTCTAGAGACATTTTTTTAAAACTAAAATGGCAAAATTCTACATAAGCAAACAAAATAAGGAGCAATTTAAAGTATAACGGGACAATTATTATTTTTTTTTAGCTTGTCTTAAAGTTATAAGGAAGTAAGTCTGAAAGTGATATTCAAATAAAGTGATAGTAAATAAAATTTTATCGTACTTTGTATCGTTTAGAGTCCATTTATTTTTGCCAATTCTATGCAGCCATACTTTCCTTCGTTCTTTATTGCGATCTCCAATAGGTAAGACATATAATTTAAAGCCTAATTTTGACTTATTAGAACACCCAAATGTGCAACAGCTAGTCATTATTAATTTAAAAGTATGAAACAAATAAAGTAAGAAGAAAAGCGAAAATAGTATTGACAGGGATTTGGGAAGAAATTATCTTGTAATGTAAAACGCCATGCAATATAAAATAGAATTGTAATATGGATAGTGTTTTCAATATAAATGTAAACACCAACAATCTAGAGCTCTTGACCTGCTCTACTAACCCTGATATAACCCAAATAACACTAACCCTGAAGTATAGGCTGTAAAGAGCCTGCTTAAGGTGTAGAAAGCACCATCCCTAACTTCCCTAGTTAAACTATTTGGACCAGATTTTCCAAAATCTGGTTATTCCTTACAATTTGAGTCAAATACCCGTCTTTAAAAAAAAAAAAAAAAAAAAAAAAAGGAAAAAAAAAAAAAGATGAGGGTAAAGCATGCTGTTATATGATTCAATAATTTAGATATTCACCATCTGTCATACGAAAATACCCCACAAAGAAGTCATTGATTGAGCTTCTACATGACTTTTGTAATGTTCCTTGTTTGATTGTTTCTCTATGATTTAAATTGTAATGCAATTAAAACGATTAAATCGAAAGAATATTGAATATTTTTAAACTCTTATTCACTTTATTTCCATTCTTAACGAGAGAACAATAAAATTTGTTCGCTGGGGTAAGTAAAAGAAAAAAGTTATTGTTTGGGCGTGGAACTGTAATCTAGTTTGTGTATGCGAGTATGCAATTTTAAAAATTGATTAAGTTACTGTGACAATTATAAGAATAAAATATTATCTAAATAAAATATTATATAAATAAATATAGGAATAAATATTAAATGATTGGTTTTGTTATGTGATTAAAATTACATCACCCTTTTTACTTAAAAAAGTAACAAAATATATTCAAATTTGCCTTAAAATTGACTTGTACTGATAAGCAAAATAATATGAGTTTTACTGTTATGTATTTGCAATAATAACTTATGAAATTAATATTTCAATTGAACTCACAAAGTTTCACATAAAGAGAAATTTTACTGAAGTTAATTTAGAAATACTTTTTTCTTACACAACGATCAAGGGGAATAATGTTATCATCACTCTCCTTCTCATTTTTTCTACCATTTTAAAATTTTTTTTTTTTCGTCCTTAACTTAATTACGATTTATAATTTTTCTTAAAAACTTTGAACAAAAATGTACAAAATAAACTTTACAGCTCGGATTAGTGTAAATCAATGCATTTACCACCCAGATGTAAACATCTCTTATTGTGCCGATGCAGTCTGCCTCTTGAATCATTGATATACCACCATAGTGATCCTTTCATCAAAAAATAAATATGAGATATTCTTGAACTAAGTCAGTTCACTCTCACATAGAATTTAGTGAAGAGAATAATGACAGTAAGCAGAGAGGGTTTTATGATATTCTGTTTTTAATTTGTTTAAAAATATTTTTGTTTCAAACTTTTAATGGTTTTTAAATTTTTGTGATGAAACGCCTTTAGTATCTGCTGCAAAATATTTTGGTTCGTATGTGACAGCTAAATTGATCAAATTTTCGTTTTATGAATTACAAAAATACCGCTACCAAAATTACATAAGTCATTTGTAATTCTGGTAATTACTAAAAATAGTAAATACCAAAATTACAAATGACTAATAATAAACTTAAGCTTAAAGAATTACATGTGGGCAGTCTAGAATATTTTCAACAGCAAGGGCGGTTGTAGGCTAATAGATTTCTGGTGACTAATATGTTACGATGGATACAAATATTTTTCAATCAATGTTTCTCTTTTTCAAGAAACAATTACGCTTGGAGCTAAATGGCCACAAATTAAATGTTTAATTAATTTTTGTAGATAATGTAAAAGTGTTGTCTTTGTAAATTTCATAGACTAACTGTCGTTCTGACGAGTTGTGCTACCGACGAATTGCACTCACGATGAACTATTGCCCCTATGAATTATGTGCGACGAATTGACGCAACACTGTTGCTCAAAGTTTTATTAATTTTTTTAAATTTTGTGTTAGTATGGATGGTTGACCGTGTAAAGCTAAGCACAGATGGCTCTCTAGGGGTTAAAATTCGTCGTAAGACTTCGGGGTTACTATTTCCGATCGGTTTTATTTACGCTTGAAAAAAGCACCATCAAATATTTTCATACTTGTAGTTTTTACAAGATAATGCGTTTTTTCACTATAAATATCAACGAAATAGACAAAATATGAATTTGGAAGACTCCGCATGCATCCTATGCACTGCAACCCAAAAAATAACTAAAGGTGGTGTTTTACTCAAATATAGCCAAATATGGGATAATACTCAAAACATGGCAAACCTTACACTTTGTTTATGTTGCGATATTAATTATCTTAAAATTTTTTTATGCTCACAATCAGTTAGAATTTATAAAATATAGTCAATTATTATGAATGATGAAAGGATACGTAAATTTAAACATAAATCACATTAATAAAACTTCCTAGAACATTAAGTCTGTTCACACATCACCTCGTAAGAATAACATAATACACCAGAAGTTTTCTAAATTTCTTCCGATTTTAGGAAGTTTGTTAATGCTTACATTCAATCAACCATTCATTAGAAAGTAAATATTTTTCATTTTTTTAAACTCAATGCCTTCCTCAGGATTGAAAATTTGCCCGTACTGCCGAAATGTTAGCAAACTAGCTAAAGCCCTAAGCGATTTTCAAAACGTAAAGGTCCTAAATAATTTTCTTTTTATTATAGAATAAAAAACTTCGAAATAAATGTAAACAATATTAGATAGCAATATTCGTGAAATTTGTGACACAGAGAATTAAAGTCAAGAACTTTAAAAAAACATGATTTATTGCAGCTTCGTAAATCCGAAATAAGCAAACAGCAAACAAAGAACTAATAAGACTTGACATAGACGTAAATAAGCACTATTCACAATGGCTTAAATACAAGGAATAGTTCATTGCAAAATTCAACGGAGCACAGACGCACACCATTGTACCATATTCTCAATAATTTTAAGGACATTAATGGTTTTTTACACGTACCCTGGTGGTACATCAACTACGGTGGTACATTCAGAAAACACGTATTTAACGTTGAAATCCCAATCGGAAGAAACATGGTATTATTAAAATAAATTGACGACAGCGATATTGTTACACTGTCATACTTCAACCTGAATTCCAGTCGTATATTCAGTTTATCATATCCTCGTAAAGTTATGATACCAGTAGAGAAATTCAAAACTGTTTCTCAGCGTCCTACTATTCGGTATACTGGAACTCACAACTTCAAATCATTCGAACCGAACGGCACAAGGCTCGAATACTACAGGTTTCCATTTTATTTGTTGAGTAATTCATCTGGTCTGCAGGTCGTTTAATAGAACACAATAACCGATTAACAGGTTAAGAAGAGAAAAGAGCGAGAAATGAACACCCAGTTGTATTTATTTAATCTAATTTACACAACACAGATACCTATCACTTAATATTTAATATTAGCTATTAAGAATTACTTGAAAAGAAAAATATGTGTCAATTACTTACTTACGACGTAGTGTGCCAAAAAAACCTTCCTGAATAAATTTTGATATGATGATCGGATTTTCACGTATTAGGACTCAGCAAGATTCACTAATTTTTGTGGGCAGATATAACCTGGCCGGCTGCAATGGGATCTGAAAAAAGGACATGTTTTTGAATTGAATTACTCTTTAACCCTTTCAATACGGCGAAAAATCAATCCGAGTGCGCCCCATTGCCGAGATCAGTTATTTCTCTTCCAAGCGATTATTAGATTGAATAACTTTTATGCCTAAAAGGTTGAAGGTTTTGGAGATGTATAAACGTCCCCATAACAGATCACCATCAACAACAATGATTTCACAAGCTTCATTGATGGGACACCATATGTCCAGCGGTAAACCCAAAGAATCTAAACCCTGGGACAGGGTATTTGCCGGCCGGAATTCTAGAGTCAATAACTCATTTTTATTGACATTTTACTTAACAGTTTGATGATTATTTTAGGCAACGTTTTTTTTATTAACATTTTCATGTACATTTGCGTTAAAATTTTTATTAACATATTTATTTATAAACACTTTTCGGAATTAACAGTTATAAAATAAGATCGGTAAAAAAATTGTAAAAAATTGAAAATAGTGGAGGGACAATAGTATCTAAAGTCTGGGTTTCTTTGAGGGTGTGGTAGGACTGGAAACTGCTCTTGCAACGTTGTAAGAGGTACATACTATTTTCGAGAGTGCCTCTTTCTTCATTTTTGCACAACATGCACATCTTCTACGCGTTTTTCCCTCAATTGGGAAATGGTTTCCAACACTGACAAGTCTCGCTGTTGATGATGACAATGATATAGTTTTGGAGGAAGAGGGCCTTTGCTTATTGACTTCCTTATTCGCATTTCCAAATGTCAGGAGACTTTCAGCAGCAGCAACGAGGAATGGTAATAAGGGACGTCTTCGTTCAGTAACGTCTTGATGAACAACATGGGCATTAACGATTGAGGTCAACAGTAATCAGTAGAATACCTTTTTCCACCATTTGTTGGATTTACGATCCACTTCGTACCATGTTCCCAGTTGGTCAGAGAGGTCAACTCCACCCATGAATTTGTTGTAAAATGTTACCATTGACGGGCAGGGGAACTCCTTCTTATATCCATCTTTTAGAGTTCTAAACACAGTAGCTAATTCAGTGCTAAATCAATTTGACATGACAAAAACTTCCTTCTTGTCCATCCATTTGACAGCAATTATTCCCTCTCTTGTAGTTTGGAAAACCGAATCACCTCGCTGTACTTCTCGTCTTCTCGCAGTCGGAAATGTTGTTGTACTTTTTCGTCTTTTCCTGTAGGTGCAGACACATTCATGGGGCAGGGTGTACATCTGATTCACAGAAGAGAAGAATCGGTCGAAACAGTGAACGATTTTTGAATCTTTACTGTAGAAATAAGCATTTTTACATCGCGTTCTCCCAGAGATCCTTCAGTCACTGAAGATTCTTTCCCAGTGTAAATGTTGAAGTCGTATAACCTAATAAATTGAATTTATGAAACCAAAAATCACAATTAATAAGCTACCACTCGAAAATATTTATTCACTGTCCGGAGCAGGTTGGCGCTTCTGCAGTTGTCGCATATGATTGACATGAGAAATTTATGGAATCAAAACGATGAGACGGCCTTAAAATCAGTTTGGAGACCAAAATGGGCGTTATTTTTTGTCCTAGATATTTTTCTGTAACTGGGACAGATGTTGTCCCAGCCGTAATATCAAAAATTTTCCTGACTGGGACAGCACATGTCCCGTCCGGTGCGAAAGGGTTAACTAATGTGTTCAGTTGTATTTGTAATTGTCTTCAGTTCTCCACCGAAATGGACCAAGGGAAGCATAGAATGCAAAAATCTCTGAATACACGACTTTTTTTCGAGCATTAATTGCTTCAAGTGGTTAATTGCCTATTATGGAGTCATTTTCAAAGATTCATTTTGAAAGATTTCAAGTTCTGAAACTTAAGACTTGTTTCAGGGTCTTACAACAACAGCAGATTCAACGGCTTAACAGATAAATTGTGTGTTTTACTTAAAATTTCTTTTCTGCAACTCTATTTTACTCTTTCGAGTCTTTTAATCACGACTGTTAGCCTTATTTTTGAGTTCTATTAATCACATTGATCCTAATCATAGACACATATCGGTTACACTATTTCCTCAGCACATTTTATTACGTCACATACTTAGTAGATCTTTCATCGCTATATTTCCGATTCGCTTCCTTTTTCAATGCTGTTAAAAGTTATTTAAATGCAATTTAACATCATGGTTTTTGACCAATGTTGCTTTCTTATGATAAATATAGATAGTATTTGGGTATAATATTTTGTTAAAAAGCTATAAATCTAATTCAAATCAATATTATTAAAAATTAAGTATAATTTTATTAAAATTTTCATTAATAGATAAATTCGATGTATTTAAAAATACTTTCAAACAAAATGATGTAATAAATATTTATTTATTCTGCTTCAACTTTTACATAATATAAATTACAGTATAATGTAATGTTAGAAAAACAATAGCATTTTTAAACAAAATTTCACATATTGAACAAAATTTTACATATTGAACACAGAACCAATGTTATTCCTTACGATAAACAGAAAAAATGTTTGAATACATTTATTCATAATTCTAAAAACGTATTTTAAAAACAATTTTGCTGTTCACGACTCAAATTAAGCATTCATAAACAGAAATTCGTATACTTAAAATAGTATTAAAAACATTTATAAGACGATAATAAGGTTCTTATACAACATTTAGTGCGAATTGTAGGGTGATGGAAAAGTATTACAACAATTTAATTATTGTTTAGTTGATGAAATTAATATAAAGAATGAAGTTGCAAAAATATAAAATTAAAAAATGAAATCACCTTATATTAAATAAAAATGGTAATACTTATCTAAGACCAACCCTAGGGTATTTCGTTCATTCGCTGCCGCACATTAATTATTTACATGGAATTATAATAAAAAAACAAATAAAACTTGATAAAAACATTAAAATTTTTAAATATTATTAAAATTTTATACTTTTTAATCTAATTTTAGTTTTATAAAAAACTGTATAGAAGTATTTAAGCTATGATCTCTTACAGTTTCCTTTTTTGAAGAATATTTTCTTGGACAATCAAGTTTAGAAATTTCCTTCTAAACATTGTTCGTTGAAAAAAAAAAAAAAGTATTTTCTTTAACTACGGTATTTTATGTATGAGCTTGTATTTTATTAATTAATTCCTAAATTTCTATTATAAACTTAAAAAAGAAAAAACTATAAATGAAATAAAATTTATATTTGGAACAAATTAGAAGAAAACATAAAATCTGAGACTAAATCGTTGCTAGTAATGCGAATGACATTTAAAATTATAACTTGCGAGCATCAAAAGCGTCAATGAGCTAGTTTGTGACGTCTTAATTTCGCCCCTCTGAAATAAGAGAAAATAGACCCTGAGAAGGTTAAACCTTACTATTTACTAACCTTGGGCCTCAATAGTTTGGTGAAGAGAGCGGTCGTAAGTTTGGACACCTCAATGTTCAAGGTGAATTGGAAAATTCTTTGCCCTCAATTATAAAATACGTTTATCAAAAGATAATTCTACGTGAAAAGCAATTTTTAATAATTATATTTTATCGTTTTTATTGTTTTAAAAAAGTAGAAAAACTTTTGAATTGAAATGTTTACACATTTATATATCGTTTTAAAGAGCATAATTTTATATGGCAAAATACAAAATTTCAACGAAATCGGTCGAATAGTTCTTTTTATATTTTGTAACCGTCGTTGAACAGCCGACCCAATTTCATGGCTTTGCGACTAATAATGTTCAACTCCGTAGCCTTGTAATTTTGAACCCATTCCAGAAGACAAGGGAGCTCCTGGATCGAGTATTGGGAGAAACTTGCTTCGTTGACTTTTTTTAAATTCGATTTCCTAGGAAATTTTCAACCGATTTCGATCAAAATTTTTATTTCGTCACATAAAATTTCATTCTTAAAACGACTGAAAAATGTACACCTTACTATTAACAGTTTTTTGACTTTTATTAAATGAAATATTTAAAAAACAATAAATAGTTAATAAAAAAATTTTTTTTACGCGGAATTATCTTTAATAAACGAATTTTATAACTGTGCCAAAAATTTTGGCGAAATAAGCAAAAAGTAAAATGAACATCGGGGCTCAAACTTTCCGATCGCTCTCCTGGCCAAACTATTAGGACCATATCTCCAAGATAGCTTCCACTCCCTATATTTTGAAGGTCAGGAATCCGTTGAAAAAAAGGTATGCTTATTTAGAGGAGGTACGCTTTTGCGTCTGATTTCGTATCTTAAAATATCGTCTGCACTTATTAATTAGAATATTTTAACCCCCTCCCCGAACCAGTGAGATTGAGTCTTAGTACGTGAATATCTATCTGATCCTTAGATTAAAAGTTACTTAAATTTAAGGTGTTTTTCTTGCGCACAGCTGTTTCGCCAGTTGTAGGTCACTGTAGGTCAATTTTTTTCTTTATCAGTGCCTATTAATGTCGACTTTAAGCCTGTATGTTTCAGGTATTTCTTGTGAAAAAAAATTGCTATCATAATTTTTTTACTCACCCTGACATCAATGCTTGCTTAATATCAACATTTGCTGAATTGAATGGAATATAATGATGTTAAGAACAAATAATGTTCTCAACATTCATTATTAGTGCTTGCCTAATAAAGCAATAAGAAATGTCAATACGAAATATAACAAAAAGAGATTCATAGTGAAAGCTGAATGTCAGCATTTCCTGAAGCAAGTGATAAACAGTGATATTTTATAGACATTTCGAACAAACTCTGAAGAGTTTGTGTAACTGTCGACATTCGCTGGAAAATGTCGAAAGTTATCAATTTCCGTCTTTCACAGCAACGCATCGTACTTGTTATACGATTTCTCTGCAGTCTTAAAATACGTCTAACAGTTTTCACGTTCTTTTAAAATTGAACAGGAAATACTGTTCTCATATGAAAATGACATTAAGTGAGTGTCGTTATTGCAATGCATATAACTAGTAGAAGAAAAATAAAAAGGGGAAGCGAAATAGGTGAAAGTTTTTTTTGGAACAAGGTTTAAAAATAATCCCATTAAATCGTAATTCCTTCATCGACCCCAAAAAATGCTTTTTGAAGAAAAGCTTAAATCTATTCAATATATCCTTTTCTTTCTTTTTCTTAATTTCTTTGTTTTCTTTTTTTAAATTTTTTCGATGTTCGGATGTCAGAAGAGGGTAACGGGGGAGGGGTGAATTCAATAACAATTTAAAAGTTATTATTGGAAAGAAACACAATTAGCGTGAAGCAAGGAATAGGAAGTGAGCACATTTATGCAATAAATTACCAGTTGTTGTTCGTCACGTGAATGCGAATGAGTAGGTCACTCGATTTTTCTTTCACCATCTCAAAAATAGTCAATAACAATATTATTGCAGCAGTAATATTATTATTGACTATTTTAATATTTTTCGAGATCTCACGGTTTATGGAATATATTCATTGTTATTAAAAAAAAAAAAAAAACTAGTTTGAGGATTTTTGTGGAACAACAAAAAAAAGTTTGCACCTTTTTATAGGGAAGAAGGGAGGGGAGATTGAAATCCTCACTGTTTTTCTTCCTCTTTTTTATGTCATTTGTCAAAATAATGCTAACAGAAGCCAAAACTAATTTTATCAGTGATCAAAAATAAATAAATTATTTAATTTTTTTCCTCATTTTTAGGCATTTACTTCAACCTATTTTTTTTTAAAAAGTTGTCTATTTTCATTATCAACTACTTGCAAATTCCTTCTCAAATATTTATCAATTTTTTAAAAATATTTGTAAAACAATAGTCTAAATACGTTTTTTAATGTTTTCATATTTTTTTTACATGTATTGTGTAGTGCTTTAAATTAGAAACGGAACACTTAAATAACTTTTTGATTTAATTTAATTTTATTTTTCGAAATGATTCAAAGACTGAAAACTACACAATTGTAAAGTTTTATAATTGAAAAATAATTCAACGTAAAAAGAACTACATTTAATTATGCATCATTGGTGTTTATAATAGTTTGATTGTTTTATGTTTCTCCTAAACGAATTAGTATCATTTCTCCAATAATTTTTCTTTTCAGTTCACAACTCATTTTTTATTTAAATCTGAACACATTATCAAAATTAATAAAGCCTCATTGGATTCAATAATAGAATGGCAAATTTTCACAGTTTTCCTAAAAGAATAAGTTTTCTCCTTCTATTTTGTTTCCGAGAATATAAATTTTTTTAATTGAATTATAACCTAATAACAAATTTAATGTAGCAGCATTGGCGTTAATAAGAGCATGGCGTTTTTTTACATTTCTTTTATACTAAAACAGTATTACAGTATTATTTCTTCATTAATTTTGCTTTTCAAAGAGTAACATTGTTTATTTATTTCAATTCATTGTTTTTTTATTTCAATTACAGTTGATTTTAAATTACTTAGTTTTATAGATTTACGCTTAAAAAGCTTACTTATAAGCACATTTTTTATTTCCAATGGCAAGGCAAATTACATTTATAAAAACAAGAAAATGCGAAGCAGTGAGCAAGCAATTACAAATATTGACCGAAGTCTTCGAAGCCTCTCCAACACAGGGCAGACTCGGAATCGGCAGAGCCACTAAGTGCCTCGCATCGACGCAGATGAGCTCTATTCAGAGGTTCTCCCAGATCGCATAAAGAACAAAGAGGGCAGTCGTGACCATACCAATTGTATGGAGATGTTTGAATTGTATGGTAAAATACCAATTTTATGGAGATGTTCACTCAGGCAGTCATGCCCCGTAACCAGCCGGAATAATGCCATTGCCTCACGTCTTGGGCAATCGGGTATATTAGCAAGATTGTCACTACTCCAGGTCTTGGATTTAATCCTATCTTGTATTTGTGCTTTGCAATTCGACTTCAAAGCTTGTTTCCAGCTTTCCAGAAGAGCTTGAAACAAGCAGTTGAAGCAAGCTTTCCAGAAGAGCTTGTTTTGAAGAGCTTTTTGGGCAACGTATTTATACGGCTAACTGGTCTACAATTTTGGCATGCGTTCTAAATTATAAACAAAATAAACAATTAGTTTCAAAAAACTTTAGGAATACTTATTTCGTGACGTAATCCACCAATGACCAATGCTATTATGTTCATCATGAGTTTATCTGACATAACGAAATAAAAATATTAAAGAACATTAAAAAAAAACTTCTTTTTTAATGAGACTTACAATCTGGCAAATATTGTTGTAATTTTTAAAATATTTGGAAAAAAAAAGAGAATTGTCAAATTGTCATTTTTGTCAATGCCAATGTGTTCTAAGCCAATGAAAAATTCCATTTTTCATGCGGCTCTACTGAACGAAATAATTTAAAATTTCGGACGAATTTTAAGATTGTGGTCTAAATTTGCTCCTTGCAACCGTTGTCCAAGCTCCAGTATGATAGAACAAACGTTTCTGGAGTTATGAGACACACGCACGCCCGCAAGCAAACAAACACACACCGTATTTAAATTATTTTGACAGTTTTGCGATATTTTGTTATTTAGTTTTCCAATTTGACAAAAAAGGCGAAAATAATTCAATTTTTTTCACACGTCACGTGACACGTCGTATCACTTTCAAAAATGTAAGGGGATTTTCAATTGTTATAGTAGTTTATATTATGAAAAGCCTTACGTTTTTCAGTTTCGGTCCGGCAAAAAGGAGAATCATTTTCCCTTTTCCAGTCCACTTGAAGAACTTAGTTTTCTGAAATGTTTATTTTCTTTTACTATTTTCTACTTTTTAGTTTTGTGTCTCTTAATCTGCTTAGGAAAAAAAGTGATTGAAATTTTAATTGACTATTAAATAATGATGAATATTTATTGCGACATTTAGAAAACCATTGAAGTTGCACTTTCATTTCATTCAGCACACAAAGCTGATATTTAAGTTTAATATTTTTAAATAGAGCAAAAAAAAAAGTGATTGTTATTTTCTATTGACAATAATTTTAATTTGGTGAAATTATGACGATTAATTTTGCTTTTTTGAGATCAGGAAATGTTTGAAATCTGTATTGTCATCCAACGCAGAGATTTAGTTAGAGCATTTTAGTGAGTAGGAAAATAATCGGAATTTTGAGTCACCGGGAAACAAATGAGGCGTTCTTTCTGCTAAGGGCTTCGGATATAATTTCAATATAGTTGCTTCGATCAGAATTTTAATTCATGAAAAATTCTTTTTGGCGATTTTTATCGCGATAAATTTTGATTCGGGTTCCGAAAAGCAAATGCGACGTGGATCGGGCACAGAACTTCAGTAGAAACTTGAATGATGGGTTGATTGTAGAAACATTAAAGTAGAAAAATTGTCCAAGCATTTTATGTCATATGAAAAATGCCCCAAGTAAATCGTTTCAAGTTTCTGATTTTATTAATTTGAAGAATGAAACTATTTTTATTTAATGGAGAAAACTATGAAAGAATGTTTTGAATAAAAACTTAGCATTTTAAAATTTTATTGTCTTTTATTACAATAACAACAAAACTTTCATCCAATTTTTAATGATCAGTATTTTTAACTTTCCTGAAGCAATTAAAATGCTGGCCCCTTAATCCCTCCCCCCCAAAAAAAAACGTCTTGCTTAAAAATTAGAATTGACCTTAATAATATTCAGTTTTTTTAAAAAAAGTTAATAAGTTGACCACGCTTAGAATTACTAAATGAAAAGGTTTGCGAGAATAAAAGTAGTTCCCAATTTAGAATTTCCATTTCCTTGATAGTTTAGTTTCCGTCATCTAATCAACAGAATTCATTCAAATGTATTTTTTTTTAAAGAAGAAAAGTGTTTTGAGTCCCGCGGAGTTCCAACCTATTATTGGGAATAAAAAGCTGTACATTTTCTCTTCCTGAGAAATAATATGTTATTAAATGTTGTGTTGAATTTCTTTTTCTTCTTAACTATGTGATACTTCCGATACTTAATACGACTAAAAAAAACAACAACTTATGCTTAAAAAAGCTATTGAGAGTTAGCGTTTCCACGCTATAGCGGATTATTATAAATTTTTTTTGAAAGTTTATTATTTAGGTCGTAACTTCGGAAAAATTTCTAGTCCACAGAAAATTTTTGTAAATCAAGAGCTTCGCATAAAATGGGGTGATTGCTGCAAGAAAAAAATAAAAATTTCTTGTTATTACTACTTTAGTAAAATAAAATTGAATTGGACTCTTTTTTTCCAATTTTTAATACGAAATAATCGCCCATTTAAGTGTTCATGGTTTCAAGAGCTTGATCTTTCGTAAATCCTTTTCAGTTTCAGCAATTATTATTAAAGAATTCCAAATGGTTTTCTGAATTCCCGACATTTCTGATATGATATTATGACCGCCGACGATAAAATGCCATTTGAAAAATAGCTTTTTGACGTTCGCGTTCGAATTCTTGAATTCGAACGCGAATAAGTCTTGAATTTCCATGGTTTTTCGATTACTTTTTCGACGATGTATTCTGAAAATTTTTTTAAATTTCGATTTTCTTTTAAAGCGGAACTATTATGACTAATGAATATCAATATGAACCGTGCATTTGAATTATCATTTGTCGATTTTCGGTCACGTTAATTCGATTTTACTCAAATTTTATCGTAAATCTATATGATTTCTCCAAAATTATTATTACAGACCTTTTACATTGCATTTTAAAATCCCGATATATTTAACGGGATTAGCAGATAAATTTCGAATTGCCCTTATGAATAATAACTTTTTCACACATACATTAGGGCATTAGATTTCAGCTAATTTTGTCGTGAATTCTCATGGTATTTGGATCGCTTTTTCAGCGGTTAATGACATGGACTTAAATATAATTTCTAAAATCTCAATATCTTTAACTATAACGACTCATGAATTTCAAATAGTGCACGTGAGTCATCGATTCCTATCGAATCCCAATCGATTTTCAACCTTCGTTAGTACGATTTTGCACCGATTTCATTATAAATCCATATGTTTTTTCAGCAGTTATTGTTGTAAGATTTTTTATGTTATAAATTAATAGCACTTTATGACAATTATTAATCAAAGTCAAAAAATGTTACTTTGTACACACGAAACGCTTATAAATTTTTGAACTGCTGAACTATTAAGTGAGACGACTTGGTTTTATTCTCATTCGATTGAGTGTAATGATATTCAAAGGTAAAGATATCTCACTTGCCTAGATAGCAATGTCAGATGCATAAGTAGGCATAATTAAAAAACTGCATTTTTTGCACATAAAACTTTAAAATAATTGCTACTCGAATCTACGTAAAAGAAAAAATCGTAAAAATACTACATAGCAGTCACTTAAGTCTATTCCCCTTTTACCCTCTCATCCTTTTAAATAAGAAATTCCTTGATATATAATAATTATTTTCATATCATATGCTGGAAATGATAATTCTTTTTATACTATGTTCCTCCACTAATAAGCAAATTAAGTGTTCAGAATTTTTAATTGCAGCTGAATAACGATTTTAAAATGCACAAAATTAAAACGCATATCAATCAATATTCCACAGTGTCTGCAATTTCCTTTTCTTTCCTTTACGAACATCGTTGAATAACTGCGAGATAATAGCATCAGACGAAAAAGAGTTTTTTTGCCAGAAATTAAGATAAATAACAAAAAATGGTTACCCATTACGAGCATGAGTTCGGGCAATTAAACAACCCTATCGGCAGCCCTATAACTTCGAACAGCGAAATTGCCTTTAGAGTTGAGGTTACGATTGCTTATATTTTTCTCTCGTGTGAGAATCGTATAAGCTTCATTGTGAAGAACAAGCAAAGTTGAGATATTCCGTTGAGTTTTGACAGCACGTAGAACATGGAAAATCAAATGTTCACCATATTTTACTATTTTACTTCCGTAAAGGGAAAAACACGTGTCAAGCTTGTGAAAAATTGGGCAAAGCTTACGATAACGATGATGCTCTACAAGAGCGTCAAAATGTCCAGGGCCGGATTTAAGGCTTGTGGGGCCCTAAGCTACTGAAAATGATGGGGCCCTTATAAGTTCAATTCGATTTCTATGCACCTAAAGTAAGCTGTCATTATTTTTTAATGGTGAGTATTAACATTAAATTATTAAAAAATTTGATAATATTACTTGATTGTTAAATGTGATTGTGATGAGACTATAATGTATAAACTTTCTTTTATTGCTCGCATTTTTTAAAGAAGGAAAAAAAGTTACAACTGAAACGCATTTTAAGATCATCATAAACACATTTAGAGTAAAAATTTGGCATGCTGGTAAAGCCATTATAAATTTAACAAAGTTTTTTTTTAAATTTTTTTTTTTTAAATTCTGAATGCATGCTATTTGCAATTTTAAATGATTTTTTTCGAATTTTTTCCTCATTTGTTTTTTTTTCTTTCTTTTACGTTATATTTTGCTTTGCTGCTCAAAATCTATGAGACTTAGAAACATGAAATTATGAAGATGAGCAGAAAATATGCAAGGAGTTAGAAAGAATACGAGAAAATACAATTTGATTATTAGTTTTATTACTTTTATAACCGCATTTAAATAACCGACTCAATTGTGATTTTACGACTACCAATATTTAACTCCGTAACCTTGTAGTTTTGAATCCAATCCAGTAGACGAGGGAACTCCAGGACCAAGTATTGGAAGAAATGTTTGTCCTCTTGGAGGTCGTTTTGATGGAACTAACACATATTTGAGTTACATGGAGAGGAAGACCATGAGAACCTCCCACGGTGAGTCTGGCGGCAAGAGGACTCTAACCCATGATCCATCTACCGCTGAGAATATTTTACGTCAGCACTGTGGTCGATGCGAGCCGGGTGTGGAATAGACAGGGTTAGTCCTACGTCATCAACGACGTCACTAGCTCTCCCCGTTCCAAACAAAGTTTCGAACGGAGCAAACAATATGGCGTTTCTCATGTAGTTAAAAGTGGGTCAACTAAATCTTTGAATTTATTAATATAGAGTCGAATTTAACCACTGAAAGGGCAAGAAAAAGTGTTGCATATATTAATATTACGTTAATCTCTTTTTATGATATTAATTGGAGTAGCTTATTAATTGTAAATGATTATGAAAACTTTTTGTATGTATGATTGGGAGAATTAGTATTTAATATTTACCATATAAATTGTAGTTATAATCTGGAAATTTGTGAATCTTATTATTTGAAAAATGTTATTTCTAATTTATGTTTAATTTTTCTTAAAATATGTATATTATATTAAATAAATTTTTTTTAATAATATTGAGACAACTTATTAATTGTAAATAATAATGAAAATTTAAAAACAAATTAAAAAGTTATGTAAGGAGCATGAATAAAGTCAGATAAGTTAGTGAAAATTATAAAGCATTTAAGATACACGTTTTTAAAATAGTAAATTTACCAATAAATTTGAGCTAAAATGATAGGAAGTAAAAAAAAAAAATATTATGTAAACAAGATCTTAACACAGACGTTGACAGATCTTAAAATATATTTACAACCAAATTATGAAATAAATTTGGATGACTTGAATATTACGTTCACTGTAACAAATAAAATATTACTATGAAGGTAATTTAAAAAATTTTGATTTAGACTGTTAAATGCAAATTTTATTCTCTAAAAAGTGATAACAGTAACATTTGCCAAATATAAAAGCTGTATAACTAAATATGTATACATGCATTAAAGAGTTAAGTTTCTAAATTAAAAAATTTCTTAAAAATTTGAATTATATTTATTTGAAATGCATGCGAAATTAATATTATTATATAAGTAAAATTTAAACACCTATGTGAATACATAGATTAATAAATATGAATGTTAAATAAAAGTTTCTGTATGGGATAAGTATGTTTTAAAGAATTCTAAAAAATTCATGTTGCACTTTCTTATCGAATAAAATAGGAATCTGAGATTTTAAGATAAATTCATATATAACACCTACAAAAATTGTTCCTCTCGCATTTTAAAATGAAAATTAAAAAAAATTTTAAAATAATTTAGCTATTCTATATATTAAAATTCTGGAAACTAAACATAGTATTGACCCTTTTAACATAACACTACACTGCACTATCATAACACTACACATTAACTTAGCACTACACTAGTAACGTTAAGAATAATCTAATATTAATTATCCAATAATAAGGTATCTTAATTTTCTCAAAAAATGAATGCATAAAATTATTGTTAAAAACTATTTAATGATGATGTTGACAAATATAACAAGAAAAAATCTCAAGTCAAAATAAGTCTCAGTTTAAACTAAAACTCTGCACATTTAACAATAAGTTAGTAACATAATTTATTCCTATTTAGTAGTTAAAAACTAAAGCTAATGAGAATTAGCAGCAATAATCAGAAAATCTTAAGCAAACAAAGTTTACAATAACTACAAATTTAATCATCAGACTTAATTAAATAAACAGACATTAGTATTGATAAATACAATCTAATTATAGATTAAAAATTACAAAACGTTTTTAAAAACAATGCATGCCTATCCATAACTAAAGAAAAAAATTAGATGTAGATAAAGAATATGTAACAAATTCTAAATAAAATAAGATATTATTATAAACATGAAACAAGAGTTAAAAATATTGACGCTTAAATTTTTATATATCAAAATTAAAGATAACTTGACCATTTTGAAACTTTTTTTATAGCATTTAATGCACTTAACTCGTAAAACCTACTGATACCCCGTATAAAGAAAACTACATAACTTAGGAATAAGTCTCTTAAAAGCGCTAAATAATTTTATTTATGTCAATAAACAACTAAAAATCTTGCCGTCTTAAATTAACATAGGAAATGCCATTTAAATGGATCGTTCAACAGAATGTTTGGAACGGAGATTGGAAGGACGCGTCGTTTGACGTCATGAAATACGTCATCACTGTCCCTGTCTATTCCGTGTAAGGGTCGTTTCACCGAATCTCTCTGATCCCCCCCCCTTCTTATGGGCGTGCTGATGATCTATCACCATACCATCGACCATGCCATGGACTAGATTGGCAGTCTTTATCGCTTCAGTATGTGCCATGATAATCGCTAAGTGAGGGAAGGTATATGGAAAGGAATGGCTCTTTCGTAAAATATAACCAGCATATTCGTTTGTAGTCGTCTTTTGCAGAAAGCTCTCAGATTCAGGGAGGGAGGATTATAAGCTCACGTTTCTGAGACGCGTGCTTTATTAATTCACTTGTTGATAATTTCAATGGTTGAAATAATTTTTCTCCATTTGTGAATCCAAATGACTTAGCAAGGTAATAAACCATAATTAAAAGTAATCAACACTGTAGGCATAATAAATTTGGTAAATTTGAACGTAAATTGCAGTTTCCAATGGTATTGAAGAGATCTGACTAGAATAAACAATGCTTTTGTCAAATCCCGAATTAGCACACTTTATTAAATATTATAATCCGTATTTTTTATTTATTTATCCTTTTCCGACATTTCAATCTTTTTATCTACATATTCCTTTCTTTATAAATATCGTTTCTCCAACATAATTTTCATTATCTCCAACAATTCTTACAAATCAATTCAATTTTAGCAATTAATTTTTTTCATGGTTTGGCCAGATAAAATTTTGATTTATCTATATGATGCACAATGCGTAAAATAATAAAAATGATAATAACAAAAAAAAAAAAAAAAAAAAAAGACCACTCTGAGTCATTTTTGATCCTAGAACGTAAAGATTGGATCTTCACGTTCTAGGATTCAATCTTAAAGGTACGAGGGTGACTTCAAACATGCTAATTAATTAGTGCTGACAATACTTTAAGATACGAAATTAAATACCAAAATGTACTTTCTCAGAATAAACACACTTTCAAATTTTGGCGGAATCAAATTTCTGACCTGCAAAATATGATAGTCAGGCTAAAATATGCATAATATGTTTCCTAACATTTTAATACAAAATTAGCAATACAAAATTTGAACGAAATCAAATTTTAAAAGTGTAAATAAATGAAATTCGATTTCTCGGGAACTATTTGTTGTTTGGTTGAATAACATATGGGCTAATGCCGGCAAATAAAGTATTTATCAAAACATAATATGAGGAAACAATAGTTCGCACACACAGTGCTACACACCTGAATCAACCAACAACTAGTCAGCTTCTTCAACAAATATATATCGATATCCCCTATCGGGAAGTCGTTGTATTACATTACGCAACTCGCGCAACTTAACTGAGAGGGAGAGGAAAAATGAGATTTTATTTGCATATTAACAACACTCCCCCTGCGAATCTGCATTTTTCCACAAAATATAAAACATAAATATACTAAATTTCTCATACAACTTAAACTTATTAACAATTAATCAATTAAATTTATTTGTGACACAGTCCAAGTGAGCTTGTCAAAAGTTACAGCTTTAGTTAGGAAATCTGCGATCATTTCGTCAGTTTGCACATACTCTACTTTAATAATTTTGCCAATTACATGCTTTACGTAATGAAGTTTCAAATTTATATGTCTCGTTCTAGAAGATGATTTTACACTATTCAACCAATCAATTGCAGATTGATTGTCAGACGAAATGGTCACAGGTTTCTTTACAAATATAGAACAATGCAATTCTTCTAATAAATTTAATATCCACATTAGTTCTTTACAAACACCACCTAAAGAAACAAGTTCCGTTTCACAAGTAGAGCAACTCTTTTTTGTTTATTGCTCTTCCATAAAATTAAAGAATCACCTAACATTACAATTTCTCCTGAAAATGATTTCCCATTTTCAGCATTTCCCCAGCTTGCATTGGCATGAGCATTCAAAAGTCCTGATTTCTCTCTATTCTAAAAAAAAGTTTTTGCAGTTAATTTTGTCCCCTGAAAAACTTTTTAACTACGTGATGAAAATCTAAGATTAAGGAATCAATTCATTCAGAATCTTTCAGGGAAGACATTTAGGGCATTCAAATCTTTTACATAATTTTAAATTTTTATTTATTTTAGTTTTAAAGCACGATTTTGCAGTTAATAATGAAGAATAACCGCCGTTCACAACAGCCAATCACATGTCTGAAAACGGCAAGCTTAAAAAAGCGATTTACAAGTCTGAATTTTCTTTTTCAGAGATGCAACCAATCACAAAATAGTTAGAATTTCATTCTTCAGTTTTACAACATCTCAACTTATTTCGCATTGATATATTGATTAATCTGATTATTTGTTTTCTAAAACGTTAATTCGTAAGTTTAATCTGGTTTTAAATCTTAATTCGATTTGTTTATTTACAAGTAATGCCTAAAAAGAAAAGACCTAACATTACTAAAAAGTCGCAACTCAATGCGAAAGCTAATCGAAAGCGGGAAAAACGTAAACTTCATAGTATAGAAGAAAATAATGCTCTTTTGCTTATACAACCTAATGATGATTCAACTAACAAAAAAAAAGTTAAACTAACAAAGGTTGAGCTAAAAGAGAATGTGTGTAATTGCTACACAGTCGCAACAACATCGACTTTCATTTGCCCACATCAAACCAGACCTGTAAATACAGAAAATGTGGTTGGAATGCACACTGTACCAATTCGCTTTCGCAATGTTGACAATGATATGGACCAAAATCCTAATCCACCTATTTTAAAATCAAAACAACATGAGTTTGCTGGTGATTTATCGAAATTGTTACCTATCAAAGTGGCAAAACATAGTCTTGGCAAAATGTTTTCAAAATGCAGTTATTGTGGAGCTTTGAGATTTGCTTCTGCAAAAGGGCGCTCTGTTAATTCTTGCTGCCATAATGATAACATATATATACCTCCGCTGCATGAATATCCTTTATTTTTGAAAAACTTACTTCTTTCTGATGAGCAAGAAGCAAAATTATTTAGGCAAAATATCCGTGTATACAATTCATCATTTGCGTTTGCCACTTTTAGTGCTAAATTTCTTCAAGATGAAAGCAGAGGTCCACCGTTGATAAAAATTCAAGGACAAGTATATCACCATGCGACAACATCCCTAAATTCAGCAACCAATGCTCCAAGGAATGGACAAATATATATTTATGACAGTGTTGAGGAGGCTATTAAACTACGCATGAATTTAGACAATCTTCAGTTGACAAGGTATATTGAAAAATTGTTAAGGGAAGTCAATCCATATGCACAGAAATATCGGATGCTCAGAGATTTAACTATTCATGATAGTGAATTTGTTTTACAATTTCAAAGATTTATATTCGATGATAAAAGAAGATACAATAAACCTACTTCTTCTGAATTAGCTGCCATTATTGTTTCCAAAGATGGTGTTGTTCCTGTATGCGATTTAACTGTATATCCTAAACAAGAAATAAGAGAAACGAGTATAATAAACCAAAGATCTCAACATGCTGATCCTATGGTCTTTCCTTTACTTTTTCCTAAAGGCGATTTAGGATGGACTTATCAAATGCCTTCGCAAAAAGGAAAACAAATAAGTCCAATTCAATATTATGGGCATAGGTTAGCCTTACGACCTAATGGTCCTTTTAACCCGTTATTGCATGCTGGAAAATTATCTCAGCAGTATGTGATAAATTGCTATTTGTTGGTTGAAAGTCAGCGATTAGATTTCATTAGAAACAATCAAGGAACCCTGCGCACTGAATGCTATCAAGGGTTAATTGACCATGTTGAAAGGAATTCTTTAAATGAAACTGACAGAGTAAGGTTGGGCACAGCTGTTATACTACCAGCTACGTATATTGGGTCACCTCGAAGTATGCAACAACTGTATCAAGATGCAATTGCTATTTGTCGGAAGGTTGGAAGGCCTGATTTTTTTTATTACGATGACATGTAATCCGCAGTGGCCAGAAATTTCTGAAACTTTAAAAGATCATTTCATTAAAGGTACTACTGTAAATGACATTTCAATAATCGTCACAAAGATTTTCCAAGCTAAAGTGGATGAATTAATTCATGACTTAACAAAAAAACATGTTTTAGGCCCTATTGTGGCATACGTTTATACGATAGAATTTCAAAAAAGAGGGCTCCCACATGTTCATATTCTTGCTTCACTCCGAACAGACTGTAAGTTGTTAAAGCCTGAAGATGTTGACAGATTTATAACTGCTGAGCTTTCTGATGATAACTATCTTCGCTCTCATCAACTAAAACACATGATGCATGGACCTCATATTGCAGGCCTTATTTGCTGGAATGAAGAAAAAAAAAGAATGCTCAAAAGGATTTCCTAAAGAATTTATCAATGAAACAGATATGACAGGTGATGGTTTTCATAGATATCGGAGAAGAAATAACATCAATAAATTATACCAATATCCTGCTAAAATAAAAGGCACCACTGTGTATGTAGATAATCGCATGGTTGTACCTCATAATCCGTATCTTTTACTCAAATTTAATTGCCATATAAATGTTGAATATTGCTCCTCAGTGATGGCTATTAAATATATACATAAATATATTCATAAAGGCCATGATAGAGCCAGAATTGCTATTGTTCAAGAGGACAATGAAATTGCAAGCTATATAGATAGCCGCTATATTGGGCCAATGGAAGCTGCATGGCGATTAAACGAAATTCCACTGCATAATAGAAGTCACACTGTTGTTAGGCTTCAAGTGCATCTTCCTGGCCAGCAACACATCAGATTTGAGGAAGGTTGTGAGTCTGCTGCAGTTTCAAATAAAAAAGCATCCCTTACCATGTTATTAGCGTGGTTTAATTTGAATAAAGAAGATCCAACTGCACGTATTACTTTGTACGGTAATATACCAGAAAAGTACTCTTGGAATTACAAATTGAAAAAATGGATGCCAAGAAAAAATAATGTCCATGTCGTTGGACGTTTAATGAATGTTTCTCCTAGAGACTCTGAGAGGTTTTTCTTGAAACTCATTTTATGTAGAGTTCCTGGAGCTTTCAGCTATGAAGATCTGCGAACATTTGAAGGTACGATGTATAAAACATTCAGAGAATCAGCAATTGCTATGGGTTTAACTGAATGCTGTGAAGAATCTACAGCAGTTATGGAAGAGGCAGCAGCTAATATGATGCCTAAGCAATTAAGGCACTTTTTCGTGTACTATTTAATATGTGATGAGCCATCAGATGCAGTAAAATTATACAATATTTTTCATGAACAAATGATTGATAAAGATGCCGATGCCAACGATGCTTTAATACACATTGAACAGTTGTTGAATTCTGAAAATAGAAGTTGTAAGGACTTTGGATTACCCGAGCCCCCATTATATGAAGAACTGGTTTATGCTATGGATATAAACGAATCAGTTGAAAAGTTTACTCTGATAAATGCTAAGTTTAACGAAGATCAACTGTTCATTTTTCAAAGAATAATAAAGTCTGTCTCCGATGAATCATCAAATCAGCAAACTTTGTTTTTTATCGATGGTCCAGGAGGAACTGGCAAAACCTTCCTATATAAAGGATTATATCATTATTTTGTGTCAAAGAGCATGAAAGTTGCTTGTGTAGCTTGGACTGGCATTGCGTCAATGTTTCTTCCATCTGGAACTACTTCACACAGATTTTTTAATCTGCCTATTGATCTAAGTGACGATGGGATTTGTATTTCAAAAAAATGTGATAAGATTCGCTTAAAAAATGTTGACGTTATTATATGGGACGAAGCAAGTATGATTCCCAGAAAAGCAATAGAAATGATCGATAGAACTTTTCGTGATCTTCTAGCTAATGAGATACCATTTGGTGGTAAGATAATAATTTTAGGTGGAGATTTTCGACAAGTGTTACCTGTCGTTAAAAAAGCTACACATATGCAGGTTATTAATGAAACTATAAAATACTCTTTTCTTTGGCCATTTTTTGAAATCCTCCATTTGACAATTAATATGAGAGTTAAAGCTGGTAACCAAGAATTTGCCAATTGGTTGTTGACAATTGGCAATGGAGAACTTTTACATCTTGATGCAAGCACTCCTGATCTTTATTGTAAAGATATCATTTCTTGGTTTTTTGAAAAAATCGATTGTCTTAATACTAACTTCATTAATCACATCATATTATCACCGCAAAATGATGAAGTTAACAAAGTTAATGAAAATATTTTATCACGTGTGCCAGGTGAAGAGGTTATAAGTTATAGTATTGATAAGGCCACACTATATGGAGTAGATAAATCAGACGGGAGAGAAAAAGAAGCTACTTTAAGGTATTCTATTGAATATTTAAACTCCATAAATCTCCCGGGACTGCCACCTCATCAGCTCAAATTAAAAGTTGGATGCATTGTAATGCTGATCAGGAACATATCTATTGTTGATGGCCTTTGCAATGGAACTCGATTGACTGTTCTTAAAATAGGGAAAAGAGTATTGACTTGCCAAATTGCTACTGGTAATAAAAATGGTAGTATTGTCAATCTTCCAAGAATAGAATTAAATACATTATCAAGTAATTCTTCCTTACCATTTGTGCTTTATCGACGACAATTTCCTGTTAGATTAGCTTATGCCTTAACAATTAATAAGGCCCAGGGCCAAACCTTCGATAAAGTTGGGCTATATATTGAACGGCCTATTTTTTCTCATGGTCAATTATATGTGGCATTGTCAAGATGCACAACGAAGGAGAACATTAAAATATTTATTAAAGATGATCCTGTCATTAACAATATTGTATATAGAGAAATATTATAACATATATATATAATGTCAAATTTATAAATGTATTTAGCGTAAAGAAAATGCTATTGGTGCATTGTTTATTTTAATTCCGCAAAATTAATGTTTTCATTTATAGTTATTTTGCTGAATATTATTAAAATATTTTTTTAAAAATTACCCTGTTCTTAACAATATTGCTTATTGAAAAATATTATAGTGTTTGCATATATATATATATATATATATATATATATATATATATATATATATATATATATATATATATATATATATATATATATATATATATATATATATATATATATGAATTAAATGTGTTAAAAATATATTCATTTCTTTGGGACAAAGTCTGTATTATTGTGATTATCATTTTTTTTAAACAAGTTTCATATTAAGATTATATCTGCACATTGATGTTAATTTCTGACAATTTTGGCTCATTTAGAGAACAAATAGGACATAGAAGGAACTGTAGTCAACGAAAAAAAGTGACATTGATATTGACACACTGCTTATTCTGCATTTAAGAAAATTAATTCTTTTCGATGATAACAGTTAATATTCAGTTTAATATTGAAATATATGAAATCAAAGCATTCTTGGTTTTGCGAAGCAAACCAAGCAAGAATTGCGAAGCAATTCTCCGGGGGTTAGCGAGCGTCAGCGAGCAGGGGGCGGAGCCCTCTAGTGTTACTAAAAAATAATTTTTTATCTTTTGTACCATTGAGATATTTTAACACCCTTTTAGCTAAATTAAAATGTCGTTTCTCAGGTTTATGATTAAATTGAGATAAGTAGCTCATGACAAATGCTAAGTCTGGTCGTGTTCTGTTCGAGAGATATAAAAGTTTCCCTATTAATTCTTGATATTGTGTTTGGTTAAACATTTCGTTTGAACAATCAAAACTCCTATCCTCACCTCTTACGATTGGTGTTTTCACACATTTAGAATCAAACATACCATGTTTCTGCAATAAATAGTTTATATATTCAGTTTGAGACAAAGTTACGCCCTTCTCACTTTTATTTATTTCTATACCTAGAAATTTATTCTCTTTACTTTCTTTCACTTCAAATATCCGAGATAATTTTCCCACTATATCATTATACATTTGCAGATCTGAATAAATAACTATTAAGTCATCGACGTATATTCAGGCCCGTTCTCAACGGGTGAGGGGGGATGAGAGGGGTGTCTCACCCCCCCCCCTAGCGATATCATCCAGTCGGCAAATTCAGGTTGGGTCGGCATTTTTTTTTTCAAGCCAAAATCCCGACTTTGCCGAAATTCTTTCTTTGTCGGATTTTTCATTGGTGATGAGATTTAAACGGATTTCAATGTTATCTGAATTTCGTTTCGGGATTCCAGACCCGACTCGGCAAATCTTGTTGTGAAATGCGTTTTAAAATTTAGTTTTTTTTTCTCCTCCAAGAGTAACCATTTATGATAATTCAAAGCAAAATGACCGATAATCCAGGCCAAAATCCCGACTTTGCAGAAATTCTCTCATTATCGGGTAATTCATCGGTGATGAGATTTAAACGGATTTCAATGTTATCTGAATTTCGTTTCGGGATTCCAGACCCGACTCAGCAAATCTTGTTGTGAAATGCGTTTTAAAATTTAGTTTTTTTTTTCTCCTCCAAGAGTAACCATTTATGATAATTCAAAGCAAAATGACCGATAATCCAGGCCAAAATCCCGACTTTGCAGAAATTCTCTCATTATCGGGTAATTCATCGGTGATGAGATTTAAACGGATTTCAATGTTATCTGAATTTCGTTTCGGGATTCCAGACCCGACTCAGCAAATCTTGTTGTGAAATGCGTTTTAAAATTTAGTTTTTTTTTTCTCCTCCAAGATTAACCATTTATGATAATTCAAAGCAAAATGACCGATAATCCAGGCCAAAATCCCGACTTTGCAGAAATTCTCTCATTATCGGGTAATTCATCGGTGATGAGATTTAAACGGATTTCAATGTTATCTGAATTTCGTTTCGGGATTTCAGACCCGACTCAGCAAATCTTGTTGTGAAATGCGTTTTAAAATTTAGTTTTTTTTCTCCTCCAAGATTAACCATTTATGATAATTCAAAGCAAAATGACCGATAATCCAGGCCAAAATCCCGACTTTGCAGAAATTCTCTCATTATCGGGTAATTCATCGGTGATGAGATTTAAACGGATTTCAATGTTATCTGAATTTCGTTTCGGGATTTCAGACCCGACTCAGCAAATCTTGTTGTGAAATGCGTTTTAAAATTTAGTTTTTTTTTCTCCTCCAAGAGTAACCATTTATGATAATTCAAAGCAAAATGACCGATAATCCAGGCCAAAATCCCGACTTTGCAGAAATTCTCTCATTATCGGGTAATTCATCGGTGATGAGATTTAAACGGATTTCAATGTTATCTGAATTTCGTTTCGGGATTCCAGACCCGACTCAGCAAATCTTGTTGTGAAATGCGTTTTAAAATTTAGTTTTTTTTTCTCCTCCAAGAGTAACCATTTATGATAATTCAAAGCAAAATGACCGATAATCCAGGCCAAAATCCCGACTTTGCAGAAATTTTCTCATTATCGGGTAATTCATCGGTGATGAGATTTAAACGGATTTCAATGTTATCTGAATTTCGTTTCGGGATTCCAGACCCGACTCAGCAAATCTTGTTGTGAAATGCGTTTTAAAATTTAGTTTTTTTTTCTCCTCCAAGAGTAACCATTTATGATAATTCAAAGCAAAATGACCGATAATCCAGGCCAAAATCCCGACTTTGCAGAAATTTTCTCATTATCGGGTAATTCATCGGTGATGAGATTTAAACGGATTTCAATGTTATCTGAATTTCGTTTCGGGATTCCAGACCCGACTCAGCAAATCTTGTTGTGAAATGCGTTTTAAAATTTAGTTTTTTTTTCTCCTCCAAGAGTAACCATTTATGATAATTCAAAGCAAAATGACCGATAATCCAGGCCAAAATCCCGACTTTGCAGAAATTTTCTCATTATCGGGTAATTCATCGGTGATGAGATTTAAACGGATTTCAATGTTATCTGAATTTCGTTTCGGGATTCCAGACCCGACTCAGCAAATCTTGTTGTGAAATGCGTTTTAAAATTTAGTTTTTTTTTCTCCTCCAAGAGTAACCATTTATGATAATTCAAAGCAAAATGACCGATAATCCAGGCCAAAATCCCGACTTTGCAGAAATTTTCTCATTATCGGGTAATTCATCGGTGATGAGATTTAAACGGATTTCAATGTTATCTGAATTTCGTTTCGGGATTCCAGACCCGACTCAGCAAATCTTGTTGTGAAATGCGTTTTAAAATTTAGTTTTTTTTTCTCCTCCAAGAGTAACCATTTATGATAATTCAAAGCAAAATGACCGATAATCCAGGCCAAAATCCCGACTTTGCAGAAATTTTCTCATTATCGGGTAATTCATCGGTGATGAGATTTAAACGGATTTCAATGTTATCTGAATTTCGTTTCGGGATTCCAGACCCGACTCAGCAAATCTTGTTGTGAAATGCGTTTTAAAATTTAGTTTTTTTTTCTCCTCCAAGAGTAACCATTTATGATAATTCAAAGCAAAATGACCGATAATCCAGGCCAAAATCCCGACTTTGCAGAAATTTTCTCATTATCGGATAATTCATCGGTGATGAGATTTAAACGGATTTCAATGTTATCTGAATTTCGTTTCGGGATTCCAGACCCGACTCGGCAAATCTTGTTGTGAAATGTGTTTTTAAATTAAGTTTTTTCTTCCTCCTCCAAGAGTTACCGTTTATGATAATTCAAAGCAAGATGATCGATAATTCAGGCCAAAATCTCGTAAACCATGTCTCTTGTATTATTATTTCAACGACACATTCTGAAATTTTAAAAAAATTTGTAGTGACCTTAATTTTCAGTTAGCTAATAATGTATCATAAAATTCAGATATTATTTATCTGAATTATATTAACTCTTTATTAGAGGTCTAAGTAATTTTTTTAAAGGAAGTGGTGAACTTACATGATTTTTTTTAAAGAATTATAAATTTTATATGAAATAATCGTGCCGGTGATGCAACCAATTTCTTTTTTTTTTACTTTCAAAATATAGGGAAAAAATTACAAATAAAAGTACCTATTAAATAGGATACTTTATTATTCAAAATATCTTATTTAAATTGTTAAATTCTGTTTAAATAACACAAATTATTAAATAATTTATATTTTCAATTAGTGAAAGCTTTTTTTTTATTATGAAGAATTTTACTAACTCCAAAAGACTCCTAACTCCAAAAATGAAAATTAAAACACTTAATTTGTTAACTACCACTCAGTTCATAACTTTTAAAATTCTATGATGATTGGATTATTACTTGAGTTCAAAATTTTTTAACCTAAAATAAAGTGTTCAGGGACCAATTCATGTCTTTAGAACAATTAATCATGACAACAAAATTTGATATTCTCTATGGAAAATATTTAACATATATGTGATCCTCAATTCACCTTTATAAAAGTTTCTGTTTAGAAAATAAAATATTGTTTTTTGCTTTTAATATTTTTTTTCAAGAATTCTGAAACATTAAATTGAGTTACACTCAATCGAATCGACACTTCGATCATTTCACACTATTTGAGAATGGTTGCCGAGTTCAAAGTATTAAATGTTGTAATTTTGGATTCATTAATTATTTCAATAAAAATATGGTGAAAATAGATAATTCCGAATATTCACGGAGAAGTGGCAATTCTGTTTGATCAAGCCGCAAGGATGGTGCTGCGACTCGATCTTGTGAAACAGCAGACAAAACCCCAAATATTTCTGTCAACTTGAAAAATCGAGGGTCTTTTAAAAGTGGTTAGCAAGAAATGCCCTAAGCTATATTTTCTCATGTTTTCTCTTACTCTTTCTGAGAATAAAGACAATATCTTTGTCCATGTGGTTAAGAAGGGGAAGGAAGGTGCTCAATGCGCATGTAGCTGTGTAGCAATTACTTCATTGACCTGTCTTTAACTACGGATACTTAGTTACTCAAAGCGTATTTTATAAATTCATATTATTATTGAATAAAATAGAAAATCCGCTCACATGCCAACGATCATTCTATCTACCACAGTCTAAGTTTTGAATGTAAGTATAATTTTTTTATGAATACATATTTATTGTTTGCAGTCTTATAGTTTAAATATTAAGTTTAATTAAATTGCATTAAATGTGTTATTACTTTCCAATTAAATTATTTCGGGTGAAAATTGATTTTTATGAAGCAGATAAAATTATTTTTTTAATCTTTTTTTGTGCAGTAAAATAATTAAAAGAAAGAAAAAAGAGCAATTAAAAATGCTATGTTATTTATATTCATTGGTAAGAGAGATAGAAATAGAAAAAGATAAATCACATTTGAATTCTGAAAATTGGAATTCTTTTTCTGTTTTTTACTTTTTACTAAGCTTTTATTTTGTGCTTGAAATAGTATTTTTTTCTTTTCTTTTTTAGACTTTTTTCAGCTGAAATTATTTTTTATAGATCTTATTTGATTGAAATTTCAAATTCTATATTTCTTTGTAGGCTTTGTTTTTATAAGTCCAAACTGCAATCCTTTATGAACAAAAATGTACTAATGCTAATTTTATTGAAAATGTAACGTGTTTAAAAATAGAAAGTTTCAGTTTTTTTTGATAAATAATTCTTTTTAGTTATTTTGTACTGTCGTCCTCACTTAATCAATTTAATTACCCGCTTATACGAATAAAATTTAATGGAACCAAATCATTTTAGAAGAAACTAATGTTAAACTTCCCCGTTTAAACGGTTATTTGTTGTTTTTTGCTCCCGCCTAATTGCATAAAGAAGTGGTACTGAAATGAAAAAAAATATTGTTTATTTTTGAGAAATGTTTCACCAGCTAAAATGAAATTTCCCTTTTTCAGTTAAGATAAAGATACAATAGGTGGTCACTTCAATAAGGACTTCTTATTCATTAGTAGGTGTTTGGGGTAAAGTTGAAAAATTAATCAAATTTTGCTGCCAGTTTTATACATTGAAGTAAACGAAGGGGTTTTTACCCCTCTTTGACTTACTTCACACACATTACACTTAGAAGAGACACACATTACATTTAGAATGTAAAAAAAGGATAGAGTGATTTGTCTTGTGATCCCTTGTTGATGCACTATTAACTTTGATAAGAAAAAGTTTCAAAAACCTAACTCACTAGAGTACAGAGAGTCTTTCTCTTAAATAGTTAATGACTTTGAGTTGGGTGCAAGTTGAGAGCGAATAGGAATGATTTAAATTAATCGGGAAAAAACGAAACAATGAATCTTAGAAGTAATAAATTTCAGAAAACCCTTAACTAAAATAGCGCATTAATTAAAATTTCTCAAGTTTCGAAGATTAAAAAAAATAAATAAGTAAAAAAAATTCTGAATGTGTTTGAAAGGAATACACGCAAGTCATGAAATTTTTAGTAGAAACTAAAAGGGAATATCTAATTTTGATGAATTCAACTCGTATAAAAAACAGTCTTCAATTATAGATTTTTTCGGAAGGGATCAATTAATATTTTAGTGCCTACATTATAGTTTTTACTAATATTGATTTATTTTCAGGTAATTTTAAATGACATTTATATTTTATGATACTAACGCATACAGTTTTAATTATAATTGTTTATTGATTATAAAACTGAGCTTATTTAATCAAAATGCTATACTATGCATTAAATACCATTAAAAAGTAAAATTTCGTAAAAATTCAGAATTTTGGATTGAATATTGCACTCCCCTTTTAATCGAATAATCCGCTTAATTGCATAGATTTGGCTGGAACCGATGGTATTCCTTTAAGCGGGGTTGACGTATTTCTTATGTATTTAATTATTTAATATTTTTATATTATCTTTTTGACTAAAGTTAACAGTTCTTCATTTAAGTTAATTATTAGTAAAAAAAACTTTATAATTTTGTAATTATGTAAAAATTCAATTCACAGTTTGTATTAAAAATGCAGAATCATACATTTTAGCATAAATGCTTTCATAAGTTTTTATTGTTGAATCTATTAGCGTTAACTGCACCAATGACAGTTGCGACAAATGAAGGAATTTTCAGCAAGATGAAATTGATTAAAAACTATCTTCGAACAACAATGACCACTGAACGCCTAAATTCACTGCTTTTACTCAAAGCAAAAAAAGATATTGTTGACAATATTAAGAGTGATCAGTTGGCAGAATATTTTTCACTTTTAAAACAACGTCGAAGTAAATTTATGTAGCTAATATAATATAACGTAATTTTACTAATATCTTAATTTTTTATCATTTTTACGTGAATTTCTTCATTTATAATTTAAATGGCAAATATTTTCAATGTTTTTCTACATTTTTTTTCTTATTTTTTAAAAATGAAAGGTCAATTTACTTTTGAATGAATTTTGTTTTGAATCAATATCTTATAGAAGTCTGTATTTGCTGATTAGGACTTACTTTCTCATCTTCAAACAATGGCTGTAATTAGCTTATGGTAACAACGTTTAAATGAAACGAAAGATACATTTTAATTACCAAGTGATTTTTCAAAAAATATTTAAATATAAAGTAAAAAGTATTTCAAAGTTGCGTTGAAAAACATTTAAATTCACAACTATATTTTTAAAATTATTTCCACAAATAATTATTGCTTAATATTACTGAAAACTTATTTTAATTGAATAAATTTCAGTTTATTTAAAAATAGTTTTTTTTCTTTAATATTTTGTTACCATTTTAATAATTAAAATTAATAGAAATGTAAAAAGTATATTTTCTTTGCATTATTTTGAATAATTACTGGTACTATTTAGTAATCAATAATACCACATTTTTCACCCATAGCGGTTGCATTTTTAAGTGCTGTGAAAATTATTCAGTGAATAGCATTATGTTTATAACTAGTCGAAATGATTTCAAAATAAACTTTGGAAGCTCAAGTTTTGTGGCGCATTTGAACTCTTTTATTTGTTTTGTTTTACCTTTTGATTATCAAGCTTTAGCCATAAACAAATTGTATATATATATATATATATATATATATATATATATATATATATATATATATATATATATATATATATATATATATATATATATATATATATATATATATATATATATATATATATATATATATATATATATACATACATGACAGTCGGCAAAATAAACTTCTACACCTCCCCCTCTCGAATTGGTTAGGGACGGGCCTGCTTATATTCCAATATACAAATACTTAGAATTCTCTATTCTAGTGAAAATACAATTATCCGAAGCTAGCTGTTTTAAACCAAGCTTTTCTAATTCCCGTTTAAGGTGTAAATGCCAATTTCGACCTGATTGTGGTAATCCGTAAAGACTACGTTTTAACTTGCATACTTTATTTTCACCATACAAATGTTTAAAACCTGGGGGAATAGTCGTATATACAGTTTCTTCTAAATTACTATAAAGATATACAGTTTTAATATCTAAAAATTTTACTTCTAAATTTAATTATGCTAACAACAAACGCAAAGATTCGGTACTTAACACGGGTGAATAAGACTCAAAATAATCGCGATTTTTTACTTGAGTAAAACCTGCTGCTACTAACCTAGCTTTGTATTTATTTTCTTTTATAGTAAAAACCCATTTACTCTTAACTATTTTTACATTTTTAGGCTTATCTACTAGATCCCAAACATCGCGTTCGTGAATAGAATTTAATTCTTCATTCATTGCTTTTTCCCATTTTAACCAATTTTTATCACGTTTAGCTTCATCAAAATTACCCGGAATATTAGTTACTAAGTTTGAACTTGCCTTTTCCTTTATTCTACCTAGATCTAGTAACCTATTTTCGTCTTCAATTATTCGTTGTTCATTTAATTCCCTAATTTTTTCTTTTGTTGCACCTACTGGACGACCACGAGTTTTAGTTTCACTTAAATCTCGGCTATCCTTCAAATCCAGTGGAAATTCAAAACTTGTATTTTGGTCTTCTACGTTAGTTTGGATATTAAAAAATTCATCGATGTCATTAGATTTATCCTCACCGAACAAATTACTACTACCTAATAATTTCTCATTAAATTTTACTGAACGCTCTTCGATTACTCCATTTCTTTCAGGGTCGTAAATACGATAAGCTCGTCTTTCATTCGAATATCCCAACATAATACCTTTTTTACCTGGAATAGAAAGTTTGTGTCTTAAAGCTTTAGGAACGTGATAGTATACTGTAGATCCAAAAACACGTAGATATTTATAGTTCTGCTTTTTATTAAAGAATAATTCTTTTGGAACTTCAGTTTTACCTCTTCGAGGAGTCAGGTTAGTAACATGTGTTGCATAGGCTATTGCTTCAGCCCAAAAATTTAAGGGAAGTTTACTATCATAGATTAATGTTCCAGCTCTATCTAACAAAACTCTATTAGCTCGTTCAGCTTTACCCAAACTTTCTGGGTTGTACGGCACAGATTTTTCATGTGTAACTCCGCATTCAGTGAAATAAAACTCAAGATCTTTGTTTACAAACTCAAGACCATTATCACTACGACATTTCCTAATTTTCTTATTTATTAAGTTTTCAAATTTCAGCTTAAAACTTACAATTTTATCAAATACTTCGGTTTTGTTCTTAAGAAAATAAGTAAAATACATGCCAGAAAAATCATTAAAAAATATCTTGAATTACCTAAAGACTTAACTGGGAATGGCCCACAAAAATCACCATGTATTAATTTTGAAGTTCTTGAACTTTGAGGAGTTAAAATACTAGAATGAGGTTTTCTGGTAATCTTAGAAATATCACATGATTCACAAGACAATTCATTATCAATTTTTAAATTTAACATTTTACACATTTTACGCATATTATCAGCATTTAAATGGCACAATCTTTTATGCCAAATTACATTCATTTCAGTGTTATTTTTAACTTTGTTACACTCAGAAAGACATACCTCGTTATTAACATTAGGTTTTAGCTTAACTTCTAATTTTTTATTCACATTTAAAGCTTTCAAAACTACGCGTCCATTAGGAGCACTAATTAATACTGAGTTTGAATGTGATTTTACATTATACCCCTTATCCATTTAACTTGTAACTGACAGTAAATTATGACGTAATTCTGGTACATACAATACATTACTAATTATAATTCTTACATTATTACTTAGTGAAATAGCTTTAACAGTTCCGGTTCCTTTAGTATCTAATGTAAAAGTCTTACCTACCTGGTATATTTTACTGTCGCAAGCATCTAGAGTTTCAAACCAGCGTTCATCCTTGCACATATGAGACGTGGCTCCACTATTCAGGATCCAACATTCGTCCACTTGTCCTTTCTGTTCAGCTGAAACTAAGGCGAAATTATCTGGAGTAGCACTTTCGGATACCAGTGTTTCTAGAAAATTTGGTTTTCGACGACCTTTTGCTCTACTGGTAGATGGTTTGTAGCCTCTATCTGTTCACACTTCTTGATGTTTCGAATAACAATCCCTTGCTATATGTCCCGGTCGTCTACAGGCGTAGCAAAGTTTCCTAGGTAAACTCTTCTTCTGAGTAGCATATGCGGATTCCAAATTTCTATGTCCACGGGATTTCTGTAGTAAATCTTTTTCTTTTTCCCTTAAGACTTCAAGTATTTCTTCTATCGACTTTTCTCGTTGTGTTTTTAAAACTTGTTTTATGCGCTCATATTTTCCAGCTAGACCTCTGACCGTGTAGAACACCAATTCTCTGCCAGATATTTTCAGTCCCAAGGAAGCACACTTAGTCGATAATCCTTTAGCTCAAGCTATATAATCGTTTACGGCTTCTGAATCCAGCATTTCAAAGCTCTTAAGTTCGGCACCCGCATCAATCTTTCTATCTTCCTCAAGCCCAGTGTAGGTAGTTTCAATTCTTGTCCAAAAAGCCTTTGCATTCTTTTCTTCTGCATATTGCAAAGCCTGTTCGTCTGATAGTGACAACTTCAAGTATGATACGGCATCTTGGTCAGTAGTTTCCCAAACTTGCAATTTACCAGGGTCAGTTGGAGCTTCCTCTGTCAATGCCGACATTAGTTTTTTGAGATTCAAAAGTGCTGCCATTTTCATAGCCCAAAGATGATAATTAGTTCCAGTCAACTTCGGAATTCCAAAAACTGAGTCTTTCTCCATGATGATCGTAAACCACGCTCTGCTACCACTGTTGTTTGGTTGAATAACACATAGGCTAATGCCGGCAAATAAAGTATTTATTAAAACATAATATGAGGAAACAATAGTTCGCACACACAGTGCAACACATCTGAATCAACCAACAACTAGTCAGCTTCTTCAACAAATATATATCGATATCCCCTATTGGGAAGTCGTTGTATTACATTACGCAACTCGCGCAACTTAACTGAGAGGGAGAGGAAAAATGAGATTTTATTTGCATATTAATAACACTATTTAATCGATTTCTTCTTAAACTAATTAATCTCTCACAAACAAAGGCATTTAGAGTATTTTAAATTAAAAAAATATATAATAACTAACAACCTAGGAATACAGTAAAAAATATATGTAATTTTTGGGGGTCTTTTCTTTTTCCAACATGGTCACATTTCACATTTTATTGTTAAAAAATCTTTACAGACGTGATGAAAACTAATGATTTATCCAAAGAAATTTCAAAATATGTTTTCTTATTTTTTTATATTTATTTTTAAAGAATTTATCACTAAATACAAATAGGGTGTGCTAGATTCAATTACGTGCAATTTTTTGCATCTTTTTAAATAATTTAATTTTTCACTGCAAAATAGAAAATTTGGGCAAAATCAGTCGAATGGTTCCTAAGAAATCAAATTTTAAATACAGTATACTCTTGATATCTCAAAGTTGAAGGAACACTGAAATATTTAGAGAAATCGAGTTTTTGAGTTAACTAGTTCCGAACTAAATATGTTTTCAAGAGTAAAAAAAATACATTCTAGAAAATAGAATCATGAAACGTAAGAATAACTACTATTAAATATGTACGTAATGATAGTTGACTATAAGTTTAAATACAATGATAATTCTATCTTCATAAGTATAACCAGAACAATTATGCAACAAATAGAAAATAATTGGTTTACAATGAACTTACATTGTGATTTTTCCGAAAAAATTCATTTTCTAATTCTAAAAAATTCAATACAGATATCAAAATATCTGACTTTTTTGAAATTCAATTTTGCAGAAACTTCGACTATCAATTTTTATTAGATTTATTAATCAGTATATTTAATAATGCTTAGATAATTTTTTAAAATTATTTAATTACTTTAAAAATTATTTTTTTTGCTCTCAGGACTCAACTTATAGTCTCTTTCTTTTTTTACTCTGATTTTAATCAATGATTTTTTTTAAAAACAAATCATGTGATATAAATCGTCAATTTTACACGCTTGATTCAAATCGTTGACATCCAGATCGATTAATCAGCTTTTTCATGAAGTAAAGGCGGGCGGTACGCAATGCTAACCACATTGTCACTATTATGACTGTTGATCATTAAATTGTGCTAGCTTAACCTTCATGATTTTCAGGCACTCAACGGGTTATTGTGGGAATGCTTTGCTTTAAGAATTGTTAATACTTTACTTATCTTTTATTTTTTCTTAATTTTCATTATGAAAATATTTAGTTAAATTTTTTAAAACATATTACCCTAACATTTATACATACTTGACAATGAAAGCCTTTTATAATTAATTTTAATCAATTTATAATCAATAATTTATAATTAATAATCAATAATTTTTCTTATTTAGATAACATATATTAATTAAAAAAATTTAACATGACAACTAAAGTGGCAATTTTTATATATATATATATATATATATATATATATATATATATATATATATATATATATATATATATATATATATATATATATATATATATATATATATATATATATATATATATATATATATATATATATATATATATATATATATATATATATATATATATATATATATATATATATATATATATATACTGGTATACAATTCATCTTTTGCATAACTTTTTTATGGTTTTAGTGTTATTCATAATTTTTCTGATAAAAACAAAATATTTTGTTTTATTTTTAAAATAAATATTAATATTTTTACATGCTGCACAATTTCGAATTCTAGTTTGCCTGCCATGCGATAATAATTTATTTTAACCAATGCATGCAATTAAAATTTTAGTGAGTTAACATAACATAATAAAAGAATTTAAATTAAAATAACAAATTTTTGTTTTGTTATTTGTCACTTTATTTTATTTAAAAAAAAGTATTACGAAATTCCATATAAGAACATACTATCTACCAGTTGTTTGAAATATTGATAGTTCTCGACTTAAGTAACATTTTATATTAAAAAATTAATTAATGTTCAAAAAAAGAATTATTCACTCTTTATTTCTAGAAATCAAAATAAAATACATATAATAATAATAATAAATAGCTACTCCTTTGACAATCTTATAACAATTATCCAATAATAGGGCCTATTATTAATAATATAACCTATAATAACCTAGCTAATATTTTCCTCAATAATAAATGTACAGTAATAAATATAAAACTTCCTACATAAATATGAATATCCAAACAATTTTTCCTATATAATAAAAAAAGTATTCGACGACCTATAAATTTTATTTAAAAACGAATTTTACATGAAATGTACTTTCATATCTTTTTAAGTCTGTACAACTAAAATATATAATTAAATTCGCTTTAAATTATTAAAAAAATTTTTTTTAGCGCATCATTATAAGTTACAGAGCGAAAATAAAATGCGATTTGCTTGTAAACATTGGCGTGAAAAAAATGCGCCAAATCCGATGCGCGTGCTCATCAAAAAAGGAGTAAAAATATCAGAATATTTATATCGAAATTTAATTGTAATGAAAATGCCTATAATGTTAACTACATTATAATCTATTAATTTAAATAAAAATATAAGAAAATAATAGCTATTTTGTTAGTTAAAAACCAATTAAATTCATTTTATAACCTGACGTTCCAACATAAAAATTGCAAATAAATGTTTATAAGTGAATATCAAAGAATAAAAATCTTATTTGTGAAATGTAAAATGTCCTCCTTTAATGAATTTTTCGTCACACCCGTATGCACAGCAGTATACTACCATTTTTTTAAAAATTTTATAGTTAAAAACGCAGCTCATCAATCCACCTCCATAGTAAAAGACTGGGGATAGGGTTTACTGGAGGAAAAGTCGTCCAGGAATCAGGTGACGATGTTCTTTACAACGAGGGATGGGGGACTGGTTTATGCTAGCACGTCAGGTTATGAAATGAATTTAATTGGTTTTTAACTAGCAAAATAGCTATTATTTTTTTATATTTTTATTTAAATTAATAGATTATAATGTAGTTAATATTTATTGGCATTTTCATTACTATTAAATTTCACATTGATATAAATATTCTGATATTTTTACTCCTTTTTTGATGAGCACGCGCATCGGATTTGGCGCATTTTTTTCACGCCAATGTTTACAAATAAATCACATTTTATTTTCGCTCTGTAACTTATAATGATGAGTTAAAAAAAATTTTTTTTTTAATAATTTCAAGCGAATTTAATTATATATTTTAGTTGTACAGACTTAAAAAGATATGAAAGTACATTTCATGTAAAAAATAATTTTTTGGATCAAAGATAAAATTATTTTTAAAAAATTACGTTTTTAAATAAAATTTATGAGTCGAAGAACACTTTTTTTATTATATAGGAAAAATTGTTTGAATATTCATATTTATGTAGGAAGTTTTATATTTATTACTGTACATTTATTATTCAGGAAAATATTAACTAGGTTATTATAAGTTATATTATTAATAATAGGCCCTATTATTAAATAATTGTTATAGGATTGTCAAACGAGTAGCTATTTATTATTATATGTATTTTATTTTGATTTCTAGAAATAAAAAGTGAATAATTCTTTTTTTTGAACATTAATTAATTTTTTTAATATAAAATGTTAATTAAGTCGAGAGCTATCAATATTTCAAACAACAGGTAGATAGTATGTTCTTATATGGATCTTTATATGGTTCTTATATGGATGGATAATATCTCCTCTAAGGTAGGTTTGGTGAAACGACCCCAGAACCTGGAATGGTTCTGTTTGTTTTCTTCTGTTTGTTTTCCATGTTACCAGCCATCACTGGGATTCGAATTTGGTTCCATTCGGAGGGGAATGCTCTAACTCTTGAGCCCATCTCCACTGAGCTCTGCGGGAGATTCCAATTTTATTGATTGCTACCAATTTTATTGATTTGCCTAAATTTAATCATCTTCAAAATGTAAATGGCAATTCAATCGCAATTTTTGAAAAAAAAAAAAAGTGGAAATACACCGTTTTTCTTCTTAATCTGCAATGATTAATGAGAAGCAACTAGGAGGGTTGGTGAGCAAAGTGAACAAGGGACGGAGCCTTCTAGTTTCTTAAATAATTGTTAAATTATTAGTTTTTTAGCATGCATATTTTTAAAAAAATAAGAAAAACATTTTTCACTATTAAGAAATAAAAATTAAAAACTATCCTCAGTTGAATTAGAACCCACCATCTCTCAGTTTTGCGTTAGATTTCATAATCATCAGCCTCAAATATACACACCTGCCTCGGTTTTTTCTTTTTTTTTTAATTTTATAAACTGAAAATCTTTTGGATACTTGACATTCTTGATTTTGTTGAAAATTTCCTGATATGTTCTTTGTGTAAAACTATTAGATACATGTTTTTTTTTGCTGCTGTTTTTTTTTCTCCAATTTTGCGAAAAAAACTTTTTTTTAAATTTGAGGTGCCAAAGTAGAAGAACTTCTGAAATTTTGAGAAAAACACATCTGTTTGCATGCAGCAATACAATACCTTTTATGAAAGGCGAACCCTGGTACTGACAGCACTGAGAAGAAAAAAAAGAATGGTCAAAAGAGCATAGTAAAATTTACGGCATTTATGGCAACACCAAAAATCAGGGTAATTTTTTTCTGTAGAAATTTGGTTATGACTTCTCATGAAATTTACATAATAAAAATATGGTTTTTTATCATGCTGTTCGGTAGTAAATGTGGTAAATTTTGGTAATTTCATCATGATTCCTTAGAAAAGCAGTTCAAACTGTGTTCTATGAAACTTTAGGGTTCCGGGGAGAGTTAAAGAGGTTTTGCGAATTAGTACTTTTTATAATCAGGGATGAATACTTTTATAACTTCTTGTTAGTATTTTTTATAATCTCTGATTATATTTAGATCCAACCTATAAATTATATCTTAAATAATCATTCGATTTTCTTTATTAAATTATTTAAAACTAAATACCTATTTCACAGAAATGGCATTTTTTGAATGAAAATATATTTCTAAAGACAATATGTTGAATGTTGAACTACCTACCTTTTCCTAATTTGGAAAAGAATAATCATTTATAAAATATTACATTAATATTTCATACCGCAATTTTCAAATCAAAATAAAATTACTTAATTCTTTTATAAAAGAAAATGCTTTCAAAAATACCATTTTTAACGTTTATAACAAATCTCTTCAGTTCATTAAGAACTAAACCATAATTCGGTTTATTTTATTTATTTTCAGCTTATGTATATACACCAGAAATAAATTCAAAACTAGACTATATATGGCACAAGGACTGCAAATTTAACTGTCGGATATAAAACCTTATTAATAATATAATGATTGTTAATAATAAAACAATGAAAAATCTTTATTCCCTTAATTAAATATTTTAAAAATAGTCTTTTTTTTAGGTTACAGCATTCACAACTACCTTAATAAATTTTAATCGTAATGTCGGGGTTCCCCCGATAGAAGACTGATCATTTAGAATTCCATAGAGGGAAGCCTAAATAATAATTGGGAGCTGCTGCCATAGAGCATGGCATAGTAATCACTAATTCGGTTCATTTTATTTTTCAGTTTTACATTTTTATTAAATGATAAAAGCGTTAATTTTTAAAACCAGAATTTTCGATAAACTGCTGCAATGCGAACAAAAAAATTACCAAATGAATGGTTTATACCATATATTTTGGTTTTCTTAACAAAATTGCTTTTTTTACGGGAAATATCGTAATCTTTTCTCTACTACTGTGTTCTATTACATCCGCACTTACTATTTAGACATAAATACTAAAAAGGAACCTTAGCATTGAATGTCAAATCCAGTCTTGGAAGTTAGGCTATTGTCTTACACTTTGACTTTTTCACTTATTTTAAATATTAATATTTTAAATATTAATATAAATTATTTTTATGAAACAATGCAATTGAACTAAGCATATCAAATTTATTTAATTTTCTTCTGTATATCTAAATAAGTATTTCGATGTTATGAATTAAGAAATGTAAGCAATTAGAAATTAATACCATATATTTTATTAACATAAAAAGTGTGTATTTTTTGAAGAAAAGTTTTTTATATATTCCTGATTTTGGTACAATTCTCAATCAAGAAATTTTTTCTTTCTCTCTTTTTCTAATGTATAAGATAAGAATAAATTATAATCAATTAGCAATTATGTACTAGTAAAAAATAAGCCATGTTGACTAAAAAAGCAATATAAAGAATAGAAAAGCAATTAATCGCTACATGGATAAAAACCCGCACCCCCAAGCTGTTTAATACCTCCTTATCCCCGTTTATAATCGAAGCAAATTTTCAAATCTTGTGAAATGCACAAATCTATTTTTTCATTCTTCTTCTAGGCCCTACACCCTGGAACAGGTGAGGGCTTCATTAATATTGATACTGTTTGCAAATAATAATAATATTTCGTAAGCTGATATTATTTGATTTATGTTTTTGTTAAGACTATTTCTTCATTATTTCTGCATTCTTTTCAATTGTTTTAAGTACATTTGCTAAATTTTTGTGCAAGAATAAAAAATATCATTGTTTCTGCAAATTTTAGGTTTATATTTTAAAGGATTTATTAAAGAGTCTACTTAATATCAGAGAGAATAAATGTGAAACTGGTTTGAAGTATCAGCTCTTCACTTGATACTTGATAGTGTATGTTAAAAAGCAACAGTCCCGAGCATCCAGCCAAAACGAGCATTCAATATGTTAATGGAACACACTAAAGCTTTATATCAATAAGAAATTAGTTTTAGATAATTAAATTATCGAATAATTACTTTTATCACAGAATGAAATGTTTTTCAAAAAACAAATATCTGTTAATGATTAATATTTAATCAATGAAAAACATAACCCATATTGAAATCTGTCTCATTAGAGATTCAACATATTTCGATATCATTTTTGCTTTGTTCTTACTTAATATTTATTTGTTTGTGACAGTCAATTTGTATACCTTTTTCACTACATTTTTGCGAGGAGTTTAAAAATATAATATTGAGGGCATTAACTGAGATTAAATTGGCTTTTTTTGTATGCCTCTTTTACTTACAGCATCCTCACCACCATACGCAACTGTCTGCTCTAAATAATGCGATAATATAAAATGAGATATCAAAACAGAATTCATATTCAAAAATATTAGTTAATTGTTCTTTGAATTGTCATTTTTTAAATATTTTGAAGTCCTATTTAATGCTGCAGCACACATGAAAGCATAAAATATATCATTTGTACAATTTTAAAGTAAAATAAAAAGGAATTCTGATCCTTAGGAACAGATATTAAATAGTCTCATGATCGTATGATGGGCCAAATTTTCCTTTTAAACAAATCAAAAAACTTTTTTAACTTTTAATTTAAAAAAAAATAAAAATTTATTTTTAAATAATTTATTAATAGTCAAATTGTTTAAAAGATACATGTTCCCTTCTAATGAAAACGAAGTTTTAAATCATAAGCTAACTAAATAAATGAATTTTGTGTACGAAATGTAATAATACAAATTAAATATATTTTATATTTAGGGGAAACATGGAAAATTAGATCTTACAGGAGGTTTAAGCATTTGTTTTAAAATTTAAACATTTGTTTAGCTGATGATCACTTGATTTCAATGCTCTATCAAGCAAAATCGCAATCTATAAGTAAAATTAAAAGAAAATCACATCTGTTATCTCAATTTCATCCAGAATTGACCAAATCAAGAATTTTAGCAGACAGGCCAGTCAAAGAGAGAATTGAATAGTGGCCCACCATTTAAATAAATAAACAAAAAAATCACAAAATATTCAAAAGAAAAAAAAACTAAATAAATAAATACCTGGGGATCTGGGGGCCCTTGCCATCTCGGGGCCCCAAGCTACAGCTTATTTAGCTTATTCGTAAATCCGGCCTTGAAAATGCCAAACCTGATTCAAGAAATTCCGAGCAGTGGATTTTGATTTGACAGATGCTCCTAGATCAAGAGGTTCTAACCAAATCGATGATGACAGAATAAAAAAAGTGTTTCAGTCAAACCCACAATACACGACACGAGATATTGCAGAGTCAATGAAGATCGGTAAAAAAAATATTTCTCGTCCATTTAAAGAAGCTGGGATACGAAAAAAAGCTCGAAATTGTTGTTTTACATGAATCCAAAGAAGTTTATTTGACGACACGAAAAAACACCTGAGTCTTATAACTTGAAAAAAACGATGCTTTCTTAAAGGAATGATAACTGGTGATGAGAAGTGAAATATTAAAAACAATGTTGCGCGCTAGCGGTTTTGGCCCCGAGCTAAAGATTCGCCATCAAAACCAGACTTCAAAACTTCATAATGGGAAAGTTATGCTCTCAGTGTGGTGTTTTTGGCTCAACCAAGTAATTTAACCAAGGAACGGAACAATCAACTCAGATGTAGACAGTTGGACAGTTTGAACGAAGATGTCATCCATCCTAATCTCTGCAATCGTAAAGAAGCAGTGTTTTGACACGACAACGTGAGACCGAACACACACATCTTTTGCAATCCATCAAAAATTATTAGAGCTTGGATGAGATGCGTTGCCCCTCCCACCATACTCACCTGACTTTGCACAGTCAGACTTCAACTTGTTTCGCTCTCTTCAAAACTTCTTCTGGAGTAACATTAAATTCAGTTGAGGTTGTAAATCAGATCCTTGACCAATTTTTCTCAAAAAAGGTCCTTCTACTAACGAGCAATTATTAATATTGTCGAACGATTGCAAAAGATCATCAAGCAAAAGGGAACTATCATTGATTAACCTTTATATAAATATAAGACTTTGAAAAATTAAAAAATCAAGTTTTGAGAAAGTCATTTATTTAAAATTCGATTTCTCAGGAACTATTTAACCAATTTCAATCAAATTTTGTATTTTGCCATGTAAAACTATATTCTTGAAAACGATGTAAAAATTTGCGTATTTTTTAATTCAAAATTTTTGGACCATTATTGAATTTAAAAAAAATAAAGATTAAAAATTATTTTTTGCTTGGAATTATCTTTGCATAAACGAATTTAATAATTGTATGCAAAAAATTTTCAATTTGCTTGAGGAATTTTCGAGATCCTGCAAAATACGTAAGTGTTAAAATTGACATTAAGGGGTCCAAATTTTCCTCTGCTCTCCTGACCAAACTATAAGGTCAATATTTCCAAGATTACGGCATCCCCTAAGGTTTTTTTTGGGTCTGAAGTCCAAATCCGCCGAATAGTATAACTCAGTTAAAATTTATGAATGTTTTAAATCAGAGCAAGTACTTCTAAATATTTAAAAAAGTGCTCTGAGAACAAAAAAAAAAAAAAAAAAAAAAAAAAACACCCAAATATAAGAAAAAGTGAATAAAGAGCAAAATAGTTCAAATGTCATGGCAATTCCGGTTTTGGTAGTGATAAGTACATTTAAAAAGCGTCTATCAAAAATATCAACTGTATTTTGATATGTAATTAATTATAAAGGATTTTTTCCATGTTTTTTGACCATGTTCCAAATTTTATTTCTGTAACAGCTTCATTCATTTTTTGATCAAACTGCTTGATTTCCTCCGAAATAAAATCCTCACTGCTAATATTTCAAAATTATAATCAATTTTCAAAAAAGGTACAGTCCGCAAAAAAAAAAAAACGAATCACCCTGAATAACTTTCGTTCTAATGATCGGATTTTCACGAACTAAGTGTCAATCTTAATGGTTCCTGGGGGTGACCTCAAATATGCTAATTAATTAGTGCTAACTATTAATTAAGTTACGAAATCAGACACAAAAACGTATTTTCTCTGAATATACATGCATTTTTTTTACATATTTGGATTTCTTATCTTCAAAATATAGGGGGTAGCCGCAATCTGGGAAATGTGGTCCCCATAGTTTGGTCAGGAGAGCGATTCAAAGTTCGTACCCCTTAATGTTAATTTCGCTTTTTGCGTTTTCAGTCAAATTTTCAAAACTAATGAAGCAATTCAAAAAAAATTGCACCCACTCATAAAACTCATTTACCCAAAGATAATTTCATGCAAAAAACAATTTTTAATAATTATTTATTATTTTTTATTATTTAATTAAAGTGAGGATGAAAAAATATTGAATTATAAGGTATGCATTTTTTTATACCATATTAATCTACATATTTTTAAATTGAGAAATCTAAAGTTTCAAATGTTTTTATTTATTAGAAGCTGAAAAAAATTAAAATTAATTATTTTAAAAAAAATAATTTGGCGACAATAAAGAAATAACTAATTGGGGCGATTAATATTAAAATGTGATAAACTTGGGAGGAACTTGACTTCGCGCGCGTAGCGTAAAATTTCATTCATATTTTTTTCGCTAATAATCGTTTGCTAATCTTTTTATTTTTATTTCTTTCACACTATAAAATACGATGTTTCTTTTTCAGTCATTTAATAATTTATTTGCAATTTAGTAAAGAATTTTGAATAAAAAACACTTTATTCAACAAATGTCTAGTTTTAAAAAAGCGTGCTTCTGATAGAATACACCAGATTGTGCTTATTTAATGAGATTATTTTTTATTTTTTTTATTTTGTTTTTCAATAACTGATACAATTTCAATAATATACATGCGTATGCATAGATTTGGAATAATATATTTATCAATTTCTTGAATATATATTTTATAAATATTAATAAAAATACGTAGTCAACATTTTTAAACATCTCTCACAACATCGCAAATTTCTCAACATCTTATAGGGTAAACTAAACAATGAAGGAACACTTAAGCTTAGCTTGCCTTTAAAAAAAAATTCATAAAAATTTCAAAATTTGTAATTTTAGCTAAATGATGGTGTCGACATATTTGTTATTAAATGCAAATTATGTAAAAAAAAGTTAGATAACTTACATAATATTGTTTTAAGCTTTTGGTGGTTTAAATAATAAGTAGTAAGATGACCAAGTGAAGGAACAGTTCTTACCAGTGAATAAACACTAAATTTTCCAGAGAATGAACACTTAATTTTGATAATGTTTGATGCTCGTTAGGAATCCATAGGCCACACAAATGTCTAAAAACAAGATTTTTCTTGGAATTACGACCTATAACCATAGTTAATGTGGAAAATGTTACTTTTTTTTCAGTCATGGAATGGAAAGTAAAATATGTTTGAATACATAATTTTAAAAAAATGTTTTTCATTTTTTTCTCACAGTTTAATAGTCCGTTCTAAATTATGAATGTTTATCATTGTGTAATCCGATGATGTTTTTATTATTATTATAATTCGATCATTTTTTTTGTTTACTCTTTTCCCCATATTTTTTAAGCTTTTTTTTAAATCTTTTTAAATCGTTTTAAGTATTTTTTTTCTCTTCGTCATGAGTAATTTATTTCTTTTTCTTTTGATTTAACCTTCCTCTTTTTTCCAAATTTTTGGCCAATGTAAATGTATCTTCGAAATTTCTTTTGCTTTTCCAGTTCCATTTCCAGAATTCCTCACTGGATAATAAATGAGAAAAAGGAGTTTCGAAGTTTGAGTAAAACCCATCTCTCATTGACTTATGAAACCAATTGTTTTTGCAACTAACAATGCCTCAAGAGGACTTATCTCAAAATCAGTTTTCAAGATACTTTCATTATTAATGTTAGTTGTCTCAGCTTCAGAGCCAAAATTTGATTATACAATTGTTCTTTTTGAAATAAATTCTTCAATATTGAGAAAAGCACAGGCTATTGGATATTTGGGAGATTAAACTTTTCTGTCAATGTTCCTTTAAAAATTTGCAACATAACTTGTGAGATTTCCTTCTCAAGCTTCTGAAGAAATAGCGCATCGTTACTCTCGAAGCATGTGTTTTGTTGATAAGTTGTCTTGCTCATTAACTCTTGGTGTCTGTTTTGCAGGCATTTGTTACAGTCAACGTTTTCTACATCGAATGGAAAAATATCGCATTTCATAAAAGCATTTTAACTTCATCAGTTGATGCCTCAAATCTTATTTAAAAATGGATGTAAAATTTTCTAGACATATTGTTTTACAATTCTTTTGTTTTCAAGATCTAACGAGAGATTTCCTTGAATTAGGTAGAAAACTAAGCCAGAAAATTTGTTTTGAGGAACAAAACTTGATCAGTTTCAAATTGATATGAGATTTATACTTATCCAGAAGAAGCAAAATATGGAATTTGATTGCATTTTTAATTAGCCATGGGTCGAAACATTTGCAATATATTTGTAAAATGTTGCTGCGGTCATCGTTTCATTTCATGAATAGCTTTTTCCAATGAAATATGTAGCAGGGACTGATTCTGTAATATCTCAACGAATTCTTCTGTAAGGCAAAATTAACAATGGAGATACTTTTTCTTTCCTAGGTACTTTAGAATATAAATCCTTATAATTTTTAAGGCCGAAGATTTTTCTCGTTTAAGGGCAGTATTCAACTCTTGTTTCATTCGCATTGTAAATGCAATCACTTTATAAAAGGATGCCAGGGCTACTTCCCTCCTAAAGATTCTTCTGAAGTTCTTAAAACCAGTATTTCGAATATTATTCTCTAAAGGAAGTTTTGCCTCTTGAAATTATCTTCGCATTGCACTGAGTTATCGGTGGATGTCGCCTTAAAAAAACTTCACCCATTTTTCACCTAGATAATTGTCTTTAAATGGATTTTTTCTACCAGCTCCCGTTAGGACATTAAAGACGGCAATAAGATAATAATTTAGCTAATTATTGGCACAAAATCCTGCAAAGAAATTTTCCATTCAAGCTTTTATTATTATATTTAGTTGTTATATTTAGTTGTTATGTTATGATGCTTAAAATAAATAAAACGTAACTTCAATGACCATATTTTGAATTCTTTTTTTCACAATAAGAAAAAAAAGCATTATTATATGCAATTAATTGTAGTTTAAACGGATAACAACAAACACTGACCTTATAATTTTGTCAAAGAAACAAGGCGTTGGACAGATACTAACAAATTCAAAACTTTTTCCAGAGAAGACTCAAAGACCAGGTAACTAAATGCATTGTTAGATGACTTCTTATTGTTAGGTAGTAAGCTACTGTTTCCAATCAATCTAAATTAAAACGTTTAAAATCTTATTTCTAAGAAATATCTATGAAATGCTCCTTCATTTGTTGGTTTACCCTAAATCATCCTAATCTTAAAAGAAATTTCCGGAAGTTTATCGCAGAACTATTTTACCAACTATTTAATTAAATTTTAACATTTTAAAAATCTTATTCTTTACCATTTTACGTTTATTATTTCTCCATTAATATACTAATAAATTTTTTTAGAACTTTATTTTAGATTTTCTTTAATTTCGGCTTCCTTTTTAAATTATAGTCAAGTTTTTTTTAAAGAATTATTGTCTGCTAGCTAAGAATTAAACCTTGTTAAGAAATTAAAAACATTCAGCTGTTTAAAATTATTTAATGCAAAACAGCTGATTATTTACTTAGCATACTATTTTTTTTGAAAAAAAAATATATAAATTATTGATTGTCTTTTTCTTTTTTTTTTGTTTCTTGTGACTTCAACTTAGATTATCTAAAATCGTGTTGATGTTTTATAAGTCACTACAAAGAGGATAAAGATATCGAACAAATAAAGCTGTGGAATACGTAGCCAATTTTTTTAGTGTCTTAAAATATCTCAGTATCTTAAATGTCGTCCTACTATCTTAGTTGTGAAATTAAATTTTTAATTATCTGACCACGTGTGATTCACTAATTATTTCATTATATCTTTTACTCTTTATGATACCAAGTAGATTTTTTTTCTGATAATATACTAAACTATTTTGTTTAATTTTTTACTTTAGCATGATATCCAAGACATTATTGTAGTATAATTTGTTATCAGGAAAATGCCTTATTTTATTAAGCAGGAAATACTAAAAATTGAAATTTGTAAGGATTCCGAAGCTGTGCCAATTTTAGAGTCATCTGATTTTTAAAAAAAATGCTATAAAAATACACAACTTCCGAACTTATTTTAATAAAAAAATTTTTTTAAAAAAACGTGGCAAGTAGGCTAACATACTTTTTACAGAAACTGTGAAAACTAATTTTTCCTATATTTCGTCAAAAGAGGATAAGAATGATATTGCTCCAAAGGACATACTCAATAATTTCGCTATTTCCAGAATGAAATCTGTTTGATCGAAACATATTATTCCTTGAAAATTAAAACGAGGGAAAAATTAACTTTTATTATTTATCTAAGCTTATTCCATTTATTTAATGATAGCGGTATTAAGGTTAAGGATATGCGTTGGAAGCTCCGTTTATTATTATACTATAAATGCATTAAATCATGTAGCTTGAATAATTTATTTTAAGTAAATTATTTAATAATTTTAAGCAAATAAGGGTGTAAAAATAAACTCGATCGAAATAGTCCGAAAGTATACCCTGAAATATATGTAGAATAAACTTTTGTATTGATATATAAAAAATACCTTTTCAAACAACTTCGAGTAGGACGGAAACGCTAACTTGTTTAAAAAAGTTTTTCTTGTAACTAGTATTTAATTTCGATTCCTGGTACTAGGGGACATTTCATTTTCACATTCGACTTTTGAAATTTCAATTGCAAACGGAATTTTTTTATGACCTTAAATTAAAATGTTAAGGCTTGCAGCAAAAAAAAAATTTTTTTTTTACTGCTTTGATTTATTTACAAAGTAGTGAATTATTATTTTTCAATCTAAAAACCTGTGCCTATAACATATATAAAACTTATTTTAATATCGAGTGAAATAATTTTATATGTTGTGAAACTAAATGGATAATCCCAAGAAACTGAATCGAAAATATAAAAACTTCATTGGTTTAAAAAAATAATAGATGATAATAAAAATAGACATGTTTTGAGCGTCCAATAATAAAAGTCACAAGTTATCCAAGCCTGACAAGTCTTGAGAATGGGCGATTATATTTGAACGCTCGAAACATGTCGACTTTTACTTCCCTCTTCATATGTTTTGAAGCCAGTTGAGTTTTTATCGTCAATTATACTGTTTTACATTTGGGTCTTGATCATTATTTTGATAAGGATTTTACACTCGTTAAAGTAAACATATGCATTTTAATATTTTATCAGGATTCATGTGGTCTTTAAAAATGTAAGAACATCAAAATTGTAAAAGTTATATTTGACTTAAAAATTAACATTTTGACACCAGATATTTTGAGTTAATGAAATTAAATATTTTATCTTTTAAGTTTTTGTGCCCCCATTTCAGTATCTTAAGGATCTTACGAGCTCTGTTTAAAAAGAGAGCATCAGATATATATAAGAAAACAAAAATAACCATAGTAGCAGTATTTGGTGGTAAATGTAGCTTATCGCAATTTAAGAATATGCTGTGCGACATTTTATGGTGAATTTGCGAGCGTATAAATTTCAGAATGTATCGAAACATGAGGATGCTATTTGCTAATCATCTTTATCCAAAGAAAACGATGTAACCTAAATATCTAGTAGAATGAAGCGATTTTTTTAAACAGTGAATCCTACAATATGCAGCATATTACTTTAATATCTTATTCTTAAACATAACATATTTCAATGTTTTTAAAATGCCACTAAACATTCAGCAATTCCTTGAGTTATAGAAAAAAGAAATATCGTAAATTATAGAAAACCTTGTGAATGTGCATTAGAATTATTATACAATCTACATTTTATTTTTCAAGCACTTTTTTTTCCTTCAAACTTTCTTGCCTAGAAGACTCGATTAAAGCTGTAAAAATGATTATCCCTAAAATTTTGTATATAGCTATAATAAGTTATGTTATATTGATTTTAGTATAAAATCCTTGAATAAATATAGTAAAAAACAGTGCAATCTAAATAATATCAGATAAAAAGTTCATGTATTTAAATTCTAAAAACTATCATAAATAATTTATAAATCGATTCAAATTTACTTTTCAAAGGAGATTAAAATAATTCTTTTTTTGCTTTTTGGACAGAAATCCTCTAAAAAAATTGTTTATTGCCTAGAAACTTCGAGATATTTTCTATTAACAATAAATTAAACCTCTCCGAGCAATCACTGAACATTATTTCAATTTTTTTACTATCAGAGTTTGGTTGCGTAGCAACCTAGTAAAATTAAGCACTCCTCTTTTGAATTACTCAATGGGTTATCTTAAAATATTTATTTGCGCAGGCGACTTTTTTTGGCGGTTTTCTGGACTATCGCCAAATATATAAACCTTTATTGTGGCCCAATTTACCGCCCAATTTTTTTAAAATTTTGTCTACCCCCCCTAATTCAAGTGTCTAGATTCCAAATATGTGAAAAAAATTATATGTTTATTCAGAGAAAGTACGTTTTTGTGTCTGATTTCGTAACTTAATTAATAGTTAGCACTAATTAATTAACATATTTGAGGTCACCCCCAGGAACCATTAAGATTGACATTTAGTTCGTGAAAATCCGATCATTAGAACGAAAGTTATTCAGGGTGATTCGTTTTTTTTTTTTGCGGACTGTACATTCCCTATTATCTCCAAATGCATTATTATTTCTCCGAAATTTCGCTAGGAGGTTACCCTATCGCGTGATGACCCACTTAAAAAGGTAATTTTCTGATCACCTTATTTGTTCTAACATTTCCAGCGAAATATGTGTCATTCCTTTCAAGCCTACTCTCGTAAAATTTTTTTCGTTGTTCGCGGGGGGGGGGGGCAGCAGGACGTGATTGGGTTCAGAAATTCTCATTCACTAGATCACTCTTATGCACGAAGAAATCTCCCAGTTCGATATTACGAACTATGATGCATTTCTTGAATATTCTAACTCGACGTGCAAATTCATACACATATAATGTGTATTTTTTTTTAACATGAAAAGAGCTTTTTTTTAATCGTATCAAATGAATTAAAGCAATTGGAAATTTTTAAATTTTAAGCTATTTTATTTCCCACTATGGTATTTTAAATAACTTTTTAGGCATTCAAAATTTCATGTTCTAAGATTAGGTTTTTCGAAAGCTCAGGCTGACTTATAAACTAATTCTTTTAAGTGAATATTAAATAATTTGTATAATTATTGTGAGTTTATAACTGTTATGCATGATTGTAGGTTAAGTTTTGGCAATCTTGAACTAGCACCCTTTAAATTAATTGTGAAATTGTTAAAATGATGAAAAGCCATAGTTTTGGAAAAGTAAAATGCGTTTGTGAACTGTTTTTTATACTTAAAAAGTTTCTACAGCATTTCACTGTCTAGGATTACAAAAATTAGTAAAAAAAAAATTTTTTTTTACATGACATAATTACACATTTGCTTCTAGTGTAAGGCACTTAAACTGTATTCTTTTTTTATTTTCTTTTTGCGAAAGAGCTTTGAAAAAAATTTTAAAACATACTACACAGGAATATGCACAGTCAGAAACTTCTCGGAAAAATGGTTAAATAACAATTTATAAATTTTCTATTTTTCCATATTCGAACAAAACAGGCAAATCACCATAAGTAAGATGGTAATCAAACTATTAACTGCCATAAAAACCATTTATTGTCACATTTCACCAATTACGGTTAAACTGCCAGAATTTTCACGCACCAATTAAATCCACCTAAAGAAGATACTTAGTAGTTAGATACTTAGATTAGGCACCATAATATTTCCCCCAATTCCTTCAACAAATGAAGAATGCCCAGTGTCCTGCACTCTATAATGTCTATTATCAAACAAAAAGCCTTGCTTCTATATCAAGTTAACGCTTTTGAAACCGATGCTAGTTGTTACGAATGAAAATTCTAACAGTATATATATATATATATATATATATATATATATATATATATATATATATATATATATATATATATATATATATATATATATATATATATATACCGTAAACCGGGGCGAGTCTACCCATTTTTTCAGTTTGTCAACTTTCAAGTGGTCAAACTTTTGTAAATATTAAAGAAAAAAGGCCACTGACAAATATCTCGTATGGGGCGAGTCTACCCATTCTACTAAAACGAATGTTAACATTGTAAATAATCAAATTTTACTATTAAATTGTTATTTTAGTTACCATATAGGATATTTATGAAGTAAAATTCATAACTTTATTATATATTCCTTTTTTTTATTCATAAAATAACACAAATTGAGTATTTGATCGATTATCACATTTTGATCACAGTTTTATTTTTATAATTATTTACATTATAAAATAACATTTTTTTCTGATTATTGTTGATAAAAATAAATTAAAATTAATATTGTTATTGTTTGGCTTTTATCCTTTGAATAGCTTTTTTCCATCTCAGGTGGCATTTTTTTGTAACATTTAAATCCATTTGTTTTGTGAATATAATTTCGAACCATCTGTAATAATAAATAATTTATTTAACTTGCATTAAATAAAAAAACTTAATTTTGTAATATAAAAATTGAAAAAATAGGTAAAATAAACATATTTTATATTTACATTTATATTTAACCTATAAATTTTCTTATTAATGATAAATTTATCAATGCAGAATTAAAATAATATACTCAAATTCATTTAAAATGACTTAATTTTAATATAAACAAAGTTCTAAATTATTATGCTTTATTAAAACTAAATACGAATGGGTAGACTCACCCCGCGAATTCTGGCTTTTTGTTTACAACAGCAAGACTTACATTCCTTTTGTTTTTTTTCATATAAAATTAATGTAATCTTAGTCTTAGATAAGTTTATCACTTAACCAAAGTGAAAATAGTAATGATAATAATATACTTACGGAGCACCAACTAAAAGTTTGCTGATTTTCAATACAAATCTCTCAAAAGACGTTTGAAAAGGTCGGTTAAAAAGACACCAAATAAATAAAAACGGATCAAACTACTACAGCGCCATCTTCCTTAGAGACTGAACTAAGTCCTCCGTCGGTAAATTTTTTTTTATTTGCAATTTAAAATAGTGAAAATTAAATAAAACTAAAATGGGTTGACTTGCCCCTGGATGGGTAGACTCGCCCCGGTTTACTGTATATATATATATATATATATATATATATATATATATATATATATATATATATATATATATATATATATATATATATATATATATATATATATATATATATATATATATATATATATATATATATATATATATATATATATTATTTCAAGAATTTTTTTTCTTCTCTTCTCATTATTCTTTATTATTTTCCATATTTTCGCTATATTTTTAATATATAGATAAACTACATTTAGTAAGCTTGTTTATTCAACTAAAAGATGATGTCTATTCAAATTTCGCTTTTGGTGCATAAGATTGGTGCTAGTAGCGCCACTGTGAACCGAACACTGTCTACAGTTTGTAAATTTTGTTTTTTGTTAAATTTTGACATAGTGAGTTGCTTTTAGTCAAGAATGTCCTTAAGAAGACGAAGAAGCCATTTTCAACTACTCACTGACTTTGGACGTGATCGTTTAATAGGGCGGCGAGAAGGTGCATTTTCTTTCCGCAATACTTCAGAAAGACTAGGGAGAAATGTCTTCACTGTGTATGATTTTATTTTTATTTTATAACCGACGTTGAGCAACGACCCAATTTTGGGTTTACTACGACCAATGTTTAACTCCGTAGCTTTGTAATTTTGAACCCAATCCAGAAGAAGTGGGAACTCTTGGATCGATTATTGAGAAATTTGCCTTCGTAGAGGACTTCTTGATGGAATTAACCCGCATTTGCGTTACACGCAGAGGAAAACCTCGAAAACTTCCCACGGTTATTCTGATGGCAAGGGAACTATAGCCGGAGCTAGACGAGTGCAGAATTCGTATTGACCAGCCATCGCTGGGATTTGAACTCGGCTCACCTCAATGGAAGGTCTTTCGAATTAAATCGAATGCACTATTTCCTGAGCTACCACGGCTCACTGTGCATGATTGTTGACAGCAGTGGTCAAGGGAAGGTACTGCTTCTAGAAGACCGGGTTCTGGCCTGCCAGGCGGTGCTATTCAGGGGGGAGATCGCCTTGTACGGCGTGTGGCAGTGGCTCATCGTCCTGCGTTTGCATCAAAAATTCGAGCTGCAGTTGGCACTGCAGTGGCGCAACGCACTGGAACAAATCGTCTACTTCAAGTACAGCTCCGATCGAGATGCCCTGTAGCTTGTATTCCACTCACTCAAAACCACTGCTGTTTGCGACGTGCGTAGTATCGTATTAAAACTCACTGTAGGAGAAAGTGGAGATCAATTTTTGATGAAATTTGATTTTACCTTGGGGATAGTGATAGCCGAATATTGGTTAGAAGGAGGCGCCTGCTACCGACCTGTCTCCGGTACTGGATCTACACCAGGAGTTATGGTCTGGGGAACAATTTCATAAGACAGCAGGGGCGCTCTTATGGTTATTCTACTCATCTTAGCTGCAAATTTATAAGTCAACTCTGCGATTCAATCTGTTTTGTACACATTCATGAGCAGCATTCAAGGAGGGGGGTATTTTCCAACAGGATACCGTTCGCCCTCACTGCTGTTTTAACCTAACATGCTCTACAGAATGTCGGCATGTTACCCTGGCCTGCTAGATCATCAGATCTTTCACCAATCGAGCAAATTGGGTGAGCGTCATCCACAACCAGCATTAACTAACTCCGTTTTGAAGAAAAAAGTGCAACAGGCACTGAACTTCATTCCACAAAATGACCTACAGCATCTGGATGGCATAATGCATGCCTGTTTACATGCTCGCAATCAAAATTCTGATGGTTTTACCGGTTATTAATGTACCAGTATTTCACATTTGAAATGGTTTTTTTCTTAATTGTATAAACCTGGGATCTTGAAACTTTTTATTTTTTTTTTTATTTCCAATGGCACATTAAAAGAAAATTGAACATCAAAAATATAACAATAAATCTATAAATAAGAGCGAGCAATCCAGTAGTGTTCCCAGATAGATTTCCGAGGGAGAGCAGGGCATCTAGACAGGTGAGACAAGACCATTACCACGTGGAGGTCACACAATGTACAGTCAGCAAAAAAAAAAAAAGATATCAGTCTGAATAACTTCGTTCTAATGATCGGATTTTCGCGAACTAAAAGTCAATCTTAATGGTTCCCGGGGGTGACCTCAAATATGCTAATTAATTAGTGCTAACTATTAATTAAGTTACAAAATCAGACACAAAAACGTACTTTCTCTAATAAAATAAGTATTTTTTTTTTACATATTTGGAATCTAGACACTTGAATTAGGGGGGGTAGACAAAATTTTGAAAAAATTGGGTTGTAAATTGGGTAGCAATAAAGGTTTATATATTTGGCGATAGTTCAGAAAACAGCCAAAAAAAGTCGCCAGCGCAAATGAATATTTTAAGATAACCCAATGACTAATTCAAAAGCTTAATGCTTAATTTTACTAGTAAAAGAACTCTGAATGAAAAAAAAATGAAATAATGTTCTGTGATTGCTGGGAGTGGTTTAATTAATTGTTAATAGAAAATATCTCGAAGTTTCAAGGCAATAGACAATTTTTAAGCTGATTTATAAATTATAATTTATAAATTTATAAATTTATAAATTATTTATGATTTTTTAAGTTTTTAGAATTTAAATACATGAACTTTTTATCTGATATTATTTAGATATGTTGTTTTTTCTATATTTATTCGAGGATTTCTTACTAAAATCAAATTGACATAACTTTATATAGCTATATACAAAATTTTAGGGATAATCACTTTTACAGATTTAATCGAGTCTTCTAGGCAAGAAACATTTGAAGAAACAAAAAGTGCTTGAAAAAGAAAATGTAGATTGTATAGTAATTCTAATACACATTCACAATGTTTTCTATAATTTACGATATTTCTTTTTTCTATAACTCAAGGAATTTCTGAATGTTTAGTGGCATTTTAAAAACATTGAAACATGTTATATTTAAGAATAAGATATTGAAATAATATGTTGCATATTGTATGATTCATTGTTTAAAAAATCGCTTCATTCTACTAGATATTTAGGTTACATGGTTTTCTTTGGATAAAGATGATTAGCAAATAGCATCCTCATGTTTTGATACATTCTGAAACTTACGTTCACAAATTCACCATAAAATGTCGCACAGCATATTCTTAAATTACGATAAGCTACATTTACCCCAAAATACTGCTACTATGATTATTTTTGTTTTCTTATATCTATCTGATACTCTCTTTTTAAGCAGAGCTCGTAAGATCCTTAAGATACTGAAATGGGGCACAAAAACTTAAAAGATAAAATATTTAATTTCATTAACTCAAAATATCTGGTCTCAAAATTTTAATTTTTAAGTTAAATATAACTTTTACAATATTGATGCTATTACGTTTTTAAAGACCACATGAATCCTGTTAAAATATAGAAATGCTTATGTTTACTTTAACGAGTGTAGAATCCATATCAAAATAATGATCAAGACTCAAATGTAAAACGGTATAATTGATGATAAAAACTTACCTAGCCTCAAAAAATATGAAGAGGGAAGTGAAAGTCGACATGTTTCGAGCGTTCAAATATAATCGCCCATTCTCAAAACTTGTCAAGCTTGAATAACTTGTGACTTTTATTATTGGACACTCAAAACATGTCTATTTTTATTATCATCTATTATTTTTAAAATCAATAAAGTTTTTATATTTTCGATTCAGTTTCTTAGGATTATCTATTTAGTTACACAACATATTAAATTATTTCACTCGATATTAAAATAAGTTTTACATAAGCTATAGGCACTGGTTATTTAATTGAAAAAAAATAATAATTCACTACTTTCTAAAAAAATCAATGAATTTTTTTTTCCTTTTTTTTTTTATGCTGCAAGCCTTAAATTTCAAAAGTCGAATGTGAAAATGGAATGTCCCCAGCACAGTGTTCCCCAACCTTTTTATCACTGCGGACCTGTCAGAGTTTGATAATTTTACCGCGGCCCATAGGAGGGGGTGGGGGCGTTGATTGTTTTTATTTTAGATTATTTTGACTTATTAATTTTAATTTAATCGTATTTAAACATGCCTTCAAAATAAAATACAGTTACACCAAAAAATAAATATGAAGTGATTTAACATTTTAATTTACTAGAAAAATTAATGGGAACCCTGAGCTTGTTTCCTTGCAATGAGATGGTTCCTTCTGGGGGTAATCGTTTTAAAACGTTAAAAAATTTATGTCACTCCCTTCGGGAGCGCTTTTTTTTTTAAATAAATAAAATAATGGAACACAGATATTTTTAATTTTTGGTATAAACCTAGGAATTTAAATTCAGTTCCAATGAAATGTGCGGCCCGGCACCATTTGATAAACGGACCGGGGGTTGGGGAACACTGCCCTAGCACCAGGAATCGAAATTAAATAGTTTTAAGGACAACTATTTCAAAAAAGTTTGCGTTTCCGTCCTACTCGAAGTTGTTTGAAAATGTATTTTTTATATATCGATTCCAAAGTTTATTCTACATATATTTTAGGGTATACTTTCGGAGTATTTTGATCGAGTTTATTTTTACACCCTTATTTGCTTAAAATTATTAAATAATTTGCTTAAAATAAAATATTCAAACTACCTGATTTAATGCATTTATAGTATAATAGTAAACGTGGCTTTCATCGCATATCCTTAACCTTGATACCGCTATTATTAAATAAATGGAATAAGCTTAGATAAATAATAAAATTAATTGTTTTCTCGTTTTAATTTTCAAGGAAATATGTTTCGATCAAACAGATTTCATTCTGGAAATAGCGAAATTATTGAGTAGGTCCCTTGGAGCAATATCATTCTTATCCTCTTTTGACGAAATATTGGAAAAATTGGTTTTCACAATTTCTGAAAAAAGTATATTAGCCTTCTTGCCACGTTTTTTTTATTTTAATTTTTTTTTTATTTTTAATCAAAATAAGATCGGAAATTGCGTTTCTTTTATTGAATTTTTTTTTTAAAAATCAGATGGTTCCAAAATTGGCACGGCTTCGGAATCTTCTTACAAATTTCAATTTTTATTATTTCCTGCTTAACAAAATAAGGCATTTCTCCTGATAACAAATTATACTACAATAATATCTTGGGAATCGTGCTAAAGAAAAAAATTAAACAAAATAGTTTAGCATATTATCCGGAAAAAAATCTACATGTAATCATAAAGAAAGAGTAAAAGATATAATGAAATAATTATTGAATCACGCGTGGTCAGATAATTAAAAATTTAATTTCACAACTAAGATATTAGGACGACATATAAGATACTGAGATATTTTAAGGCCCTTAAAAATTTTGGCTACGTATGCGACAGCTTCTTATGTTCGGTATCTTTAGACTCTTTGTAGTGACTTCTGAAGCATCAACACTATTTTAGATAATCTATGTTGAAGTCACTAGAAACAAAACAAAAAAAAAGACTATCAATGATTTATATTCCTTTATCGAAAAAAATAGTATGCTTAGTAAATAATCAGCTGTTTTGCATTAAATAATTGGAAACAGTGGAATGTTTTTAATTTCTTAACAAGGTTTTATTCTTAGCTAGCAGACAATAATTCTTTTAAAAAAAGCTAGACTATAATTTAAAAAGGAACTTCACCTTAAAGAAAACCTAAATTAAAGTACTAAAAAATTTATTAGTATATTAATGAAGAAATAATAAACGTAGTAGGGTAAAGAATAAGATTTTTAAAAATGTTAAAATTTAATTAAATAGTTGGTAAAGTAGTTCTGCGAAACACTTCCGGACAGGTGATTAAAAAATTACTTCTAACATTAAGACGATATATAAGATGTTGAGAAATTTGCGATGATGTGAGGTATGTTTAAATATGTTTACTACGCATTTTTACTAATATTTATAAAAAATGTATTCAAGAAATTGATAAATATTTTTTTCCAAATCTATTCAAACGTATGTATACTATTGAAATTGTATCAGTTATTGAGAAGAAATAACTAAAAAATAATCACATTAAATAAGCACAATCTGGTGTATAATCATATTCTATCAGAAGCATGCTTTTATAAAACTCGACATTCGTTGAATAAAATGTTTTTTATTCAATAAGATGTTTTATTCAAATTTCTTTACTAAATTGCAAATAGAATTTTAGACTATTAAAAAAGAAACATCGTATTTTATAGTTTTAAAAAAATTAAAATAATAAGATTTCAAACGATTATTAGCGAAAAAAATATGAATGAAATTTTCGCTACGCGCGCTAAGTTAAGTTCCTCGTAAGTTTATCACATTTTTATATTTATCGCCCCACTTAATCATTTCTTCATTGTCACCAAATTATTTTTTTTTAAATAATTAATTTTAATTTTTCTCATCTTTTAATAAATAAAAACAGTTGAAACTTTAGATTTTTCAATTGAAAAATATGTTGATTAAAATGGTATAAATATATTCATACCTTATAATTCAACTTTTTTTCATCCTCACTTTAATTAAATAATAAATAATTATTGAAAATTATTTTTTTCATGAAATTATCTTTGGGTAAATGAGTTTTATGAGTGGGTACAATTTTTTTTTGAATTGCTTCATTAGTTTTTAAAATATGACAGAAAACGCAAAAAGCGAAATTAACATTAAGGGGCCCGAACTTTGAATCGCTCTCCTGACCAAACTATGGGGACCACATTTCCCAGATTGCGGCTACCCCCTATATTTTGAAGATGAAAAATCCAAATATGTAAAAAAAAAAATGCATGTTTATTCAGAAAAAGTTCGTTTTTGTGTCTGATTTCGAAACTTAATTAATAGTTAGCACTAATTAATTAGCATATTTGAGGTCACCCCCAAGAACCATTAAGATTGACTTTTAGTTCGTGAAAATCCGATCATTAGAACAAAAGTTATTCAGGGTGATATCTTTTTTTTTCTTGCGGACTGTACAAAAGGGATCATGAACCATGTTGATGTGACATAGATGTTTTTTCAGGCAATCGTGTCCAGTTATCAGACGAAACATGGCGACAAATTTCATCCTAGGCCACTGAGGGACATTGAGAATCTGTTTGAGTCATGGTTTATTGGAATTACGATTCTTTAGTTCCTCCTGAAAAGTGGCCCTGAAGATGTTCTTTATGAGACTTTTGATATTGTAGAAGGAGAGTCTGGAATTAGATTTCTGTAGGACAGAGGCCCCCTTTTTTGCCAGGAGATCGGCCTTCTCGTTTCCCTGGATTCCACAGTGGGCCGGAATTCACTGGAAAGCCACTATCTTGTTATTAGTGGCAAACCATTTGAGGAGATTTGAGCAATTATCGTTGGTTAAAGTTCGAGAGCGGCTGGGAGCATTAATAGCTTGAAGTGCAGCCTTTGAGTCAGATAATAATACAACTTTTGAGAAGGAGTCTAAACGCGGCCGAAGTTGTGACAGGGCCTGGTTAAATGGCCGCAATCTCGCTATCGAAAGCTGATGGGAGTATACAGGCAGAAAAGTTCACAGTGAGCACCAGCGTTAACACAATCACTCATTTTAGAACCATTCTTCCTCGGGGAAGAAGGATTCCATTGTTTCGAATCACTAGTCTCCGCCCTTGAGACATCCTTGATCAGATCAAGGCAGATAGAAAAACCACTGTCAACAATGGGGTTAATCTTGAAACTTCAATCAATTAAATATGTTACTCAGACAAACAATTTCTTCACTCTACAATATTTTTTCCTTGGTGTTGGAATTCTTTTCCCATTAGTGTAAGTATTGCAAAAATGCGAAATACAATTTTTAAATTTCATACTTCTCTCCCGCCTCACTCACAGAATCGTGCAACTGAAATAATTTGTCGAATTTAATCCGATTCGACCTCATTTGATTAAGTGCAAAAAATATAAAGTGAATCCATACTTTATTGCTTAGGTAGCAATGTCGGGCACGTAAATAGGCCAAAGTTAATTTTTTTACATAAACTTTCATAACTTCTGAATTATTAGTTCTACTAACCCTCGTTTGGATTCATTTATTTTTAGTGTAGAAAACACATACGCTGGAAGCTGTACCTTATTTGTCTGGATAGCAATATTGAAGTTTCCTATTTTTTAAAAAACTCCCTTCGCTCAACATCGCTTTCCATGTTCTACAAGGGAAAATTTTATTATCACAAAGTCGTTGTAAAGAATAGAGGAACTCTCATTATATGGAATATAATTTTATGTGCTGCTCTATGCTGATCAAAACAAAAAAATGAAACACACATTCAAAGTAATACATTAAGATAATAATAAGAAAGGTCAAAATTTATGAATCCCCTATCTTATCTTGAAAACTAAAAGCCGACTGTAAGACTCTCCCTAAAAAAGTGCTTTGTCAATGTTTATGCATCCGGGATGACGAGGTGCAACACAAGGATTTTAATCAATATATTTAAAATGTTTCGATCATAAAAATCGCATTCTTCAGACAGTGTGAAAATGACTTCCTTCCCTTAAAAGACATGAAATTATTATTTTTTTTCGGAATAGGATTGTTTCTTTATTCTTCCAATTTTAAAAACATTCTTCCTCACTTCTTTTTATAGGAAAATTCTTTGTTCGTGCTCACAACGTTTAGTTTTCAAATAGAAATTCCGAAATAAATAAACAAATATATAACCCAAGTATAGAGCCGAAAGAAAAGTGAGACAACACAAAAATTGAATGCATTTTTTAAAGCAAGTTTCAATAGACTTGTACAAATACATGTACAAATACATACGTTCATGCGAGGAAATGTCGGTTTTAAGACATTTCAATAACTAACATGAAAAGAAAAAAATATTAATTTTTAAAAAAAAAATATTCAAAAATTTTTAAAAAACAGGAAAAAAATAAGGAAAAGATATAATCTTGTCATCAGCTCACACGATTCCATCCGAAGAAAGTGCTTTCCAATATTATATTAATATAGCTAAAGCAAAATATATCAATACAATAGTGTGAAGAGTACCAGAAATTGAAACAGAACTTATTAAGTAAAAAATGTAAAATAAAGCAAAATAAATAAATAAATAAAACAATCAAGCAAAAGTATAGAAAATTACAAAAATCACGAAAATACAGAAAAAAACTCAAAATGTAATATACAAAGCGAGTAGGGAATTCAAATGTACTTATACTTACCGTCATTTTTTGAAAATGATTTAAAATATCTTCATAACCAGTTTGCAAGATTTCAAAATATGAAAATAGAAGCGTAAATGAAGGATGATGAAATTAACAAATGGTGCATTCTTATTGAAATACAGAAGTGTTGATTTGTTAGTTACTTGGGATAGACCTGATTCTGGATGTGTGAAAGGTAGTAATATTAGACTGGATAATTCAAACTTTATATAATTAATAAGGCTAACTTTTAATCATAATATTTTTAATATTAATAAGGTTGAAACTTAATTATATAATTTTTATATTGAATATTTTAGAGATATTATTAACAATTAATGAAAAAAAATTATTAAAAAAATTCTATATTAAATATTAGAAGATTTTTAGCCACATATTTGGCCGAATCGGATTTGCACATTGAAAAAGTATAAATTTAATTAAAAAAGGTATTTTTAATTATAACATAAAATTAGCTCACTGATTTTAAATAAAATATAATTACATTAGTTAGATATCCATTGCTTTTTTTAATTTTATTTATTAATGAAACTTATTAGTTTTTTTCTCTTTTTTATTTTTGTTTTTATTGTGATATATATATATATATACATATATATATATATATATATATATATATATATATATATATATATATATATATATATATATATATATATATATATATATATATATATATATATATATATATATATATATATATATATATATATATATATATATGTATTATATTATATATATATTATTTATATTATATTATATATGTATATTATATATATATACTATATATATATATATATATATCTATATATATATATAGTTCAAAATGAAGAATAAAACAAAGAAAAATTATAGACATATGAAATAAAAGAGGGGGAATAATAAGTAAAAAATAACAAACAACAGTTTATATATATATATATATATAAAAAAAATAAAAAATAATGAAATTTTATTTAAAAAAACCGGAAAAAAAAGCCGAAAAAAAAAGATATAATCTTTTCTTCAGCCTACACGATTATATCCGCAAAACAGAGTGCTTTCTGATATTGTATAAATAAAGCCAAAGCAAAATATATGTGAGGAGCACTCAAAAATTTTTTTAATAAAAATAACAATAAATAAAATAGATCACAAAAAGTAAAAATAACATGTAAAAACAGAAAATAAAATGAAATAAAAAGAAAAAACATTAAAAGGAGGCTATAAAGCGAGTAGCAAAATGAGATCAACTTACATGGACGAAAAATTTTTCAAGAATGATTTAAAAAATTTTTCGCAGAAAAATTGCCAGATTACGAAATATGAAAACAAAAGCGCAAATTGAGTGTAACAAGAGGGTTTTAAAGTGCCGTTCTTACTGCACTGCTGAAGTGATTTGTTAACCTGAGATTTGATTTGTTAGTTACCAAGGATGGCCCCGAAATGGATGTGCGCAAGGTAATATTATACTGGATAATTTTAAAAATTGATCATAAATAGTTTTAGAAGATAGATGTTTATTTAAGAAAAAATATAAAATAGAAAAGAGAAACATAAATTGCCTTTTTTGCAAATAATTTTAGCCGCGGATTTGCACGATATGGGTTAGCACATAGTAAAATTATTTAAATTATTAAAGAAAGAAACTTTAATAGATAATTTTAACACGGATTTGCCCGAAATGGATTTGCACATGGAAAAATTAACAAAGAAAAAAATTTTAGTAGATAATATTAGCCACGGATTTGCCCGAAATGGATTTGCACATGGAAAAATTGTATAAATTAATAACGAAATTTTTAGCAAACAATTTTACCCACGGATTTGCCCGAAATTAATCTGCACATAGAAAAACTGCATAGATTAACAAAGGAAATTAATTAGTAAAGGAATTTTTAGTAAATAATTCTAACCACGGATTTGCCCGAAATGGATTTGCACATAGAAAAATTATACAAATTAACAAAGAAATTATTTAGTAAATAATTTTGGCAATGGATTTACCTGAAATGGATTTGCACATGGGAAAATTATAAAAATTAACAAAAAACATGTTTAGTAAATATATCCACTATAATATACGATTAATTCAGTGATTTTATATAAAATTTTATTGCTTCAGCTGAGTATCCATTGTTTTTTATCAAATTTTGAAAGAGTTTATCGATTTGTTTTTTGGATAAATAAATATTATTACATATTCTTTTAATACTGTTCATTTCATTAAAAGTGGTATTTAAATAGATGCTCCTAGAAACATTAGAATTCCAAGTAACTAGTTTATTAATATTAAAATTAAAATCATTTATTTTATCGTATAAATCAACATAGCAGATATAAGAAATGATTCGATAAAAGAAATGATTTTAATTTTAACATCTATCTTCTAAAACTATTTATGATCAATTTTTAAAATTATCCAGTATAATATTACCTGTCCCGCAGTGGACTGATCGTTAAGACACGGGTCCCAGCAGATCACCGAAGTCAAGCATCACTGGCTGCGGTCAGTGTGCGGGTGGGTGACTACTTGGATCAGTCTGCGTAGGGACCGAGGGTGTGCGGTATTGGTTCTCGTTAAACTGTGCTACCGTAAAGTGCTCGACTTCGCGCGCAGGTCGTCGGGCTACCGAAGCGGGGGTGCCATCCCCTCCGCAGAGTACCAAAATTGTGATGGCATGTCTTCGGATCATCCTCCGGGATGTATCCCAGACCGTCGCCAATAGCCCATTGTGCAGCTCTAGTACGACGTAAATGAACAAATTAAATCAATCATAATATTACCTTGCGCACATCCATTTCGGGCCCATCTTTGGTAACTAACAAATCAAATCTTAGAATAACAAATCACTTCAGCAGTGCAGTAAGAACGACACTTTAAAACCCTCTTGTTACACTCAATTTGCGCTTTTGTTTTCATCTTTTGTTTTCATATTTTGTAATCTGGCAATCTTTCTGCGAAAACATTTTTAAATCATTCTTGAAAAATTTTTCGTCCATGTAAGTTGATCTGATTTTGCTACTCGCTATATAGCCCCTTTTTAATGTTTTTTCTTTTTATTTCATTCTATTTTCTGTTTTTACATGTTATTTTTAATTATTTTTACTTTTTGTGATCTATTTTATTTATTTTTACTTTTATTAAAAAAAATTTTGAGTGCTCCTCACACTATTGTATTAATATATTTTGCATTGGCTTTATTTATACAATATCAGAAAGCACTCTGTTTTGCGGATATAATCGTGTGGGCTGAAGAAAAGATTATATCTTTTTTCTCCGGTTTTTTAAATAAAATTTCATTTTTATATATATATATATATATATATATATATATATTATATATATATATATATATATATATATATATATATATATATATATATATATATATATAAACTGTTGTTTGTTATTTTTTTTCTTATTATTCCCCCCTTTTTTTCATATGTCTATAATTTTTCTTTGTTTTATTCTTCATATTGAACTTATCTAATGAGTTCTCTTTACTTGCAGCTTAAGCGCAATAAATGAAACTTATTGTTTTTCTTAATTTTCTTCGTCTTTTCTTGTATTTATTTATATATATATATATATATATATATATATATATATATACGCAAATTAACATGAAAAACATGAATAAAATAAATAGAGAAACAAGAATGGTAAAAGCAAATAGTCGTTATCAAGACACATCTATTGCTATAAATGCGATATTTCTGAATAAAGAATAATTATCCTAAGATAAAAATTATTCTTTATATGTGTCGATATCGCAAAAAACCTTATGTTGTAAAAAATCATGAAATAAAAGAAAAATGTAAAATTAAAACGCGGTTTAGGTTTAAAAGTACAATAATAAAACAGTTAACAAAAATCGCGAAGATGTAAAATATTGGAAGTTGTGCTTATAACTTGAATCGAGTAAAATAAAATTAAAAAAATATATTTGATCGAAGAAGAAGAAAAAAAATTTTTTAGGAAAATATTAGTGCTGCCATCTATGAGAAACAATTAGTAAAAATGTAATAAAATTGAAATAATAATAAAAATGTTAAACGGATTGATTAAATAAGCAGACTAAAAAAAAAATCATTAATAGGGAAATTAATTTAAAAGTCAGTCTCTCAGGATAGAAAGCCGTTTATTATTAAGTTATAGCCGTTCCTTCATTCATAAATCCTTACATAATTTTACAGAACACGCATATCCAACTTTCATAGGGTGACTTATTTAAAAATCAGAGCCTGCACACAGGGATAGAAAACCGTTTATAGGTTTTATCCGTCATTCATACAACCTTACATAATTTTAAAGTATACACGTATCACCTGCATTCATTTGGGGTGGTTCTTTACGAACCAGAGCCCATTCCACTTATACAAAAATAATAAATAAATAAATAAATAAATATATAAATAAATAAACTGTTTATTATACTGGACAATTAAAATTAAATTAATTTTAAGAGGCTACAAATATTAAAAAGTAACTAAAAAATATTTAGATAAAAACATATATATATATATATATATATATATATATATATATATATATATATATATATATATATATATATATATATATATATATATATATATATATATCTAACTATATATAAAAATCCAATGAGGGTGTCGCACCAGCCAATGAAATCTAAGGTATCACGTGACAGTATGAAAGAAGTAGCCAATCCAAGCGAGGATGCAGTTTTAAGCCAATCAGAAAAGAGAACGCATTCGCATCAAAGCTTTTTGTTGATTTACTTTGAGTGGGTTTTTGCTGATTACATCTCATCTTATCTTATCATTCTTATGCCTATCCAGTGATTGATATCTTTTAATGTTTACATTTTTGTTTGCTATTATAAAGCTTACTGAGGCTTGCTTACCTTAAAATGGTTAAATTTTAAATCACATTTATTTATTCAACTCATTTCAATCATTTGGAATTTCAGTATAATGTCTGACAGGACAGATCGCGATCGAGAATATCGCAGACAGCGAAGATTGGATCCCACGTTTCGTCAAAATGAACAAGAGCGTCGAAGAATCGACAAAATAAACTAAAAATTTTGTATTTTACTGATTATTAAGTTGATTAGTAACATTGTTAAATAAAATCCCTTATGCTCTGCCGCGCATTTATATCCTTATATAAATGTATTAAAATTTGTTTGCGAAGCAAACAAAAAAGAATTGCGTAGCAATTCTCGGGGGGTGGCGAGCGGTAGCGAGCAGGGGGCGGAGCCCCCTAGTATATATATATATATATATGGGTCATTCTCACGAAAACTGTCATTTTTCAGTTCATAAAATCCCAAAAAAGTAAAGTGAATAAAAAGCTCTGAAACTTTTTATATTAATAGAAATATGTAATGGCATTATAAAGAAAGTATATATCCTATAAATTATACTTAATATTTAAATTAATTAATTTTTTAAATAATTAATTTATAATTATTTAATTTATAATAATTAATAATTAATTAATTAATTTGATAAATAAATTAATTAATAAATTAATTAATTTAATAAATTTATTTATTAATTTTTTAATTCATTTTTCAAATTAATTAATAAGTAAATTAATTATTTTCACCATTTAAAAAGTGAGGGAATGACACTAATAGTGAGAGAATGATATTTTATTTTAATACATGTTTTTATCAAAGTTACATCTACCTAAAGTTTGAAAATGATAACATACTAAGTATATCTAATATTTATTATAATTTAGTCTTATATATTTAATAGTTTTTACAGGTTTGGGAAATAAAATTGACGGGCACGATTGAACAAAAAAAAATTTGATAATATACTCATCTTGAATCATTCCCTCACTTCAGCGTCATTCCCTCACTTTCTACCCTAGTGAGGTAATGACGAATTCAATAAAATTTAAAAATAACAGTTAGGCCTAATTAATTTCTGAAGTCAATCACATACAATTATATTCATACAAGAAAGCAACATATAATTATCCACTTTCTCTATGAAGTTGTATTTTATTTTACTCTAAAAAATGACATGAGGGAATGACAAATGTAAAAAATTTTACCTTGCTTGTTTCATTTAAATTTATTCCACAGCAAAGCTTCTTTAAGTTGAAGATGGAAACATACTGCAATTTTGTTCTATGATGCCAGTTGTTAACTTCTGAAGTTTTTATTAAAATATTTTTATTCTAAGAAGATTGCAGGTGATAAGAACATTGTTGTGAGGGAATGACGCGAAACACTGGGGACAAAGTTTAAAATAGTGCTGTGTTAATATTTTTATCAGAAATTAAATATAAAATTGATTTTCTGAATTCTATATTTCTGTATTCTGAAATAAAAAACACGAATTTGTAAAAAAAGTTTTTTATTTCAGAAACAATTTTTTTCTTTTTTTAAATCAGCAGTGGGGACAAGTGAGGGAATGACATATTGGTATATTTTAATTACCTAAAATAAATAAAAAATAAAAATTGATAATTTTATTCTTATTCTTTTGTTAGCTTGCATTCCGAAGGACACTTTCCCCGAATTTTTTTTTTCGTAAGCTGTAAAACAAACATAAAATATACTGGGGACATGAAAATGACTGTTTTTGTGAGAATGACCCATATATATATATATATATATATATATATATATATATATATATATATATATATATATATATATATATATATATATATATATATATATATACAGTTGTGGCCAAAAGTGTGGACACTTTATGAAAGTTTCATGTTTTTCAACTTTGTGTGCTTGTAGAATAAATTAATTTTCACTTAAATGCAAACGTTTACATATCAAATTGAAGGTAATTTAATGTAGAATTTAATAATAAATACAGTATTACAATATCTGTATTGCAAAAAAAGTTATGCAACTAATAGTAAGATCTATCTTAGATTTGCATTTTTTTAAAGTGATACTTACACAATCAATACTTAGTAGGATGACCCTTATTTTTTAAGACAGCTTCACAGCGTCTTTTCATCGAGTGAACGAGTGCTTGGAGTTCATCTTTCGTAATCACATGGTGCCAAGAAACAATTATAGCTTCAATAAGTTGTCTTTTATTGGATGGACGTTTTTATCGTACAAGAATTTTCAAACGTCACCACAAATTTTCAATTGGATTGAGATCAGGGCTGTTTCCTGGCCATAGTAATATATCTTTGCCCTTATTTTGAAACCACGCTTTGCATACTTTTTCTGTGTGGCATGGAGCTGAATCCTGCTGAAAAATAAATGGTGCGTTGTTGGGGAAGAGATCCCTGATGGAAGGTATCAATTTTGATTTCAGGACCGTTTCGATGTATTTTTTGCTCATTTATGCCGTCAATCACTTGAATTCGGCCCACACCATCTGCAGACATACATGCCCAAATCATGACATTTGTTGGGTTTTTTGTAGTTGCTTCAATGCAATCAGAATGAAGTGCTTCACCTACTCTACGTCTCACGTATTTTCTACCATCGCTACCAAAGAGCGATATTTTACTCTCATCGCTCCAGATTACTTGCTTCCATTGATTTTCTGACCATTTAATGTGTTCTTTTGCCCACTTAACTCGTTTTTCACGTTGCTTTTGATTTAAATATGGTTTTTTTCCTTGGAATTCTAGCTTGTAGTCCAAATCCTGATTACCTTCTTCTTATTGTTCTTGAACTTACTGCAACACCCGCTGCATTCATTTCACATCTAATGGCATCTGATGAAAATTTTCCATCTTGAAGGCATAGCCGCTTAATATTTCTATCGACATAGCACTTGTGTATTTTTTTCGGCATGATTTGGCATCCTGAATGCCAAAAAATACATCAAAACTGTCCTGAAACCAAAATTGATACCTTCCATCAGGGATCTCTTCCCCTACAACGCACCATTTATTTTTCAGCAGGATTCAGCTCCATGCCACCCAGCAAAAGTATGCAAAACTTGGTTTAAAAATAAGGGCATAGATATATTAATATGGCCAGGAAACAGCCCTGTTCTCAATCCAATTGAAAATTTGTGGTGACGTTTGAAAATTCTTGTTAGACCATTGCAGTCTCTGATTCAGGAGAAACTCTGGGAAAAGATCATCAGAGTCCCTGGTTGCTTTTCACTTCGGAATGAGGCCATCCGGGACCTAAATAGAAATTTAAAGACTCAAAGGGTCTTTCTTCAGGGAGTTTTACACTTGAAAAATACTCTCGGAATAAATTATGACCCTTAATATCTTGTCCCAACCCAAAATCCAATAAATCTGAAGCATTTCCAAATTAATTTGGATTTATGTCAAAGTGTAAATAAACGCAATACGGATCCTGCTATTTTGAAAGTCTTGACGTATGAAGCATTGACCTCTTACTACCCTGAGCCAGAGAGAGAGAGAGAGGATAAAGGAGATCTAGATCCCACCATCAAAACAACATCACCATTGGAGTCCTCAAAAATCTTTTGAAAAAAGCAATAAATACCTTATTTTATTGTTAAGTTTTATTATTTATAGAATGTAATCCATCAAGGCATCTCTGGTGAGTCTTTTCCGGCCTCCGGGTGGTCTATTGTTTCATTAATGAATGTTTGAAATCGGATGTTCCATTTGACTTAGGCTTTGGGTACCAGATCGCCATTTTAACGTGTCATCCAGTGCAAGCGGATTTTCATCACTAACTTTGGCTTCATTTTTTACTATTTTTGATTCTCATTGAGTTTAATATTTCCGGCGGTCTGGTACACTTTATATTGTTATCTTTCTAAATTTTGACATGTCTCGGGTATAGACTTTTGCTATTTTACCATTCTGTAAACTCTCACCATTTTGTAAACTCTGACTTTGAACACTTAATTTAGTTTTTTTTTCCTAATCTTTTTCTTCAAAATTTTAATATGCATTTCTCTAAATTATTTGTGAATGATCGATATCTTTCTTTTTAATTTTTATCCACCCTGTCATTTTTATTAATTTTAAAGTTACATCACTTTTCTATTATAAATGATTTTCCATTCTTCATAGCAAAATCAAAACAAACTTCATGTTGACAAATACAGTTAAGCTCTTCTCATCACGCTTGACCCATCCATTCTTAAATATTTTTCTCTCATTTAGTTTAATACTTTTAGTTATAATCTCAAAATGCCGTCATATATCAATTTCAAAGTCAATTTTTACAATCTCATTTAATATTCTTTTTACGTCCTACATAGGTTAGGACAATGCTTTTTCAGACCATCACACATACGTTGGGGCCTTATTTCTCTTTCATATATAGTTACTTATATGCTTATTATTAAAATGTTTATTTACCTTGTCTCTGTATATTTATTTTTCTACTTAATTTTGTACAATGTTTTTTCTCATTTGAATGCACAGCGTAGAGCTTCTTATTTATGGCAGTCACTGGTCCATTTCAAGAACAAGGAAGACCTTCTCTGGCCAAATCATCTGCTGTGGTTGCTTAAAACATTTACAACAGTTCAAATTTACTTGTTGCTTTATTGTATGTTTATATTTAACATAGCGACTGTCTGTACCTAATTTTTTAAAAATTTTTTATATCATTACTTTATTGCATTCTATCCCTGACCAAGTGCCAATCTGTTTTTTGCTAATCTCTATCCAATATTTCCTCAAGTTTTAAACTATTTAACATAATTTTATATAATTTAATTGCAACCTAATTTTCCTTTTTTACCTAACTCAACTCAACAAATATCTTATGTGCTAATCTTCTCACATTTCCTATCGCTCAAATTACCAAATTTCTTATTCATTCTAAATTTTCAGTTTAATAATCAGACATTTTGTCTTAAATACTGCCTGCTTGTCACCATCAGTCGAACAATTATCAGTCTGGTCATAGTTCTACCTCTTCTATTACTCATTATATTTGCTCCCACTACCGGCCCCACTTTGTATTCCTTTGAATATTTACAGGTTTTCTTAACTTCTGCCGATTGTTCTTATCAAAATTATTTACTTAACATTAAATTTAATATTTTTCATACTCCCTCCGACCACCGGACTCAACTCTTGTTATTTTGTTTACAAACAGGTTTTTCTTACATCTCATGCCTGTAACTAAAACATTTCTTTATTTAGTAACAAAATCAAACTTATTCATGCTCGCTCTGACCACCGGACCCATTTTCTTTAAACTGTTGTTTTCTTCCAGGATTTTTCAATCTCGGACGCGAGGTACCAAATTGTTTTTAACTAAATTATTAAATAAATTTCTCACATGCGCACTCCGACCACCGGACCCACTTCTTATTATTTCGTGTTTTCACATGATTTTCTAATTTCTGATAGTTGTTTCTAATATCTTTTGTTTCTTAACTAATGAATAGAAATTTTTCTCGCTCACTCCCACCACCGGACCCAATTGCATTTCCTCATGCATTTTTCATATAATCTTATTAGCGTTCGACTGGTGGCTTCATTAGCAAACATTAACAGTCTCTAATGGAACATTGGATTTATATCTCTCTTTAATTAGTTTCACTGATTAGTTAGGAGGCCTCTAGGGGGCCCGGGATTGACTCGTCAGTGCCATTTTCTCCATTGTCTAAATTCATCCCATTTAAATTTTTATTTCCTCTTGCTTCTTTCCTTGAGTTTATTATGATGAGTTCAAATAGTGGAAGTGATAAGACCCTTAAACAGACTCACAGAAACAAAAATGGTTTATCCAGGCCACCTCGAGATATATCTCTTGAACGCAGCAACAGCTACCTACCATCTTCACACAGATCATTTGAATCTCCTTTTAAGAGTACTGTCCGCCTAAATCCAACCTTCTCTAGTGAGCCTCGATATCTATCCCAATAGCCTCAATTGATTAGAGTACCGAGTCCATGTCTGCCACAGAACTCACCACCTACCAACACATCAACCTGTGATGGAACTCTCAACGACAACAATTTGGAATCCACCAGTCCAACATTATCCCCATCTAACTCAATCGTCATTGAGAAGAAGGATGTCTCGGAATGGCCAGCCTTAGACTCCTCTGTTGAATTGGACAATCTGCTTGCCATCCTACCTACAAACATCGACTACAAATCGGGTGAAAAAATTTAAACTTCCTATCTCCCAGAGACTAGCTTGCAAATAGGCCTTGTTTAAAATCAAAGACTTTCACAAACATCAAAACCTAAAATCCCCAAGCCAAGATGTCAAACTCACATCCATTGAACATCATATCAACGTGGTGTCTGAAGAATTAGACATAATCAAGGAACATGTCGTCAAACCATCGAAAGATTATACTTACAGTGAGATGCTCCAAAAAGCCAAACCTTTCATCATAAAACCTAATGAGAATCAGACAACAGACGGTTTACTTGAAGATATCCAAAAACACGTTCCCAAACCATTGGCCAAAAAAAAACTACAAAAATAACAATTTCATCGAGGTCAAATTTCATAGCAACGAACATAAGAATCGTCTTGAAGAAAAGCTGCTCAATTCAGGCATCAATCTCAGCGATAAACAAACAAAACTTTGATCTCTTATTCTGCTGAATGTTCCAATTGATTACTCCCCCGATGAAACTCTCGATTTTGTGAAAACTAACGGCGATTTCATTAACGACAGGGACAGAGTGGAAGTCAACAAAACCTTCATACCGCACAAAAGAGATCCTCTCAAGCACCATGTCACATTCAAATGTTCACATCTCCTGGCAAACAAACTATTACAGCTCAACTACATCTTTGTCGATTTTACGAGATGCTTTATTAAAAAGAGATTAGTGCTTATCAGATGCTGGAATTGTCAAGAACCTGGTCATCACCAAAACAACTGTAGCGTCAACTGCTCTTATTGTGAAAACTGTGGTGAAGAACATCCAATCTCCCATTGTCATTCAAATCAAATACAGTGTGTCAACTGCCAATACTACAATCAAGATCACCCAGAGGCTAATCTCAACACCAACCACAAAGCATCCGACGCGTTTTGCCCAACATATCTACTTAGACTAAAAGAACTTAGATTTAATCTTCCCAGATCATAATTGATTCTGCAAATTCCTATTTAAAAGAAGAAAAAAAAAAGTTTTTAACATTTTCCTTTCCCAGGTCAAACCATTTGTTTAATTCTATTTTGATGCCTCCACTAAAAACTTCTGCCTAAAATATTTTGTTCAGCATCGAATTTAACAATTCGTTCCATAGGTTCGCCTGTTCTTTATTTATGTATTTAAACATTCTTTTTCAAAATTTCCTACTAAAAAAAGTAATAATAATAATAATTTTAAATTTAATTTCCTTTTTTTCCTTTTTTTCTTTAATTTTCTTTCTACTTTTTTTTTCATTTTCTTTTTTCTTTTCTTTCGACACTTCCACCTTTTTCAAAAAAAAAACCTATTTGTTCTTACCCTTTTTTAAAAAAAAGAAAAATAAATAAATAAATATTTAATTCTCTATCTTAGTAAAATATTTCTTCTTATCTTTTTTTAAACTAATAGACTTTCTTGTTTTGGATTCAATTTTAGGCTTTTGATAAATTTCATTTTCTAAAAATTATATTTAAAAAAAAAATTTCTTTTTTACTTTTCAAAAAAAAAATAACAATTCTCTATTATAGTCTAGAATTTTTTTTTCTTTCTAAATTTCCCTTTTGTTCTTCTTAAGAGTTAGAATGTTTTCCTGTTATAAAATTTTTTATTCTTACCTTAAAAATTTTTTGACGTTGTTTTCAGCTTCATTTTCTATTCTCTGTATAAGCCATTTATTCTTGTTGTAATTTTATGTGTTTTATGCATGTTTAATGTATGTTTTGTCTGTAGAATGCATGTTCTACTCTCGTGTGCCCTTGAATAGGGCGGGTCGAGATAAGAATAAACAATACCCTGAGCCAGAGTGGCTTCGGATCTGCACCGACGGATCCCTCCTACCAGACTGTCCTAATGCTGGTGCCGAAGTTTTCTCCGAGGCTTTTCCCTTTTATGCTCCTGTGAGACAGGGATCTGCTTTTGATGGAGAGTTAGCTGCAATCCGAATAGCTCTAGTCCAGTTACGCGTCCTATTGATCTTTCTGAAAAAGCTGTTGTCCTATGTGACTCAAGAGCTGCTTTGCTTGCCATTGTATCCTTAAATAATCCCTTAACTCGAGACATTTTGGATTGCCGCCTCCAACTTGAATACTTGTCATCCCTTAAGAAAACCATTGTTCTCCAGTGGGTTCCTGCCCATTGCGGGGTTACGGGTAATGAAAATGCGGACTGCTTAGCAAAAAAGGGGGCCTTAATTATTCGGACTTCTGCGCACATTACGCCCTTCTGTTCCCTCAGACAGCGTACAGCTTTAAGATCTGTGCTCATGAAGAACTTATCGACCGTACTTCTACTAAGTCTTGGATGGCTACCATCCTAAATTTGCTAAATGGCCCAAGACGAAGAGCGGTGGCTGAATTCCGCTTGGCCACCGGTCATGTGGTTTTAATTTTTGTCAAAATTCAGTTCATGTATTGTTGTAAAAATTATTTTTTTCTTCCGTTTAAACTCGGAGCATTGTCAGTCTACGAAGGTAGCCTGATTTTTTTTTCGTTTGTTTACATCTTTATAATTCTTTTCATACTGATTGTCAGCAAACGAATCAATTTATTTTTCAATCCTTCTTACAAGGAATCATTTGAGTAAATGTTTTTATCTAAAAAATTTTTTCTTCACATTTACTGAGTGAGATTTTAAATACTCATTTATACATTTTACCACCTTAACGTTATTTTCTTTGGAGGTGATTTTCGCAGTCTACTTCATGTAGCCTGAAAATTTTGTAATACGGGTATTCTCACCGTCCAATGCATTTGCATGCAGCAATGCATATTGTGCTCAAATTTTTTATTCATCTTTTCACTGTTGTATGTGTCAATTTTTTTTTATCAATCAATTAAGATTGTTTTTTTCATTTCACTAATCAAGATGCAGCCATGTAGAGCCGTTTATATGTGTGTGTAGTTATGTGATACCAGTTGTTTGTAAGTTTTATGTTTGGGGCACGGCTATCATAATGTTTGATGTGGTTCTGTATGTAACATCTGACTGTGTGTAAGTGGAGAAGTGGTAGACTGGAGTTGTAGGCTGTTAATACTTAATATAAGTTTTATTATTTCAATTTTTGTATTTATGTTTCTCTTTGGCAAAGTTTTTTTCACAAAAAGAAATAATAATAATTTCTTCAAAAATTTTTTTTGTTCAGTGGGGGGTATAATGTGTTATTAAGTCACAATCTGATTTAAAATTTCCGGTTTTTAAAATCCAAAATCCTTATCTTTAGTTTAATCTATTATTTTCTGATACAAATCCTTGAATTCCTGATCTGATTCCTCTCGCCCCTTAAGCGTTAGGCAATACGCACACTGTCCCCAAGGAAATTCCTTGCCCATTCATCCCAGCCGTGGGAACATTCCTCACCTGTGGCGGAAGCTTTGATCTTGGCAAGCACGCGGTCGCGAAAAATGCTTCTGTAACTTTAAAGTTTAAAAAATAAATGATGTTACATCTCAACTTGTAAAATTTAGATAATTTAACTTTTACTTTCAAATTAAGTAATACCACTTCAACTTTAAGTTTTGGTTTTGTATAAAAATAGCGCACGAATGAGCACATGTGCATTCGAAAAAGATCATTTATGTAGCTCGTTTCATTTTTTTTTATTTTTTCTTCCTCCTCCCCCTGAGGTCCGAACATGACGCTACCATCGCCATTGCTGATTGTCGTGGCTGCCTTCATTTTAAGTGTGCAAACTTTGCCTTTTTTTTCTCTCAAAAAAACCATCTACCATTCTCAGCATGTTTTTGTGAACGATCGCCAAGTTATGATTTCCTCGAGATGAGATTGGCTGCAGCTTCCCTTTGTGTCAAATTATAAAATTCATCGGTAGTTTTGTTAGGCGTCAGTCTGTGATGTTTATCATCCCAACTCCTACATCAAATAGTCCTTCTGCATGGAATCACTTTTTAAATGGGATCCTTCACTTGGGATTTTTCCAAGATATCTTTTTGTTTTTGATAGAAAAAAAGGGATATGGTAATGCCAATTATTGACCACCCACCTGCTTAAATATACCGCTTCTCCTTTCAAGTTGATGCGTGAACAATAGCGAACTTGTCTACCAAAATAAAAGCATTGGTTCCATTAAGCTGTTGTCATGATTTTGTGACTGTTTTTCAACTTTTTTTTGTGGGCAATCTAAGGATTGTTGTTTTTTCTTACAGATTTTATCCAAGCAAAAGGTATGTCTTTATGGATTCAGTATTATTGCGGTTATACAACGTCTCTCATTATGTACTTCCACTAACATAAATCATGTGCTATGTCTGCAATTAAATCTTCGTTAGGCTATTCCTTACAATTCGTTTTTTTGTTCTTGCTAAATTTAAATTTATTTTTAGTATTTTTAAGAATACCCAACTAAAATGGTACACTAAGAAAGGAAAACAAAGTTTGCACACTTAAAATGAAGGCAGCCACGACAATCAGCAATGGCGATGGTAACGCCATGTTCCGACCTCAGGGGGAGGAAAACGTTAAAGTTACAGAAGCATTTTTCGCGACCGCGTGCTTGCGAAGATCAGAAACTCTTCACTCCAATCAGTTGAAAATGATAGATGACCAGATCAAAGATCTAACAGTCCAAATTAAAGATATGAAAAACACTGATAAACAACCAACATATAGTGAAGTGGTCAGTAAACCTCGTCCACCTGCTCCAATAATCATCAGAACGGATGAGGATAAAAACCTCGACGATATCCTTCAAATAATTAATAGCTCAACAGTAAAACCCGTGGTCAAAAAAGTTTTCAAAAATAAGAATTTTATCGAAATTAAATTCCATAACCAAAAGGATAAAGACAAATTAACATCATCCATCCAAAATAAAATCGATTTTCGAGATAAAGAACAACGACTGACCTCACTCATTATATTTAACTCTCCAGCTCAGTCTGAAGGTGAGGATGTAGCCAACATCATACTGCAGAACAGCAACTCTTCGAATGACAACTGCATAATCAAGTATTTCAAATCCATCCCTCATAAAAAAATGTATGGACAAAAACACATTGTAGCAAATGTATCGCACAAATTGACTACCCATCTCTTGAAAATGAAATATCTTTTCATAGGTCTCAACAAGTGTATAATCAAAAAACGCATAGTACTTTGACGGTGTCAGTGGTGCCAAGGCCTGGATCATCAAACGAATCAGTGCACTGCGGAATTTGCAACCTGAACCAAATGCGGTGGTAATTATCAAAGCCACGAATGCAATTGTGATGAGAGTTGAGAGTTACTGCATTAACTGTTGGCACTCTAACACATATAAAGGAACCAGCTACAATCCCGATCATCCAGCCTTCGTTATTGTCCGACCTATCAACAAATGCTACATTAGTTAAGAAAGAAATTCAACGACAGCTAGAGACTTTTCTTTTTTTAGTGACATCCTTCAAAATTTTGACTTTTCAGATACTTGAAAAACTTTTAACACTCAAAAAAGATTTTTTTTCCATTTTTCTTTTCTTAATTTTGGTTGTAGCATAGTACCCTGTAGCATAATTTTCTTCTGCAAATTGTTTTCCTCAAAATTCTCCATAATGAACATTCAAGCGATTCTTTTTGCTACCAACTGTTAATGCTACTTTTCATATTGATTAGCTTATTGATGTTCAACCACCAACATGCTATTGTGTATATATTTTCATTTGTATCTACCTTTTTCTAAATTCCCAATAAACCATTGTTGGCGGTCGGAACAAGATCCAGCTGGTGCTGCGCCCTTTGTGCCTTTTCGAGGAGTCGCTCTGGCTTCCGGCAGGGTAGGGTTTTCCTTCCCAGCTGGTCTTTCCAAGTGTTGTTCCGGAGGTTGTGGTGGATCTGGATTAGTAGCCAGGCGTGGACAATTCAGTTAAGGATTTTAGGTAATCTATGTAAGAGTTCACGTCCTGGAGGCTGTCTTCCGACCGATTCATAATTCCGCTTGCAGAGTATACTATTCATAATTTTATAATTTGAGTCATTACTTCGCTGACCTATATTCGTCTTCAAAGTTGTTTTCTCCAGGTCTTTGTCCTGTTCTTCCGCGAGATTTATGATGGCAGTTATACTTTTTTTCTAGATCATTTTCAGTAGTTGGTAGTGGATGTCATGATAGGCAATCAGCATCTTTATTTTTACGACCTGACTTATAAACAATAGTTACATCAAATTCCTGTAGTCTGAGAGCTCACCGAGCTAACCTTCCAGAAGCTTAACCTTAATCTTTCAATCCTGCAAGCCAGCATAATGAATGATGATCTGTTATAATGGTGAACGGTCTTCCAAAATTACTGATGGACCAGATAGCTGCAAGACATTCGCGTTCCGTTGTCGAGTAATTTGTTTCAGCCTTGGTCAGAGAGGCATATGCAATTACAGTCTCTTTTCCTTACTGAGTTTGAACTAACACCGATCCAATGCCATAGCCACTGGAATCAGTGTGTAACTCTGTGGGGGCATCATGATCGAATATACCCAATACAGGTTCGGTGGTTAGAGCGGCCTTCAAAATTTCAAACAGTAGGGTTGTTCTTCTGACCACATGATGAACTTCTCATCGTTTTTTAACAGTTTCTGCAGTGGATACGCTTTGGTACAAAAGTCTTTTATAAACCTACGATAGTATGAACAAAGTCCGAGGAAACTTTTGATGCCCGTAATTGAAGTAGGTACAAGATATTTAGGGATAGCCATGATTTTATCTGGATCTGGCTCTACTCCATCTGTGCTAACGACATGACCAAGTACCTTGAGTTTCTTTGAGCCAAAGAGCCATTTCTTCGCATTGAGTTGTAATCCTGTTTCATCAAGACAATTTAAAACAATTTTTCCATTTCAAATGCCGTAGTAAATTATCCATCATTCTTTCAAAGGTGGCGGGAACATTACGAAGTCCAAACGGCATAACCTTGTATTAATATAGGCCATCAGGGTTACATAAGCAGTTTTTTCAGGATCAGCTTCATCGACTTCTACTTGCCAATATTCAGACAGATCACCGAGGCCAAACATCACTGACTGCGGTTAGTGTCCTAGTGGGTGACCACTTGGATCAATCTGCGTAAGGACCGAGGGTGTGCGGGATTGGTCTTCGTTAAACTGTGCTACCGTAAAGTGCTCGACTTCGTGTGCAAGTCGTCGGGCTACCGAAGCGGGGGTGCCATCCCCCTTGCAAAGGATCAAAATTGTGATGGCATGTCCTCGGATCATCCTCAGGGATATTTCCCAGACCGTCGCCAATAGCCCATTGTGCAGCTCTAGTGCGACGTAAATGAACTATAACAACAACAACAATATCCAGAAATTAAATCCATAGACGATAAGTAATCTGCGTTCTTTAAGCAATCCAGAATATCGTCTACCCTTGGTAACGGGTACAAATCCTTTTGGTCATTTATTTAATCGCCGGTAGTCGATACAGAAACGCCAACTTCCATCTTTTTTACTGACAAGAACCACAGAGAAGACCCAGTGGCGTACGCAGAATTTTTTTTTTCAAGGGGGGTGTTCATGATTTTCTGAAACTACTAAAAGAAATTCGAGTATGTAATAAAGCTCTATTATGTCCCTAATTTAGACAGCTAGATAATTTGACTTTTTATTTAGACAACATTGTTTAGTTAAATTTTGATTTGATTTTTTAAGTTTAAGAGCATAATGTAATATCTTCTCGCATGTAATATCTTCTGAAAAAAGTCCAATGTTATATGGGTGGGAAGTAACACTTTGAGGGCCACTTTCACATTCATCAGAGTTTGATGTGCTAGAAACGTTTTCTTTAACGGAAGTGTCACATTTCTGTTCAACAGAGAAACTTACATTGGTACTAGATGCTTTCACCTCACTAATTTCAGGTCGTTATTTTTTCTCAAAAAAATTAAAATTTTTAAATTCTTGCGTTTTGACATCCTAAAGATCCAAGAACAGCAAATATATATATTGGCACAGAAATATCCGCTATGCTACGATCTTAAGGCTTCGATCTGGAATGAATAACTTCAACGAGCTCAGTATCTCCAATAGTATTGTTACTGATTTCTTCACTAGTCGAAATAACAACGACGACGGGTTCGGCGATTGAGTGAACTTTTTGTTAAGACAAAACAAATCAGATTTAGCAACGAGCTCCGAAAGACAAACGGCAGGAGATAACTCTTAGCCTGACTAACTCCACTGTTCTCCGTTCCCTCTTTTATATAAATTTTCACCGCAACTCCAAAATTCTCGAATTGTCTCAAACACGACAGAACGTGTAAAATTCCAGAATCATCGCGCAAAGACTTCGTGAATGAAAGCCAGTCTCGAAAACTATCGCGACTGGCAGGACGGAAAGAAACCAGTCCGTAACAGTATCAGGTGAATTTGGTTTCAAAAGTACAACCCTATTATAGTAAATGTTTTTTCAGTGTTCTGAGAAATACCGTGAGAAAAAAAAAGTAGGCATAAGGCAAATAAAAATATATAGTCTTAAAAAATAATAGTCCGCATAATTTCGACTAAAATTTTCATTTTTACCATTTTGTCTGAGCTCAAGGGGGGAGTTTAAACCCCTAAACCCCTCCCTTGTGTACGCCACTGAGAAGACCATGGACTTTGAGATTCCTGAATGATGTCTCGAGTACGCATTTTGTCTACCTAGCCTTGTATAATACGCCGCTCAGCAACAGAAACTCTATATGGTCTTTGGCTCATAGGCTGATGATCTCCTATATTTTTGTGATGTTTCACGACGTTTTCGGATCGATTTTTCTTCGGTAGAAAAACGTTTTTGAATTCCCTTAAAATATTATTCAAC